>NC_028451.1:44941387-45140326 GCF_000263155.2 Setaria italica | reverse complement strand
CTTAATCCACGGGCCTCTCCCCCCGTCTCCCTCTCCTTCTCTCCTCACGAAGAGAGCCTGCATGGCGCCGCAATGATAACATTCCTCTGAACTCGCCCATCCCAAAGGGAAAAGAAGAGACTCCAGCTTCTATATCTGCCCCTGCATCTGCGTGTGCACGCTGCTTCTCGCAGCTTTGCTTGCGCCGTGACTGGCTCCCCCCTCTGCTTCGGAAGCTTCTCTGGTGGCGGTGGTGCGCTGCGGCCTGACCATCAGTAGCTGTAGCGCCCCTGAATGCGAGCTGGTGATCGCCTTGGGCGGCCACCTTGCTCCGGCGCCTGATCGGGGGCTGAGAACGAGGAAAGCTTGGAGGAGCACGGACGATGCCGGTGAGGATGCGCGGCGCCGCGGCCTTCGCCGACGACGCGCGGGAGCTCGACCGGCAAATGGGGTGCATGTCCGGCATATTCCAGATCTTCGACCGCCAACGGCTCATCACCGGGAGTGGCCGGCGCGGCGGCCGGCAGGCGCAGAAGAGGCTGCCTCCGCCGTCAGCTCCAGGTAATGGCTTCCTCCTGGGCTGCTTACTGCTCTCTGCATCGTTCTGCTCTGCTCTGTTCAAGTTTTTGCGAAATCATCTTCTTCTTCTTCTTCTTCTTCGTCGTCGTCGTACTTTGCCGTTGTGTTTTGCTTCCAAGAACTGATCCAGTTTTAACTCACCTTCACGACGATATTTAGCTAGTACAACTCATTCTGGTGTGTTGACTTGAGATAAGAAAGTTAGGAGTTTTTTGACTAAAAAAAACATGCTACTTGTGTGCGTTGAAACCTAAAGTGCGTTTCCATGTTATTATTCAAAAAGTTTGGTAAGATCGACAGTTGGAGGGTTCAGCTAAGAACACCGGACGGATTATAAAAAACAAAATACCTTGTTTGGTAAAACTGCTCAGGAGTATAAAAACCGGTTGCCTTGCAGCATGGGCGAACCAACTTCCTGTAAAGTGAATGTTGCAAAAGAAATTGCCATGTTGGTACCATAATCCAAATTTTGTATACGGTACCTTCTTTTACTGACGAGAGACTAGGAGGTTTCTTGTGCAAGTTACATGCTGTAAGGAGAACATGTGTACTACAGCAGTGGTTGACCGTAGTAATTGTGATCATAAAAGCATTTACTTAAGAATGCACTAATGACAGCACACGGACACTTTTAGCACTAGATGAGCACCGCATCGACGTAGCGACATCAAATGATGAGGATTTGGGTACCCCCAGAGCCGGAAAGAGCACAAGGTTAACTATTCACGCTGACTGAAGAGGACAGCGGAACAGTGTATTATAAATTTCATTTATATAACCATACTGAAGAGGACAGCTTAACATTAGGTTTTTTACAAAAAAACTAATCTTTCTAGATTCTAGTAATGACAGATTATCTGAAGAGGACAGCTTAACATTTAGTTTTAGAAAACAAACCTTCTAAATGACAGATTAGCTGAAGAGGACAGCTCAACACTTGATTGCAATAATTCCAATAATGTATTAATGCATTTCAGTAAATATTTCGTCAACTTAACTATCAGCGTTTTGCATTACCAGCATGGCGTAATAAATTGCTCTATTTTCTCTGTTTAGATATTTTATTCTAATACCTCCTTATGTTGTCCAGACAATACTGTTCCAAAGAGCAGCAGGAATGTCCCAGTTCAAAGTTCAAGTACTTCAAAGATCGTTCTGGTAATATTCCTACCTGGTTGGACTCAAAACTTTTTTTCCGTTTTTTTGGTCAGGGAAACCATTTTACACATCTATCAGAAGTATATTATGAATGCATAAAGAATCTGGCACTAACCTATCAGTTGCTTATGCAGGAGAAAACATTCAGCAAATGTACGACTGAGAACAGCAGTCTTTCAATCGAATCATCAAGAGCTTCTTCGTCCTCCTCTTCATGCTCATCCTTCTCGTCGCTTGATGGCAACAAATCAGTCCAACAGGAGCTTCCTTACATCAATGAGGAGCTCTTTGTGCAGAGGTCACTGAAGAGATCACCAAGTTTGAAGGAAACTGACATGAACACCAAGCCCGGGCATCCTAATGTCGGTTTCAGAGATATAGTGAAGGACTCCATCAACCGGGAATCCGGAGGCCTAACTGTAAAAACCTCGGTACAGGAGGCACGGAGAAATGGGCAGTACAAGGACTCACCAAGGCCGCTGCTGCTGTCCAAATCAATGGATGGAACCTGTATTATTGGGATCGATAGGAGCACAAAGGTTCCTGCAACTGTCACTGAATCTAACAGGCGTTTGCAGGAGCAATCACGCTTCTCATGTGATGACCGAAGACTCCTGCGGCCAGCCGAAACCCAGGAAAGCAAGAGGCCTTCTTCAAGGCCCAAAGAGCTCCCTAGATTGTCCTTGGACAGTAGGAAGGAGTCTCTGAGTCCAAGCTCACGCCAGAATAACTTCAGTTACAAGAGAACTGATGATATTCTCTTGGATACTTTGAGGCCTCAAGATTCTCCAAGCCATAGGAGAGCCAACAGTGTCATTGCCAAGCTAATGGGGTTGGAAGAAGCAACAGATGCTACAGGGGTGCTGACTGCTGATAACCATGAGACTTCAAGATCACCGAGACCTGCACAAGCCACTCAATATGAGAATCCATCACGTTCGCCCAGAAGCACTTGCCAGGATTCCTGCATGTTACAGCTGAAGAATGAGTCTTGGGTACTCAGAACCAAGCCTTCCCCAAGAATTCTCACAGAAGCGGCTCCTTGGAGGCAGCAGGAGAGAAGTGCCAACAACATAAAAGCACAACAATGTCGAGAAGCTGAAGGGAGGCCAAGGACTGCATCTGTCTATGCTGACATAGAAAGAAGGCTCGGGGGCCTCGACTTCTTAGAGTGTAATAACAAGGACTTCAGGGCTCTCAGAATATTGGGGGCATTGAATGCAAAAGATTCTAAGAGCCAGAATGACAGCAATGCTGGATCAGTGGCTGTTCAGAGGACAGGGTATGATCAAGCCACCGAGCCCAGAGACTTCCAGCCTCCAATTGTGGTTATGAAGCCTGCAAGAACCACCAAGAAGCCTGGGGTTTCACTTGCTTCAGTTGCTCCAATTGCAGGCCTCAGAAGCCTGAGGAAGTTGCCGGTCAGAGATTCATCTTTCAATGGCACGGATGACAAGATTCATCTTCGGATGTCCAGAGCTCAATCGAAGTCAGAAGAACCTGTCAGCAGTGCCAGCTCACCGAGGCCTACAGGTTCATCAAGCCCCAGAAATGTGCAAAAGAAAGCAGAGTCCGAAAGGAGGTCTCGTCCGCCGGTCTCACCAAAATCTCCAAGCAAGAAGTCCAATGAAGCTGTTTCCCCAAAAGGACGAATAAGATCAAAGCCTTCTCAGGTGAAAAGCCACCGTGATGAGGTATTGCCGAGTGCAGGGAGCAGAATCAGCTTAGCAAAGCAAGTTGATGTCAGTATCATGGATTGTCCAAAGCCCCCAGGTGTCAGCTCATCATTTGTTCAACCATGCAAAGTTGCCACAACATCAAGTCACAAGGTACAGATAAAGGGAAAAATGTATATATCAAGAAACCATATAGTTCTACAACTTTCATGTAATTTGTATTCATTGTTTATCACCAAGATACTTACTAGCGAATAATTCCTCTCTATCCTCTTTCAGGGTCCTTCAATTCTGGGTTCAGACCAAAATATTCATTCACTGGACAACATCCCGAGCCCTGTCTCTGTCCTCGACACATCCTTCTATCATAAAAGGATTTCAGATTCATTCAAAGGTAAGAAGTAGGTTTCTTCGTTTACCATCATTAACCTGCTGTTTCCTGCAAGAACACCAGCATGATAGATCCTACTGTTTGGTCTTATTCAATTCAGAAGCCCATAGTGTTACTCAAAGGACAAGCATAGCTAGCTGTCAGTGTGCTGATAACGCTAGTGACAGATAATCTGTAATAAAAGCTACCAGATAGCTTGTGGTCCTGCAATTAGGAGGAACCACAGCAGCTAGATGTGCTCAACAGTGCATGGCTGCAACCCCACACGCAGCACTGCTTATGCAGGAGCACGATATGTGTCTTTTGGTGTGCATACATGCTAGAGTAGATGTGCCCCACCAATGTCCCCCTCTACAAATACACCTAGTGTGCATCATTCGATGGATCTGTAGGTGGACAGTGTTTTCGTCTCTCCTGTCTGATACATGCTTTGTCTGACAGTGAAATTCTGTATTTTTCGTATTATTGGGCACTGTTTTCTGAAATATCATTATTACCTGTTCAGATGGTGAGACACATTCTTCGGATGAGTGCTGGAACCCAAACAGCCTGCCTGACACACCACAGTCTAAGGCGAGCAGTGAAGTCAACCAGATTAAACCAGAAAACTTGGAGTTCCTCATCCAGAAGCTTGAGCAACTGCAATCAATGAACGAGGAAGCTGCAAATATCAAAGAAGTCATGGCATCAGTTGCTGCAAATAAAGATCATCACTATATCTATGAGATACTATTGGCATCTGGTCTTTTGCATAAAGAACTTAGTTTCACAGCATTACCTGGTCAACTCCGACCATCAAGTAATCTGATCAACCCGGAGCTCTTCCTCATTCTTGAACAAACAAAACCAGACATTGCTTCAGAATTTCAAACTGTCAGTGCAGCTAAGAAATGTTCTAAGCCTTGCACAGGAAAGCTTCACCGAAGACTTGTGTTTGACATGGTAAACGAAACCATAGCACAGAAGATGAACATCTGCAGATTTCGAAGTCAGCCAGTAAAATTTCTTCAGTCAAGGAAGTTAAGTGGGTGGCAACTATTCAAGGATTTGTGCACTGAGGTTGACAGGCTAACAAAATGCTCCGAAGAGGATGAGAATGAAAACATGCCAGTACATGAGGATATCACAAAAGACTGGATGAGCTTTGACACCATACTACATGACATGGTTTTGGAAATCGAAAAGGACATATTCAAAAACCTTATCAACGAGGTCATAGATGGTGGGGCTACAGAGAAGATGCAATTTGGACAATGGAAGCTGCGGAGGCAGCTTTCTTTCAGTAGTGTAAACTGAGTATTTGTGGTAGTAGTTGTTTATGTTAAGAAGCTTAGGCTCTAGTAAATGTAACCTTTTATATTTTGCTGAAGACTAAACTGTAGAAGGAATATAAATGTTCCTCAATACTAATCTTGCTGCCATCAGTGCTAGAAGAAGTGAGGAAATCTATATATAATAGTTAATAAACTCTTCTGACGCATGTCATGTTCTTTTGGCCGAATCATGCTGCATTCCAGATTACACAAGCTGCTGTTTCTTTCATGAAGCAATAGTTGAACTCCATCTACACCTGTTTCAGGTACAAAGGGCCATTTGGCTTTTATATTCCACGAACATCTCATACTATTTTAGATAATTAGATTGTTTCTGCCACTCTGCCAGAGTGGTGATGACACCCACTTGGAGTTCTAAAGCTGTAGCCCAAAATATTTTGCTATAACTAAAAGAACTGTAAGAGTTCTAACTTGAGATTTGCACAAGGACAATCAACAAAACCTACCATTACCCTGTCTCCCCAAAGTAAACGGAACTAGTAATCTGTGTAAAGGCAACATCCAGCACTGCAGTGGAGGGTCGTCTTTAGTCTGCGCAAGCAACTTTTCTGTTCAGCATAAACGATTCTCAACGGTATAACTGTAGCAGAGTCAGTGTCAGATCATCTAGGACAAGAGACGTGGACACAGGACGCAAATTGGCAGCAGAGAGATGAATTGAACTGACAAGGGCAGGCATTTTTCTGATAGTGACAGAGCAAGGCATACCTCCATCCTCCAACTCCAGAGTCCAGACCAGCATGCGGCATGCACGCTTGCCATTTTCCAAACTGTGTGCGCACAGTGAATAGGCCAAGATTGCAATGGACCACCACCCGGACTAACCTGACCATGATTTTCAATGGCGTCAGGCGTCAGCACCGTTTAAGATTTCAATGGCACTGTCAAGTGTCAACCGTCAGAGATTTATCGGCTCTTACTAGTGGACTGCTACAGCCTCGCGTGCGATTAGTTTTCGTCATCGCGAAGGACGAACGGTCCTGAGCTTGGGAGGAATCCTCTCGGCACCGCACATGGAATGCCGGCGCCGCCATGTCAGCGCAAGGAATAAGTTACCAGCGTCCCATCGGCGGGTCAGATGCAACAGGAGCCATCACCTATGGTGGACGACGCCACCGGCTGGCACGCGCGCCCAACATGCGGGGCGCTGTCACGCTGACCAGGCCATGGTGCAGCACGTACGACCAGGCTCTATCCGCCGCCCAGCGCGCGCGCGCATTTCGTCGAGCACGCGGTCGGCAGGCCATTGCCAGGTCACCTAGAGATAATCGCAATCCCAGAGAACATCTCGCCTCCAACCTCCTCCGCTGCGAGGTGGGAAGGCCGATGGAGGGTGCCCCGCACTCCCGCAGTGGGGGTGGCACGGCGAGGCCATCGGCGGTCGCAGCGGCAAAACAGGGGTGGAGGCGTGGATCCATGGCGAGACCGCGAGAGAGGCAGAGCTCCCAAGGTCGTGTGCATGTGCATCCCTGTCTTCCCCTGGGGGCCCACCCCTGTTACCCGCACTAATGGGCTGGTGCAAATGTTCAACGGGCCTACATGGGCCAGGCCTCAGCACACTAGGAAAGCCAATGGGCCCAAAATTAACACTCGCGGCCCGCGCTGGGTTTTGCAAGCGTGACCCGACCCAGGAAGGAAAGAAAGCGTCAATCGTATGGTAACCCACCCGAGCTCGGAACTACCCCTCTCCGACGTGGGCGGCCGATGGAAACCAGCTTATAGGTCCCACACGTCAGTGAAATATGGTAGGTTCCAGAGCCACGCCACCCTAAAACCCCTTCCAAACCAGTTTGTCCGTTTGGCTATAAACCCTTCACGCCCCCCCTCCCCCCCCCCCCCCATCCCGTGTCACGCTCCACCTCCGCCCCCCACGGCTCGACCTTTCGCGCCGCCGACTCGCCTCGCCTCGCCCCGCTAGGGTTTGCCGTTCCCGACGCAGGCGAAGGCGGCGGCGTCTCGGGGCGGCGCCGTCTTCGTGCCCTCCCGCTCCCAAGGTCGTGCATCCCTCCATCCCTTCCTCCCTCCCTCTTCTCTCGCAATGCCTTTCGATCTCTCCGCGTAGGGTTGATGAAGATACGGATTGTTGGCGATCGGGTGGAGTCGCCTGTGATCGTGCGTTCGTGTTGGGCGTCACGGGTGGAAGTTTAGGGTTTGAGTTGTGTGATGATGGTTGAAGTTGGGTTTGGCGCGTGGAGGCGTTGTGCGATTAGGCTTTTGGTAGCGAGTTAATTTGGAATCGAGTGGCTTGTAGATTGGACTTGTGATTGGGCCTTTACCAGATAGATAAGTTTGGAGTCGGTTGATTTGTTGATTGGAATTGCTGTTGTGCTTCTAGTCGTTTTTCGAATCTATTAGGGTGTTTGGTTTGTGCTGTGATGAATCAGGTCCTCTTTTGTAGTCCATGTGTAGGATTGGATGGAATCTATGCATTTATGTGGTAGAAAAGGTCGATTCTTAAGTGAAACATGGAGCATTGCGAGAATTGCTTGTTGGCAGGGTCCTTGCTTTGAAATTGTGAACTTTATTTGTCTGGGTTCCTTATTTGTCTGGGTTCCATGTTGAGCTAGGGGTGGCAGCTGTATGAAATGGAATAATGTGGCACACCTGGCACCAATTTCGTGGTTGATTATCAGGCTATCAGGAAGGAGATATAGTCATGAACTACTATTATGCTGTCTCCTGTGGTTTGTACATGGTGGGAAATTGTTTATTGTGTTGACTCAAGTTGCTTCCATAGTTCCATGATTGATTTATTTTAATTCTTTTAGTAGTAAGTTGCAGTTTCTGTCTGCAGAAAGAGGTCCTGTATGAATGCAAATTTTGTCCCGGATTGATCATTTATAATTCGAATTTAGGAGCTCATCGTTGAATGCCCTGTGTGCTCAGCTGACTAGACGGAATTTCTGTAGCTAGAATTTTTTTTTACATTTTATTCTGAGATACTGCAGTTAACAGTTACACTAGATATGCATACTAGCATGGTCCTTGTCAGGGTGCTTAAATACTAATTTATCTACCTTGTGCAGATATGGCAATGCAAGCTGATAGCTCGGCTGCTCCTTATAGTCCACATGTGGTATTGGTTTTTGCCCCTTTAGTTAACAATCTACTACTAGCAATAGTTATACTATTGAACTTAAAATAACGATGGTTCTGCTTACAGGTTGCGGGTGCATTTGTCAAAAAATACTACCATACTCTCCGTTACATGCGAGAGGATGCCTATAAGTTCTATAATGACTCGAGCATTCTTGGTCGATCAGATTCTAATGGAAACATCATATCGGTAACCACACTGGATGTAAGTTCCTTACAACATCATGATGCAGATACTTTTAGTGGACCCTTGAAATTTGTTGCCCTTTTTGAATTTCAGGAGATTTTCTTGCGTGACTTATATTTTGTATCTGCTCTGTTTAGAATAGTTTTTATATCCTGTTTATAGAATAGTAATAGTTGATCATCCATCAATGTTAGCGATAGTACCGCCAGCAAGCTTCACGTTTACTATGATCAACCGGATGTTATCTCCTATCTTGACTAAATCATCGTTTTAAATTGAACAAGCCACTTTGGCAATGGCTATCTGTTTGTGTGTGTGATAAGTGACTTAAGGTGCTAAAAATATCTTTGTCGGTAATAACTTATTACTAGAAGGTCGGCCTTATCTGTTGTAATAGTAAGTTAATTGCTGCAAAATCAACACCATCTTAAAATTCTCTTTGATGCATTTAATTCATGCAACTTTTGTACATTAGACCCAGGTATAATTTGATTATTGTTGGCCAAAATTTGGAAAGTTACTTTTGAAAACTAAAATACGCTTTACATTGATGGATGGAGAACAGAGTATTGTGTCATGAATGCTGATAAGAAATTAGGAGTATTGTGTCATGAATGCAGATAAGAAATTAGCAGTATTGTGTCATGAATGCCGATAAGAAATTAGGGTTTTTAAGCACTCACCTGTTATTAGTAATCACCTAAGCATGATCTTTGCTTGTATTGACAAATAAATAAATTCATAGGTTGGTTCTGAATGTTTGATCCATTTTCTGTGCTTGAGCAGGATATCAAAGTGCAACTTCAGTCTACAGACTTCACTGACTGTTTGATAAAGTTGGAGACTGTAGATTCACAGCCATCCCATCTGGATGGGGTGCTCATTTTGGTTGCTGGATCTTTTACTATTGATGCTGTGAAACAAAAATTTACACAGTCGTTCTTTCTTGCTCCACAAGGAAGTGGCTATTTTGTTTTGAATGATATGCTCAGAATTGTAAGGCCATCAACTGAGGTGAAGGAAGTTGTAGCTAACCATGATGATGTAAGCATACAGAGTACCACCTTGCCAGCTGAGCCAGGTAATGGAGTACGAGTACATTTAAGTTTGTCTTACACATATTTGCTGACACATTTTAATATTTGACCAGAAACAGTTTCAATTAAGGAGAGTACAGAACCAAATATTCCACCTACAGAAAACATAATGCCTGTCAATGATGAAGTCATTAGTCCCTCTACAAATGCTGTTTCTCAAGTTAAAAATGATGCTGTTGTTGAGACATGTGTGAAAGTGGTTAACAAGGATATTGAGAAGGTATCTGAGGCCACTCAAGCTCCTCCTCCGGCTGAGAAGGAAGTACCTAAGAAGACTTATGCATCAATTGTGAGTTATCTTCTTAATTTCATGTACTTTTCACCATTGGAAGTATCTAATATGATTTAGTTTGTTTGGTTTGTTCTCAACCATCTGGAGAATTGCATGTAATGCCTGTAATGGTATATTTATGTGTATTGCCTGCTGTTGATGGGTTGTAGGTTAAGACAACCAGGGAGAGCATACCACCTGCACCTGCTGCTAAACCCAAACCCAGCCCAAGGCCAAAGCCGGATCAAAATGCGAAGAAATCTGTGTCCTCACCTTCAAAACCTGCTCAAGCTACTAACACTGCACCCCCAAGCGAGAAGAATGTGTCTAAAACCAAATCCCCTGATGGTTAGTTCTTTTTCTGTGTTTTCAAAAAATACAAATAGAAGAAGTGGGATTTTTATTATTCTGAACTGTAACACTAGCTTTTTCTGCAGAGCCAGGGTATTCAGTTTTTGTCAAGAATTTGCCTTTTGAAGCAACTGTTGAAATGGTTGGGCAAGAGTTTAGCAGGTTTGGTGCTATTAAACCTGGTGGTATACAAGTCAGAAAATACCAGGTTAGTTTCAGTTGTTGGTTTAGTTTCCACACGTTGTATTTGTATCCCTGCTGACATCCTGGTCATGTTGCTGCAGCTTGATCAGTTCTGTTTTGGCTTCATTGAATTTGAGTCTCAACATTCCATGCAAGCAGCAATTGAGGTTTGTTTACTTGCTTGTCCAGTTTGACTGGGTTGACTGCATACTTTGCAATTTAATTTTAAATTTTTTTCAGCTGCATTCATGGTTTCGGTTTCAGTTTTACTATGCATTTGCCGTCATTGTTGATTGAAGTAGTTTTGATTAGCTGGAGTACTGTATGTGAACTTGAATATGCTGAGAATGTGTTATGTGCAGTGTTTTATATAATTTGAGTATCTGATTGTTCATAGTATTTACTTGTATTTCCATTTTAGGAATCTAGAGTTTATTTCGGCTCCTGGGAATCATATGTTGAGGAAAAAAGAACTAAAACCCGAGGTGAGTGCATTTCACGAGTGAGATATTGTGCTTCAGCCAAATATCCTACTATGTGCTCATTACTGTTTGATTCAACTGATGTGCTACTTTCTTTTGTATTTCAGTTGTTGATGGTGTTGTCACTCGTTGTGACGACAATGGGGCTGGCAGTCGGTTCCCGTCAGGCAGAGGTGGTTACAATGGTGACAACTACAGGGGACAGGGCTTCCGGAACAATGGCTACTACAACGGTGGTGGTAACATGAGGAACGACTTCAGGAACCAGAACGAGTATTCAGACCGTGGCCGAGGGCCTCAAGGGAATGGCTACCCGCAGAACGGTAACGGCTACCACCGGAACAGGAACGGCTACCATCAGAACGATGGCTACCACCAGAACGATGGTAATCAACAGCGACGCCCCTACAACAATGGGAATGGGAATGGAAACGGGAGGGCTGAGCGCGGCAATGGTCTCAAGCAACAGACACCAACACCGGTTGCTTCGTAGACTGGTCATTTTGTAGCCCATGGGAGTAGTGAAGGAGTTTTTTGAGGGTAGAAGTGAGGGTGTTTTTTTAGGTTAGCGAATGAGGAGTGTTCTCGCAGCGGCTTTGTTTACGTGTCCTAGGAACTAGGAGCATCAGGTTTACACAAACTTCGGCATGGGCTGCATTTATGAATTCCATCCCATGGGCTATGTTGGGCGCTTATCTGGAGATAGCAATTGTGCGATTTGACTTCTGTGCTTTGTTGCTCGTTGCTGGATCACTCTGCTTCTTTCATCTGCGTGTCTTAACTATTCCTATTCTCCTATGGCCCTGAGGGAAGCTGGGCTGCTTGTGCACACTTGTCGCCTTGGCGGTCGAGGCGAAAGCTGGGCACTGCTAATGTTATTGTCGAGGGAACAACAAAGCTCTTATCCATTTTGGGCCGGGCTACTGCTGACCACAACCTTTGCAGACAGGGGAGCATCTGCCGTGCAAGCTTCCCCAACTCAGCATCCATCACTCATCACTCACGACCTTTCCGGGGTCGCGGAGCGGCATCAAATCCCGGCCGCGATCCGCCTCGTCCCCCGCGGGCGACACATGTTCCCAAGCCCGCGGTTGCGTTGCGCGGCCATCGAATCGACACGACCCGTCGCGGCCACGAGATATTTCGCGGATCCCCCTCCGCCTTTCCCCCCGTTCCCTCCTCCCCTGGTGTAGGTGTGTGCCCGTGTCGTTGTCATGTTGCCAAGTACTCCATGCACGGCTAGACCGCCGGCCGGCCGCACGGCAACTTGCTCTCCGTGCGGTGCATGCACTCCCTGTCCGCCGCTTTCAGTGAAAGAGAAAAAAGAGCGGCCGAGAGAATGATGAGAGGCGGAACCTGTGGTGCCTGAACGATTACCATGTCCTCGTCGGCACAGAATTCTATCATTCAGCTTCGTCATGCACGGAAGTAGAAGCGGATGACAGCGGTCCGCGGCGAACGTCCGGCATGACCTCCCGCTGCAATGTCATGTCGTTTTCTTTTACAAATTATAGGATCCCCCATTTCTCTGCATATTCTCCCACAAACAACGACGAGCAATATCAAACGCTCCAAAATAACTTGTCCTTTGCTGACTACAATGAAATACACCTTTGCCTGCCTGGTTCGCTTTTTTTTAAAAAAAAAAAGAAATACACCTTTGTCCGTAAGACGCATTCTGATTTAAAAATAAAACAAACTATGTAAGTCTTACCAAATGTTTTATCAAACTATATTCGTGTTTAATTAGTATATGTAGAAGCTGCAAGTAACGCGATGCAAATAGATTCATCATAACCAATGGACCTTTTAATATGAAGTTGAGTTTTTAACATTTGATAATGGTAGAAATAAAAAATATGGAAATCCTTTTAAAGAAATAAGTGTTAATTAAATTAGTATATGGAAGTTACGCAATGCAAATATATTCATAATAACCAACTTTTAATGTGAAAAATTGAGTTTGTAACATTTGATGATAAAAGAAATAAAAAAATTATGGAAATCTTTTTAAAGGAATAGGTGTTACATTATTGGAGCGAGGAAATTAAGCTAAAAAAAAACGGAACCGAGAAGTACAAGCATGGCCCTACCAGCTTAATACTTATACACTTATCATGAGACAGCGAAGGAATCTGCAAGGTGCGACCACATGAATTATGGCCTGAGCACCACATCGGCAAGTTGCACGTATTGTATCGGCTCCAGGTGCATGCACGTAGCGAGGGGGCCAAGCGATTTGACGCCGATGCAATTTGGCGTCGTGGCGACACTGAATAGTGGTCGGTGGATAACATAAACTATCACGCATATGCATGTACTGGGACTGGGAGGATGAAAGGAACAGCAAGTAGCAGAGGAGATGTAAAGGCTCCAATTTCTGGGCAATATTCTGCTCCCAAGTTGCGCAAGAGGGCTTTCTGCGCTTGTGGTCAAGGAATGTACTGGGTGGACCTTTCTGTGCTTTTACACGTATCGGCTGTTTGCTCCCCGGCCCCACCTCCTACTTTTTTGCCTGCTTGAGGGTTTAATGATGTGAAGTTGATGGGCTTGACGTGGACCAATTTGCGTTCCCTTGTTAAGAAATGGGTTTGGAAGTAAGCACACGGTAGGACCAGGCCACTTTGAAACGTCCTACTACTCGTGGTTCCAATTCTCGACTGGGGTCGTTCAAGATGTTTGGATTTGGAGGGAGAATCGCAATGAAGATGCAGTATTCCTTAACATTACATTACATATAAAGGAATAATGCATGCTACACACAGCTCGACCATATATGTGTGATGTTGTATAGTTGTTGGAGTATGCGTATATGAGAGTATGAAATAGTACCTTCATGATCGTAGTGATTATTAATAATGGGAAACAGTGTCTCTTCAAATGCTAAAGGTTTGAAACATAATTAATCCTAGATGGTGTTAGAGATCTAGACAGTTTCAGTACTAATTTAATCCAGAAAAATACTACCAAGTTTGTGACATCAAATATGTGCTGTGTTTGGATGCTTCAGGAACATGTAGACAATACTAATCAGTGCTAAAATGAGAATATAAAGTGTAACGGTAGCATACCCAGCAGTGCCGTTCATAGCTTCTGTCGATGTAGTTGTTCCTGTCGATGCAGTGGAAGCAGATGTGGTCCGACGAGCGGATGAACTCGTAGACGGTTTGGTTCCGAAGGCCTGCTCTCCCTATAATGTTGAAGGAGTTCTCCTTTTATTCTCACGGGCAGAAGCTGAACGGAGGAGTCAGCAGTCACGGAGGAAGTAACTCTCGTAACCTCTCGAGGAGTCAGCAATTACGGAGGAAGTAACTCTTGTAACCCCGCAGACACTACCATTCCACCAGCTTTAAACTTCAGAAACTCCTTTCCATTAGAAGCTACTAGAATTAATTGACTTGAGTGGCAAAACTCTGCTCCTCTCCGCACGCAGGCATGGCACGCCACAGCTCGGCAGCGGCACGCGCGCGTGGCATGCCTTCACCCTTTTCTCAACTTCTCAATATAAGCAAATATATTTCACGTATATAAGTCAACATTCAATCAAATTCTCATGTGCTACTAAACCAGATAGTACGCACAATATTTAATACAGGCCTTAAAATTATTTGATTTAATTAGATAAAATATTGGGCTTGGCCCACGTTAAATCCAACAGATAGTAGTGTACTTTTTCTAGGATCTGAAATGCTCAAGCTACGAGCTACAAAGTTCAGTTAGCTCCCATTTTAAATCTCGCTGGAGAATTACATGCCTCTGCTGCTTTAATTTATAGCAATGCAACCATACATAGCACAAGCATAGTACTGAACGCACGTAACACACTGAACCTTTTTTCCGCCCTGCGAGATGCACATGGAGCATGTACGGACAGGGCATAGTCTATCAACGTAACCCTTGAACCTTCTACGTGTACCTCTGCAGAGATCATATACGTATGGTCGGCCCTACTTAATCCGTACCAGACGATGGGATTGTCAGTTTGGTCACCGATCGATTCCCTCTCGAAACGTAGAAATCATTACGATATCCTGTCGTAGCATCAGCAACTTTTCTAACTAAGGATCAGGTCGTTTACCAATGGCAGATCTGTAGCTAACACACTCGTACTATATCGGTGATCAGCAAAAAAAAAAAAAAAAAACTGTGCCAGAAAGCTAGCTATACTCATCTGATCGTACCCTCTCTATGACAGTGGGACCGGTTGCTCCTCCTCCCACCGAGAGCTGGTTTCGCCAAACCAAAAGCCTCATGCACGATCGTCAGTGTGTTTCTGTTGTTGACCTTTTAGTTACAGGTAGAAAAGAAATATTTCTCCTTGTTGGCATGTGTACACGCGTGAGCGTGACCCACCACTTGCTCCTCCTGATGGTGATCAGTTAGTGCAGTGCTTAGCGCTAGTTAACGTACTTCATCACGAGCTGCAAGTTGGGGATTAATTTAACAGCAGGGATTAGTGTTGTTGGTCTACGGCGCGCGAGATCGATGCAACAAGGATCGCATGGCAACTTGCGCTTTATTTTCAGACGCTGGCCGCTGGCTGTCCAACGATTTGTGGCCAATTGCTAGCTAGCTAGTTTGCGTGTTGGATCTACCCCTTTTTATTTATTTATACTGATAATAAATAAAGCAGCTATATAGAGAGAGCTAGCTAGCTACGGTAAACATCACCGTCATTGTCGACAAATAAATACAATGGATAAACTTATGTCGTGTGATGGTATCTTTTGTTGGATTTGGGTCGTTATCGTCGAGTTGTGCAGTAGTAAGTATTTTGTCGACCACTGAAACATATACGTCTCTAAGTTATGATCACTATCACATGATTACATGAACACCACGCCTCTATTGATAACTTGTTGGAATTAGGCAAGCCCATATATCAGTGAGACTATATATTAAAGGAACATTTGCAAACGCTCAGTGGAACGCGGAATCCCTCCAAAACTCTAAAGCATTGACACGCTCAACATGTTTATTTAGGCACATAAAAGTATAAAACTCCAAAGAATTTAGCCATCAGTGTCACTTATTATTCCAATGTGCGTGTGTGTATATATATATATTTATTTATTTATATTCAAATCACAGCAAGATGCCGCCAACGCTAGCGTTAGCGTAGCACGGTAGCGTCAGAAAGCAACCTCCGCGCTTGCTACAATAAGCCAATCCCATTAGTTTAGCCGAGCCCGGCGTCCCCGTTGCCTGCACACCACTTGCCGCGACCAACCCAACCCAGCCGCGGCAAGACACGGCGGAGTTAATTATTGGGCGCTTCAATCGGACAGCGTCAAATCGCCGACCCAGAGATTTTTTTCCCCCTCTCTCTCTCCCTGTGGCCAACATCGTACAAAAGCGATATACCCAAGATTCTGCTCCCCGCCTCGCGGATTCGCTGGATCGCCTGCGGACGGCAAGTCTGTGGCACTTGGCGTGCTCCATGAGGCTGTGGTTGTGGTTTCTCTGTGTGCACCTTGCTCGGCAATCATTGATGCTGTAGAAGCCTAGATGATCGGTCAGCAATTGTGGGTGCTTCATGTTCAGATGCTTGGAGCTTATATGCTTATCCGGATAAACTGGTACTTTTGTTATATTGAGTTCATGCTACATACCATGCATGGTTGGACTAGCAACATGCTTTACTAGCTCCTGCAATGACGATCCCCTGTCCCAAAAACAAGCTATTCTACGATTCAAAATTTATCCCGAAAATAAATTGTTATACTCAATTTGGCGTGCATGCATGTGCATGTGGGCATGCAGCAATCAATTAACGTCAAATATAGCTAATAAATAGAGGGTAATTGAAGTCGTTTTACCTCCTTGTTAATCTGTTCTATGGAGGGAGTAAATCCAAAAAAAATTTGATCACGAAAGGTGACCCATTTATATGTTCGTCTCAATTCCCACATTTACATCAACTTATATCTTGCGTGGATTGTAAGACGGATCTAGTTATTTTGCTGCTAGAAACAATAAACACACGATACTTATGACACTTTTCTCTTGCTTTGGCCTAAAGACGAATGTGTCCCCTGCACATCAGATGTACCGTTTCATTTCTCCATCCTCTTCTAAGGTTCATTTCATAGCTTTGTAGTTGTTCATGGCATTTCTACACGTAGAACAAACAATATTATTAATTCAAACTTAAAACTAACAAAAAGTACCTAATATTACAAGGTTACGCTTGGAGAAAAAAGTATCAAAACGTCCAACCTTTCTCTCTCTCAGTATCCTAGTCTACATATTTGATATTTATGGATTCTAAGAATATAGTTACAACCAATTTGTAAGTACTTTGGTGGTTTTAAAATTATTTTTTCTTATTTGTTGTACCTACATATCACACATATTTGTTGTTTCATACTCCTTTCATCCTAAAATATTATGTATACTAGCAATTTCAAGACAGACTAAAGAGATTAGCAAAAGACTACCATGCCTCTCACAAGTGTCTTGTTTGATTGTCAATTGGCAAACGTCAAGACCCACAAAATGGATGGCACATGGTTTAAAAGCCATATTTGCATGTCATTAACTCAATACATCTATTATAGGAGATTGTTAGAGACAAAAATTTTTTCACGTCATTAACTCGGTTGAAGAGAATTTTGGCAGAGATTTAAATAACCGATATCCAAATATACCTATAATATTTTATACTTGGAGGCAGATTTTAAATATTTAGATACCTTATTTTCATCAGGGATTGAGTATATTACTTAACACTATTTAAAACTACATAGCACATAGTCCTCGCTATAGCTATAAAATGTATACCGCTGACTGAAACATTGGCCTTGCCCGCAGACGATCCGCGCCTCTACCACCGTGGGGCCGCAAGCAAACACTATCCGCCATCCACTTGTGCGCGGGGCCCACTCCTGGGGACAGCAGGGCACCATCGCTGCCGTCCGTTCGGCCCTGCCCGCCGCAGCCCGACACGTGGATGCGGCGCGCCAGTACGTCGCCGTCACATTACCAGGCGTGACGTGTCTCCCTCCAACCGCAGGCGTCGCGACAACCGGGCCCACTGATTTGCGGGCCGGGTATCTAACGGACCCGCGTGTCATTCAATGTGAACGAGGCGTGTAGTAGACGTGGGTCTACCCTAGCAGCCCCGCACGCCATCTCTCGCAGCCGCAACACAGCGCGGGCCACCTCACCCCGCTGACCTGTGGGGCCCGTAACGCACGAGACCCACGCGTCATGATACAAGGGCAGGGCTGCGGCGTCCAGCGCGAGGGCCCGCCTGGCGACCCGGCAAGTTGGCCTCGGGGGCAGTGAGCTGTCATGGGGCCCGCGCGCCCCGGGCCGGGAAGCGGCACGTGGCGAGCGATGCGGCGCCCTGCGCACACACGTAGCCCCCGTCCCTGCGCGGGCCCCGCGGGTTTAAAGCGGATGCCTGAGACGTGTGGCTGCTGCGTAGGCCCCGCGCGACGCGTGTGGGGCCCAGCGCCGCGGCAAGTTACAGCTGTTTAGTTGGGTGCCAGTTGCAGGCTAGCCCGTATGGCCTGCCTGCCTGCATCCTAGGGGAGTGGTCCCTGAGGAGCCAGCCGCCTCTCGTGTAGCCCAGCCGCGAGCCAAGCCGAACCGAGCCGGTCAGTTGAGTAAACGGGACGTGGCTGTTTATTTTTTCAAAATTTCTGTAATGGTGTCTGGTTAATGGCCGGGTGTTCTACTAAGACTGTTGGCTGTTGCGTTTTGCACATCGATGAATCTTCTATGCTCCCTCCTTCATGCATTTCCAAAGTTCAGTGTGAAAATCAAGACAGTTATTAAAATGACGTTGCTGCCTCTATAAGAAATTCGCTCACGTTGACTTCGGTGACTGCACCGCACTGTGCTGCAGCTCCATGCAGAGGCGGAAGGATTTCTGGAAGCATCATCTATTCTTTTAACACCGGTTGATGGCGGACGAGAGGTTGAAAAGCGTCCAGAGTCCAGACGGAGGTTATACAAGTCGATCTTTTTTCCTGTGAGCTGGTCCACCTGGTAATCTAGAATCTTAGATCTTGTACCTATGTGTGTAAATATTTTGGGATAAATTTTAAATTGTAGAGGTGTAAATATTTTGGAACGGAGGAAGTATATCTATACAAAAGAATAGTTTTCACATTTTAACTAACACATTTTGATAGTGGAGTACATACTATACATATAAGAAAGTATAAACAACATTGATAAACCGTTTATTTCTTAATTAGATTTTATTGAGAGTTAGTTATATATCGTCTTTTCATTAAGATTCAAAGTTCTAGTCAATATGTGGGCGTGTTTGGGACAACTTCCATCTTCGACAATTCCTTTTGATGTTCTAAAGTCTGCATAGTAGCAGTATTGGTTTTTTTTGTTACAAGGAGGTATTTAACAAATAGAGAGGAAAATGACATGGGAAATGGTAGAAGCCAGTGAAACCTTCTTACCATGGAGTTGAAGCGGAGAGGAGCCATTACCAACATGTACTGTATCTTTTATTTTTCTTTACTATATGTGACATAAGTGCATCTTTTATTTTTCTTTACTATATGTGACATAAGTGCTTACGTGTTGATGCG
This sequence comes from Setaria italica, assembly GCF_000263155.2. Classification (NCBI taxonomy): domain Eukaryota; kingdom Viridiplantae; phylum Streptophyta; class Magnoliopsida; order Poales; family Poaceae; genus Setaria; species Setaria italica. Next base: position 45,120,981 of record NC_028451.1, on the reverse strand, counting down.
AGAAGACGTCAGTGCTTACGTATTGATGCGAAAAGACGTCAGCGCTTACGTAGTTTGGTTTGTCCGTTACATCCCGTCTTGCTATTTATTTCGCCACACCCCTCCATTCTCATACCACTTCGGCCGCTTGGCTACTCCAACCCATCCTGCTAAGCACCTAATCCTCCTATAGCATTCTCATGGCTATTCCGCCCTTCATGGTGTGTAGCTCAGTGACAATGGATCTAATAGCTCCACAACCTATTCAACAGTTGTGAGATCTTTCTTTATTCTTCTTTAAAGTTGCTATCGTGGGATGATGCTCGACTTCGGTGATATTTGTAATTCCTATCGGCTCATGGTGGCCTCGTATGTTCTTCCTCGAAGGCCACCTCCATGGCCATCCTACTCACAACATCGTATGGGCATAATTGCCCTATTTCGGTATGGTGTCTATGTATCCTCTTCTCTTTAAAGTTACTATAATTATTTTTTCAATAAAATTAGATGTACGCTAACGCCTCTTTTTGTTTTGATCCATCAGCCATCAGTCCGATCTATCTTTTATTGCCACAACTAGTGTTGTTCATATGCGCAATCATTATTGATTCTACTCGTCATAGCTAGATCTACCGTATCACTATCTTGCGTGTTTTCTTATTTTATTAATTTCACCTTGTACATTTTTTTTTAAAAAAATCATGATTTATTTCGATCGCAGATATTCGTCGGTATTGTAATTATGTATAAGGTGAACATGTAGCCTCCAAAAACTGTGTACAACCATGTGGAAGCACCCATGTGCCCACCTCCTCCAAAAAGATCACTTCTTTCCACCGATTCTCGGAGCATGAACTGTTCTCAATCCCCAAAAATTCAGCGAGATAGAAACAACAACAAATTACCGCTCTTTGGTCGAAAAGCACCAGCAGCACCAGATTTGTCAGAAAAGAAAAAGAAATTCTCACATGACACGGTTAATTTACGTTAATTTTGCCTTATTTAGCAGTATATTCATAAGGTTTCTTATTTAGCTCAGCATTTCTAGAAGGATGCTAGTACTGTACACTTGATATTTTCCAGCCCGAGGAAACCTCCCGAAACATGTCAGGCCCAACGCCCCACCGCGCCTTCGACACGTCACACTATTTTAAGCCCCCACGGCAGCGCGCCGGAGCCGAGCCGGCGCAGCCCCTGCCCCGGCTCGGCTCGTGGCGGCCCAACACGTGTGCGCATTGTCCGACACGTGTCCGGGTGCCGTGCGCTCGTAGTCCCATCCGACGAACCTCCGCCTCCTCAGTCCTCCCCCCCACTACAAAAACCAATTTCCACTCCCCATTTTCGCCGGAAAAAAATTCAGCGAAAACCCTCCCTATTTTTTTTGTTAGCGGGGGGCGCAAGAGCGAAGGAGATTAGAGGGAGGCAGGCACCGAGGTCGCCTCTGCTCTCCGCTTCGGCTCGCCTCCTTAGTCGTCCTGGTTCCGCTCACGGTGAGGGATCTGGTCTCTCGAATTCCGCTTCGTTTCGCCGCGTCTGTTCCACTGTTCTCCCGATTTCTCGGTGTGGGATTCGGGGGGCAGAGGGCGCCGGTTGCTGCCTGCTGCAATGTTACATGCTTGGGGCATGCGGGATGTCAATTCTGTGTTGACGGTGGAACTCGTGGCGTGTGGGGTGTTTCCTTTTCTTTTTTGAAAAAAATCTGGTTCTGTTTGGTGCTTTGATGAGCCGGAGAGCGTAATCGGTTGCTGTGTTCTCTGTAGCTGAATTTTTGGTCATTGAGAAGCGTTCCTCCTCGGTCAATCCGTGGGAGGGATTGGAGCCCGGAGGGGACAGATGGCGTCGAGGGATTTCCTGGGCAGGTTCGGGCGGGATGGAGGAGCACCGGCTGCGGGCGGTGGAAGCGCCGCCACCGTCGACTCGGACGACATCGAGCTCAGCCTCGGTCTGTCCCTCGGCGGCTGCTTCGGCGCCGACCCGGCGCACGAGGCGAAGAAGCCGCGCCTTGTGCGGTCCACGTCCATCCCCTCGATCTGCTCGCTGCCCGGCGGATTCCCCTCCGGCGAGGAACCCGCCGCCGTCACGGCGCCGCCGTCGGACCTGCTCCGCACATCCTCGCTGCCCACCGAGTACATGGAGGACCGGCTCCGCCGCCGCGCGATGCAGAGCCAGCGGCGGCTCGAGGCCAAGCGCAAGCGCCTCGAGCGCCGGAACTCCATGAACTCCGGCAGGTCGGGCACCAACGCTAGCGCTGCTGTCTGCCGCGACGAAGCCCTGGAGCAGACGGTGCCCAGCGGCTTCCAGTTCCGGCGCACGGTCGCCTTGCAGGGGACCACCTCGTCCAGCGTGCCGGAGCAAGGTATAACAGCATGCTAATCTCCACTGTTTTATTGCGCGTGTCCAGCACAATTATCCGTTTCATTTCGTTTTCTTGGTTGATACTTCTTGATGATGCATGGACAGATTTTCTTGGGTTGGGTTGGGTTGGGTTCCGTTAGGTACTCAGTACGAGATGTCTCATTGTCCGATGTCTGAGCAGAGAGATCTAGGTGAAGCAGGTTTCATCATCAGACATGGATCTTTAGCTGTGGGTTTGTGATCTCGTTTGCTGTTCTGATGACATGTACCTGCGATGTGTTTATTACCTGTTCTTGATGATCCCCCCTGTTTAGAAGTAGCTAACCATTTTGTTATTGATGCTACCGGAAAGAAGTGTACTAGTCATGTAGGGATGGATTGCACGACCTTCATGCCGTAGGAATTTTCCATGTCATGTCCTAGTCATCTTGTTTCATCGTTTTGGGAATTTGCTCTTGCAGTAGTAATGCGGAACTATTTTTGACAAAGATGATGCCCTGGGACATGATCCCTCATGTTTTTGGCTGGTAGCTACTAGTTTCCTTCCATTGCTGTCAGTTACAGAATTCTTTGATGTGCACGTTAGTTTTACAGAGATGCTACGCTATGGCTGGACGCTTAGACCATATATAGTTAATCAGCATCTGCAATGATAGGCAAGTTGAGTCATTAGGTAGCCATAAGTGTGATTATGGGATTAATCATTGTCTGGGCTGGTGTGTATGGTCTAGTACTACCCTACTACCTTTATGCATTGTCCATTGGGGCAAAGTTCATTATGATAGAAATTCACATTCATATATATTGAAACACTAGCACACGTCAGAGTTCGTCTCACCGCAGCTAATGCAGGTTATCTCATTTGAATCTGAAAGCTTGTGCCTCTCTGTTCTTGTAGCATCAGCAGGTAGTGGAGCAGAGGCGAAGAGCCCTCCTGCCATGAACACGGCGGAGACCTCCGGTGGGCAGAGCAGCTCCAGGCCCCCAACGGCGTCAGGAACCGGGAGGCCATCGAACGGCACCACCGGCCGCGAGCAGCCGCCGCTGCGGACGCTGCGGTCGCTGACGATGCGGACGGCGAGCACCGGCGACCTCCGCAACAGCATGGTGGAGGACATGCCGATGGTCTCCTACAAGGTGGAGGGGCCCAGCGGCCGCAAGACCGACGGCTTCCTGTACAAGTACAGGAAAGGCGAGGAGGTCAGGATAGTCTGCGTCTGCCACGGCAACTTCCTGACGCCGGCGGAGTTCGTGCGGCACGCCGGCGGCGGCGACGTCACCAACCCGCTGCGGCATATCGTCGTCAACCCTCAGCAGTCGGTGTTCTTGTGATGGCGGCGGGCATGGTTCTGCTGGTACATGTAAACCCTTTTAGGGGGAGATATGAGATGAAGTAGGCACAGGAGAAGCTTAAACCCTTTGAGCAGGAGCCAGAAGCAGAAGCTTAAACTTTTTGAGCAGTGGGGCATGCTTCTGCTTCGTCCGGTGCAAGTAAATGTAGGGGGAGATGTCAGAGGAGGCAGGCACAGTAGAAGCTTAAACCCTCTGAGCACGAGGCAGAAGCAGAAGCTTAAACTTTTTGAGCAGTGGGGCCAGAAGCAGAAGCTTAAACTTTTTTGAGGAGCAGACAGAAGCAGAAGCTTAAACTTTTTCTTTTTCGTTTCTTGGTAATCATATGATTAGTTAATTATGTTAGCGAGCTGGATACTGCTGTAACCTGTAAGTTAAGAGAGTGAGCGAATTGGAGGGATCTTGAGGTTAACAATGTCCGAAATGGATGCTGGTTCAGTTGAGGCACACCCGGCTGGTTTCCTGTCGCTGACTCGCTGTGCAGTTTCACTTTCACTCGCTCATCGAGTCACCGTCGTTGCAGCGTTTGCAGGACGGGGACTGAAGAGAGCGCGACAGAAATGGCCACCCTATCCCTGTGAATTGTACTGCTGCCCAAGGTGGCAGGCCTCCATGATTGCTGTAGGACGACGCAACGCAACCATGGAAAAGTTGATCGCTGCAGTTCCAGACAGGTGGGCTGGGGTGACGTCACCCCAGCCGTTGATTCTCGGACACACCGCCGTCCTCGTCACAGCTCCGGCGACGATATTTCTCTCTCGGCCGAACAGCCGCGAAGGTCGGACGCGTGGCTCGGCCGATGCGGGCCTGCTTGGGCTTCGGTGTTGGGACAGTGCAGCAGTTTGGTGTGCGTGTTCTCTGACGGCATTTTAGATGGGCCCATTTCAGTGGCCACCTGTGGACTGCAGGATCATCCCTAGGCCCAACACGTTCCTCCCCGATGCTAATCTCTTGGAAGATATCATCATCTCCAATAAACACGCACCAGATTAACGGTGATTGACACAAATCCCGCTGGAATATTCCCCGCGCCGCAACGCCTCCGCTTATATAGCACTCGCCGTCGCGGCAGCCCAGTCCACCTCCTCCCCTCCAACAGCAGCGATCGCGCCGCCGGAAATGGCATCCCTCCGTACGTGCACACGACGATCTCCTGGCCTTCACCGTGGCGCGATACGATCTTGATACATCGTTGCATTACTAATCAATCTTGCGTGCAGGGGTGGTCGCGGCCGTGTTGGTGGCGGCGGCGGCCGTCGCGTCCAGCGTCGTCGCGGCACGGCCGCTGGTCGGGGAAGGTGGAGGCGGGGCGTGGGGGGACAGCAGGGCGCCGCTGCAGACGTCGCGGCCCTTCAACATCGCGCACCGGGGCTCCAACGGCGAGTTTCCCGAGGAGACGGCGGCGGCGTACGCGCGCGCCATCGACGAGGGCGCCGACTTCATCGAGGCGGACATCGAGGCCACCAGGGACGGCCACCTCGTCTGCTTCCACGACACCACGCTCGACGACGCCACCGACGTCGCCGACCACCCGGAGTTCGCCGGACGCCGCCGCACGCTCGAGGTGCAGTGGGCCAACGTCACCGGATACTTCATCAGTACGTGCACAGTTCACACCGCCCGTGATCATTCAATGCAGTACAGTGATTTGATTTCTTCATACCGCTGTGTTGATCGGAACCATCGAGTGGATAATCCGAAGCATCTGTTCTGTTCTTGATTATATTCTTGCAGCTGATTTCACGCTGGCGGAGCTGAAGACGCTGAGGGCGAAGCAGCGATGGGACTTCCGCGACAAGTCCCACGACGGTGAGCGGCGCGTCCGGCTTCCCGACCGGCGATCCAATCGCCATTTCCGGCGAACAATGTTCACCGACAATCTGGTTTTTTTTGTTACCGCAGGCATTTCGCCGATCATCACGTTCGAGGAGTTCATCGACATCGCGCTGAACGCCAAGAGGGTGGTGGGGATCTACCCGGAGATGAAGAACCCGGCGTTCATGAACAAGCACGTCCGTTGGGCGGACGGGAAGAGGTACGAGGATAAGTTCGTCGCGACGCTCAAGAAGTACGGGTACGGCGGCAGGTACATGTCGCCGGCGTGGCGCGCGAAGCCGGTGTTCGTCCAGTCCTTCGCGCCGACTTCTCTGGTCCGCGCCGCCGGCCTCACCGACTCGCCGCTCATCTTCCTCATCGACGACGTGACCGTCCGGACCGAGGACACCAACCAGTCCTACGACGAGATCACCTCCGGCGAGTACCTGGACTACATGAGCAAGTACGTGGTCGGCATCGGGCCCTGGAAGGACACGGTGGTGCCGCCGACCAAGGACAACCGGCTGGCGACGCCGACGGACCTCGTCGCCATGGCGCACGCGCGAGGGCTGCAGGTGCACCCTTACACGTACCGCAACGAGAACAAGTTCCTGCACTTCAACTTCAGGCAGGACCCCTACGCCGAGTACGACTACTGGATCAACGACGTTGGCGTCGACGGGCTCTTCACCGACTTCCCGGCGAGCCTCCGCCGGTTCCAGGAGTGGACGGCCAAGAAGAAAGACTGATCGTGATTTCGTAGCGTGAGGTTAGGGGGTCACTAGGATACACACTGGCTTAGTTCAGTTACTGACCGGTAGCTGGTTCTTTCATCCAGAATGTAGTACTCTTGTTTCCAGTGTAGGGACAATTCCTTGGATTTTGCAATGGCCATATATTGTTTTTTATTTGGACCAGAGCTACCTCTTATCCGTTCATCGTGCTAACAGTGATCCCCTTTTAACTTTGCATGAATCTCTATCTTGTTTCACATGATCGTCATGAAGAACTCTCTGACCTTCAGCAAATTGAGCTGTGCAGTGTGCCAATAGGATAGAGTGGTCAAGACAAACAGGCATCCAAAAAAACCTGATGAACCTGTGCATGTTGCAGTTGCACACACAGCAAAGCATAGAACAGTCCTCTGTATAACTTCCATAGATGAGTAGGTACCGAAACAGTCCTCTGTACTTTGAATTTGCATAGTTAGTACAAAATAAAAGCCTGAATCAACATATGAATGGGTTTTGAGTACAGACTATAACAGGTGCAATGCATTCAGCATTCCTGATGTTGAAATTCTGAGAACCCTTCAGCGACTTCAGAAAGAAAACATAGACAGTATATGCTGATCGTTTTTCTTTACTTTAGACAGCTCAGCAGATTCAGGATGACAGTTGATACACTTTGTTATATGACATACATATACAAAACAGTAGCAGTAAGAGCCTAGCAATGCCAAACATAATGCGGTGGTGTCACCATTCCAAAAGTGCAGAAATTTAGAGGAAGAGCACATGCGTGCACAAGGATTTCCTTCATGATTAATGTTTCAGCATTCCCTGTTTTGATACACGTATGAGCTCTGCTTGTTAGATTAATTGGTCACATGATAACTTTGACCTTCATATAAATAATTCAGATTTAAAAAATGCAAGCCATAGAACGATAGAAGACCTGTCAAGGAACTGGTTGAAATATGACCGCACGTGGAAGTTAATGAACTTCTCCCAAGGCAATGTCCAGTACGCTAATTCCATGCAGATAGTTGATACTGCTTACATATGGTGATTGGGCATGTACAGACTAAACACTAATGCACCGGATACACTATAGAGAGAATAATAAAATAATACAGTAAGGCAATCTTAACTGAAATCTTTGGCATTAAAATTGTTAATTTACACCTGCTCTTCTTATCAGCAGATACATTAGTGAGATTCAGGAGAAAACTATATTATACAAAGCTGCCATCTACAGGATAAAATCTAGTCAAACAGATGATTAGAAAAAAAAAATCATCAACGGCGCAGGTCACGGCTATCTTTACCTTCTTCTACATGTGGAATGTGTAAATTATTCATCTCTATCGATGTTCACGAATTGGGGGCTGTAGTTGCTTTAACCGCTGGACGACCTGCTTCATAGTTGGCCGAATAGAGAGCGAATCAACAGTGCACATCACTGCTAAATGCAATGTCTCTACCAAGTCATCATGGGGGCCAACATCCCACAGACCATCAATAAAGAATTCCCGTGCACGGCCTTGACGAAGCAGCATGCATGCCCAAGCAACTATGTTGAACCCATTACCATAGGGAGAAAATGATGGGTCCAAGGCTTTCTTGTCTGAAATTAGCTCCATCAGGACAACGCCGTAGCTATACACATCAGCTTTATCTGAAACACGGCAAGTCATGGCGTATTCTGGAGCGACATATCCAAATGTTCCAGCTACGCCAGTGGTTGCATGTGTTTCTGAATTTCCCAAGAGTCTCGCCAGTCCGAAGTCTGAGAGATAAGCATTATTGTTAGTATCCAACAGAATATTGCTTGGCTTCACATCCCGGTGAAGGATACGAGGAACACAGGTATCATGCAGATAAGCAAGTGCTTTTGCAACATCCAATGCAATCTTGTGCAGCATTTTCCAGTCCACTGGTCTCTTGGATCTCTCCTGTATAAACCTCTCAAGGTTTCCTCCAGATAAGTAGTTATATATGAGAAACATTTCAGACTCGCCAAGATGGTAACCTACCAAGGTAACAAGATTTTGATGCCTTAATCTCCCTAGGGTTTTTATCTCAGCATGGAACTGTTGGGCTCCCTGAAATCTCCCGACTGAGAGCCTCTTGATAGCTACCAACACTCCAGGTGCAATTTCAGCTTTGTAAGTGGCTCCAAAGCCTCCACTTCCAATGCAATTGCTCGCATTGAAACTTCCAGTGGCTCGAACAACAGTCTCATAAGTGATCGGCACACCTATATCTTGGAAAATTGTAACTTCCTTTCTTCCAGAAGACCGAGCTGACATCCGGGGAGCGCACTTCCTTGTGTATATGAAGAGCACGATCAGTGCAAGGAGGACAGAAACAATGGCTGTTGCAGAAGTTATAGAAGCTATTTCAATTGCATTGAATGCATTGTTCCCTCCTTCATTTTGTGCATCTGTAGGTGTTGTGTCATTGGAGCCATTCGAGTTCAAACCACGACCCTGCTGAGCAGCTGAGGGCACGGCCAGAGTGTACACATGACAAGATTGCAGTAAAGGATTCCCAATAACGCTGTCACATCTAACCGTATTCCCATTCGTTGGCACCGGGCCAGACAAATTGTTGAATGACACATTAAACATGGCAAGGGATGCTGAGTTAGCAAATCCTGAAGGAATCTTCCCAGTAAGTTTATTGTTATCAAGGAGGAGTGCAGTGAGATTTCTCAAGTCAGCAAGGGCATCAGGGATAACCCCTGTGAGGAGGTTTGATGACAGGTCCAGAACCCGGAGAGCATGCAACTGATTGATATCAGCTGGAATGGTGCCATTCAGAAGGTTATGGGCCAAAGAGAGGCGCTCTAAGTGCGGCAATTTCTTTACAGAAGTAGGAATTTCACCACCAAGGCCATTCCTACTCAAATCCAAGCTGACAAGGTAACTTAACTCCCCAATACTTGATGGTATCGCACCTGAAAGCTGATTACCAGCAATACCAAGAACAACAAGAGAACTGCACAGCGAGCCAATTTCTGCAGGAATAGCTCCAGCTATCAAGTTGTCACTGACTTCCACAACAAAGCCCCTTGAGTTGTTGCACTTGTCAAATATGCTAGGCTGAAGCTGACCACCAAGACGATTCCCATCAGCCAAGAATGCATAGGACCCCTGCATCCCCAACTTCTCAGCAGCAAGCGGCAAGGATGTAACTGAGCCAGTAAAATTGTTTCGGGCAAAACTATGGTAGCTTGTCAAATGCACGCCCAACGGTAATGATGATGACACAAAGCCAGCAAGCGCTTGATATGTGAAGAAGGAAGAATACTCTGACACCAAGTCATCCAATGGGGACTGGGATGAAAGACAATTCTTTGAGATAAATCCTGGAATCGCACCAGATAACTGGTTTCCACTGACATCAAATACGTCCATGCAAGGCACAGGCAGTGAAGGATCGACTGAACCTGTAAGCTTGTTCGAGCTCAAATTGAAGAACCTCAGATTCTCACATTCCACCAGGTCCTTAGGAATCCCACCAGACAACAGATTCTCCCCCAAATTCATCATCTCCAAGCTCTGGCAAGAACTCCAATTGCCCGGCAACTCTCCCTCCAATGTAGCCCTTGGCGCCCATAGCACCCTCAGCTTCGGCAGCGCCACAACAGCTTCCGGAATCCCTCCTTGGAAGTAGTTAAAGTCATCGACCTCCCCATAATCGGACGAATTCGAACCACCAAGAGGCGCATAAGGATTGGACAACACAAGCACTGACAGCTGAACACAACCACCAAGCTCCGCTGGCACAGGCCCACTCAAACTGTTCCTAGACACATCCAAAGCCCGCAGGTTCTTGAGCCGACCAATCTCCGGCGGAATAATGTCATCCAGCAGATTGGAGGACAGCAACAGCGCCTCCAGCTGGCTACAGTTGCCCAGGCTCCGGGGGATGCCACCGACGAGCAGGTTCCCGGAGAGGTCGAGGAACTGCAGGCTGCGGCACCCGGCGCCACCAAGTTCGTCAGGGATGGCGCCGCCAAAGCGGTTGGAGGCAAGTGACAGACGCCGCAGTCCAGGGAGCGCGCCGAGGGCCGCGGGCACGGAGCCGTTGAGCTGGTTGTAGGCGAGGTCCAGCGTCTGGAGGCCGACGCAGGCGAGCGCCGCGGGGATTCCGCCCTGAAGGCGGTTGCCGGAGAGGTCGAGCACGCGGAGGCGGCGCAGCGACCAGATCGCGGGTGGGAGCGGTCCCGAGAGCGCGTGGGACGGGAGAGCGAGCACGCGGAGCCCCCGCAGCGCCGCGACGGCCGGGGACAGCGCGCCGGCGAGCGCGCGGCCCGGCGCGGAGGAGACGTTGAGCGCGACCACCTCACCACCCGCGCCGCACGACACGCCCGGCCAGCGGCAGTGGTCTGCGGACTCCGGGGTCCAGTCGCGCAGCAGCCCTCCCGGGTCGGCCGTCATGGCCGCCTTGAACTCCATCAACGCCTCGCGCTCGCCGCTGCCGGAGACCGAGGTGGCGTCACCGAGCAGCAGCAGCAGCAGCAAGAGCAGCGTCGGTAGTAGGGTTTGCGCGGCCATGGGCGGAGTCGGCGGCGGCGGCGGCGGGGGCCGCCGTCGCATTGGGGCGGGGCAGTGGGGGAGGGGCGGAGTGCTTGGCCCGCGGTGGAGTGTAGTAAGAGTGAGGCGGCGGCGGCCGGCGGCGAGAGGGAGGGGCACGCGTGGATTATTTGCAGCGGGGACCTCGGGGTGGGTGGAGTTTTGCGCTTTGCGCCCTCGGGTGGAGGTGGGGGTGGGGGTTGCTTGGTTTGGAAGCTTTGGAGCATGTGACCCAGCGGCTGGGTTGCACTGAGCACAGTGTGCTTCGCGGCAAAGGCCTCTGATTACCCTCAAATTGCAAGCGCTGCAATAGCATTGGGATGAATTCAGGCTGATGCAGGTGACATAAATGTTTTCTTCTTTAGTACAAAGTGAGTTTACTGGATAGAAGCAGAAAAATCTTTCATAGAATTTCTAAAGGAGGAAATCTTTGCGGAAAGGTGGATAGCATCTTAGTGCGAAGTGAGCTGCCAATTGTGATATGTCAATTCTTGCCGTAAGAGATTCTTAGATAAAGATGGATGACTAACACTAGTTTTGATCAAGTTCGAACACATTCGCTCCACCTGCAAAGTATGTCGCAGGACAAATAGCTCACTGTGAGAGAGTAGGAATGTACCGATACTATAATAACGACATATATAGTGATGGTGAGCCAATGACTGGGCTAATTAGCTTATGTATGTACGGATGAGTAGTAGGATAATCATCACAATAGGTAGTCGAGCATATTTTCCTAGTGATAACCAATAAGCAACTTCAACATCGGTGTCACCAATAAGCAACTTCAACATCAGTGGTGGGACACCGTGACATCTAAGTTATAAAATAATTGAAACTGACGAGGCTCAAAAGGCAAAGAAAGAAGAGAATAATGCAGCATTGTAGGTTATAGGGTAGTTAATGCAAATATAATTGCTGATAAAATGGCATATCATATCGGTATGGTTTTCGTAGTATTGATTATGATGTGCTATTTACAAATTTGTGCTATAGATTCATTGGCTGATTCATTCTAGGTTCTGTAATTATAATTCTATGGTTGTGATCATCCCAAAAATAATGTTCAACCCAAAAGAATTCGTAGCTAAACAAAAGTGACAAAGTCGAAATATAGCTGCACTGAAAATGTTAGAAACTAATACTGAATGTGCAATTTCGATAATCACGTGTATGTGTAGTGGAAGGGGACCATCCAAAATACATTAAGTATATCAAAAAGAGACTCCATAATGTTTCACAGAAGTTACTTCCGTTGTTATAATTGAAAATGGGGATAATCCTCGCTTCGAAAAAAAATAATGTTTCAAGGAAGTGACGGGAGAGACTAACCAAGGCCTATTTGATAACTACTAATACGTGCATACGGTACAAGCGTTGCAAAATTATTAAGCTACACAACGAAACTAATATCCTGTTATCTTTATAGGAAAGACCATGAAGTTGGGTAATTATATGCGAACCAATTTATTATTAGCACGTTACGGGCTTGCGAGTAACAAGCCACGCCCTTCATGTCAAGGGCATCTCAAGCACTTTGCAAATTGCAAGCCAAATGACAACCCATATACAGACAGAAATTCAGGTTCCCGTGGCAGCTTGAGAATTGGTGCCAGCAGCATCCTGCACTCCCTATCCGAGCAAACATACCAGCACCTTTCTGTCACCCGACACGTCGATTTTGCACACTCGAAGAGGGGCAAAAAGAAGGAATAGTTCCTTCCGTCTTTTTCTGTTGCAACACCGGTATCCCCTTTTTTAGGCTCGCCGTGCAAATACGAGCAACGCGACGTGCCCCGCCGCAAAACCCCACTGCCGGACGTGCAATTTCGCGAAAAGGGCGGTGTGGGACGCGAAAAGGCCCACGCTTTGCTTTTCCCCGCTCCATCCATCCATCCATCCACCACCCTCGGCGGCCTCTGCTTTCCACTGTCGCTTTTGACGCACTCGCCCCCCGCCCCCACGCACCCACCCATCCCCGCCGTCCATCCCCGATCGCGCGGCTCCCCGCTCGCTCCGCCGGAGGCGGGTACGCTCCCCTCCCGGCACGCGCTGGTGCGCCCCCTCCCACCCGTTGCTTTCCGCGGCGGGGGGGTTCGGAATTCCGAAAGCGACCCGTGCCCCGCGCCGGGTGGCGGGCCCGCCGATGTCAGCGTCGCGCGAGGGCGCCCGCGACGGTGAGAAACGGATCGGCGACGGAGGTGCGGGGCCCCGGCAGCCGTCAACGTGCCGCCGGAGCGCGGTCAAAGCGGCGGCGGCGGCTGCATGCGGACGCGGTAGTGGGTTGGGCTAGCTAGTGGCGTAGCACGCGTGGCCGGGGGACGGGAGGAGACTGGGTGGAGGGCACACGGCGAGACGGCCGGCACGGCACGGCGGCGAGGGAGGGAGCCGCCGGTGGATGGGGATGGAGATGGAGATGCGGGATGGGCCGTGGGCGGAAGCCGGATCGGGGGAAAAGGGCGCCGTCGTGTCAACTTTTGCGCCGGTTGCGTGTTAGGTTGTCGTGTGCCGTAGGCCGGAGAAAGCGGTGGGCTCGTCCCGTTCCACGTGCGCGAAAGCATTAGCCATGCTCCGTTTCGCGGCGAGCCACCACTAGCTGCGCTCCTCCCTCGGCGTGGTCGCCGTCGCCGCCGTCGTAGTTGAAAACGAAGCCGCGGATCCTGGCGCGACAGGGGAAACGCACAGGTCAAAGATTTCCTACATTCTTGCACGCCATGGGCTCACGATCCGTTCCCGTGCAGTGCCACGGCGCCACTGCGAGCTCGTTGGAGCTCAGCTGTTCTGTTCCTGACGGGACGAAGATTCGCTGAACAGTTTGCAAGGGAGATCGAGAACCATGGATGGGTGTGGAGTTAGGTCGCGTGCTTTGTCGCTGGCGTGGTGACGGCCAGATAAGGTCGCCAGAGATTTGCTGCTCGTGACGCGCTGCGTCCGGGGGGAGGAAAATCTCGGCCGAATCGGCTGTCCTCTTTGAAATAAACAAGATCAGGCCACCAAAGTGGGGGTGAGCAGGCACCAACGGAGGGAGGGAGGTGGAAAAAGCCTCGCCTTTGCTTTCCGGAAGCATATCCGTCCAGTCCAGTCCACCAGTGCGCACAACCTTCTCTGCTCTTCCGCCGTATCTTTTCCTTGGCGCACGTATTTGGACCTGTCTAATCGCGCTTAACGTGACTGAAAAAAAAAATCGTTCCGACAGCGTCTGCGTTCCGGGAAAAGAAAAGAAACCAGCAGCTCTCTAAAGTTGGGCCTTCCGTCAATATGCTCGCTGGGCTGAGCTGGCTGGTTCTTTCGTGTTTATGGGCCTGAATTTTCCTCGACCTTTCATGATCCATCGACGACGTTTGGCCCAGGCCCACCCTAGTTGCTGTTGAATTTCCCCAGCCCGACGGCTTAAACCCGGGACCGGGAGGCCATCCCCGTCCGGTAGGGTTTAGGGTGGGGGACTGGAAGCCGCCGCTCTGCAACCGCAACCGCAACCCCCTGAGGCGGCTGGAAGGGCGTATCTACTCCGGAGGTAACGAGATCCTGATCCGGTCTTCCGAGTCGCAGCCTCGACAATCGCTATCGCTCATATCTGCTGCGGTATTTTCTTGATTCGAGGCGTGCGCTTCGGATGCCTCTCGCTCTGGAGCCGGCTTATTAGTTTTGTGAAATGAATTGTGATGTTTGCCTGTCCATCTGGAGCGTTAGGTGTATGAGTAGGAAAATCGAATCGATTTCTGGTTCTGCAATTCTCCTGATTGTGCGTTCTAGTATCTAATTTGGATTCATCTTTCCTGTTAAGGTTGCGTAAGGCCCCTGGGGAATGGATGCAATTCTCTGGATTGTTCGTTCTAGTATCTAATTTGGATTAATCTTTCCTGGTAAAGTTGCGTAAGGCCCCTCGGGAATGGATGCAATTCTCTGGATTGTCCGTTCTAGTATCTAATTTGGATTAATATTTCCTGTTAAAGTTGCGTAAGGCCCCTCGGGAATGGATGCAATTCTCTGGATTGTCCGTTCTAGTATCTAATTTGGATTAATATTTCCTGTTAAAGTTGCGTAAGGCCCCTGGGGAATGGATGATTGCGGTGTTTATTTTTTTTAAAAAAAATCAGATGTATAGAGTGGAGTAGGCTCAATAATCTGTCAAGTTTCAAGTTCAACCCTCTTCTCGTTTCCTTTCTCGGGTCGATTCTTTTGCATAAGCAGCTGTATACAGTTTTGTGTCTGACAACTGGCCAGATTGTGCTTCTTTCAGTGCGTGCGGTTGGTTTCTAGCGAGGACTTGGTGCAATGGCTTTCGCTAGTAGAATTGGAAATGCGCTCAGGAGAACTTCGGTGCCCTCTAGCTCGCCGCTGCTTCAGGCAGTAAGATGCATGTCCTCTTCCAAGCTTTTTGTTGGAGGTATGTTCAGATCGATTTTAATCTCCTCTTCTACCTTCTGGATGTAGGGTTTGTTTTATGCTGTCTGGGTATCTAATTCTATTTCTAATCAACCTGCTTGTAGGACTTTCATATGCCACAGATGAAACCACTCTGAGGAATGAATTTTCAAAATATGGAGATGTACTTGAAGGTTTGTTTGTCCAATTAATTTGGCTCGCATTTCTCTGTGGGCATTTTTCCTTGTGTGTTTAACACTTCTCTATTTTTGTATTGCATTCAGCCCGAGTCATCATGGATCGGGAATCCGGCAGGTCAAGGGGATTTGGATTTGTAACTTATACATCCAGTGAAGAAGCCTCAGCTGCAATTACTGCCATGGATGGCAAGGTAGGCCATCATATCTATTGTTTTATTGTCTATCCTTTGAACCGCTTTTATTTGCAAAGGCGAACCCAAAGGTCACCCTTAGGTTCCATGGTTTTACTTGAGGAATAGCACCTCAAGTGTACATTTCTTGAATTTGTTGTATTAGGTCAGAATGTGCAGTGTAGTTAAGGTGCTCCCTGTCATCCAAGATTGTGTTCTTTTCACTGCTTAGACATAGTGTTCTGAGAACGGGCACTATCGACCTTCCAAATTCCAATTTCTACTTCTCGTTACATTTTATTAACTCTTAAGTCCCATCTCTTTGTTCAGTTTATCTCCACTTCATGCGGACTAAAACTCCAATAGAAACAAGCAACTGCTAACCGTTGATTTTTAGCTGGGCTCAATGTTGGACTGTGGTTTCTTTTCAGTAGTTCACTGCATGGATTGATATGGTACCATACATACAAGCGATGGTTTTGACCAAAATATTCTTGGGTTAGAGTATTGCAGCCCCTTTTGCAGAGTTTTGGCGTATGTATTATTGCAATGATTTTTTGTTTATCTTTAGTTTCTGATGCAACAATCCAGTTGGTATATTCGTAAGCACCGAAAGAGTAGATCAGAGCAGTGTATGTGATAAATGACTCCTGTAAACAATTAAATTTACACTGGGTTGATTCGTGCCTAGGAGTTTTAGCTTAGCTTAAAAATAACTGGGCCTGTAATTCTTGGAGCTGGAGTTGGGTCAAGACTAGAGGGTTTTTGTGCGAGCTGTCTTGTTTCCATTTTAGACTAAAAACAAAGTCTTAGACCATCTTGGTTTTATCCTACAAACTCCAGATCCTGCAAGAATACAGAAGTTGGAGCTCTCCTGAAACAGGCCCTTATTACTCTGGAATTTTTAAAAGAATAAATTTTATCATTTTCACATGGCAAGTGAATTGAAAAGTTATTTGAGTCTCACGTTGTTGATACTTGTATCTAATAAGCATGCTGTTTCCTGGAACATAAATAGTTTGCTTGTTTGCAAAGCATTGAAACTATTTCATCTCATACAGGAACTTCAAGGCCGACCTGTAAAGGTGAACCATGCCAATGACCGTGCTGGTGGAATACGTGGAGGTGGTGGATTTGGCTCCGGTGGTGCTTATGGTGGTGGAGGTGGATATGCTACTGGTGGGTATGGCGGTGGCGGTGGATATAATTCTGGGGGATATGGTGGTAACAGTGGTGGATATAGTTCTGGAGGGTATGGTGGTAACAGCGGTGGATACGGTGGAGATGGTGGCGGCAGTGGCGGCTATGGTAGCAACTCCAACAATGCTTCTGGTGGCGGATATGCTGGCAAGAGTGGTTACAATGATGGAGCTACCAGTGGCGGTTATGCTAGCAACTTCAACAGTGCTTCTGGTGGTGGATACGGCAATGTAGGAAGCTACGGTACCACTGGCAATCCTGGTGGAAATGCCGATGGGTACAGTTCTCCAAACACCTATGGTGCAGGCAACTACAACGATGCTTCTGGTGGAGGATATGCTGGCAACAGTGGTTACAATGATGGAGCTACCAGTGGCGGTTATGCTAGCAACTTCAACAGTGCTTCCGGTGGTGGATACGGCAGTGGAGGAAACTACGGTACCACTGGCAATCCTGGTGGAAACACCGGTGGGTACAGTTCTCCAAACACCTATGGTGCAGGCAATAACAACAGTGGAGCTCCCAGTGGTGGAAGCTTCGGTGGTTTTGGTGGCAGTTTCAGCAATGGAGGTTTCACTGCTGCTGCTGCTGCTGCTGGTCCCAACAGTGGTAGTAACTTTGCTGGAAATGCGACTAGTGTCGGCTTCAGTGGCCACAACAGTGCTGGAGGATTTTCTGGTGGCGGGGCAACAGGATTTGGGGCTAACAAGCCGCAGTACAATGGCCAAGACGACCTGCTGGGCGACAGCTACTTCGCTGACAAGGAAGCGGCAGAGAATAGATGAGAGTGCTGCACCCATTCATGATTCATCTGATGCACGTTGCTGCAGATCCTTTGTTTATCCAAGCTGCATCGGATCGACCGTGATAAATAGAGCAAATAAAAACTTTGTCTGAGCTTATTAGGGTATAGTAGAGCGTACGCTGCTTTAGTTTTTGCGTTCTGTTTCCAGACAAGTTATGTGGTGCTTTTTCAATTTTCGCACTGGTTGGCGTTACATGCTCTTTTTAAAAGAAATTGGTAGTTGCATCTCTTACATACTGTTGATTCCTTGATAGCAAGGCCGATTGCCCGAAGCTACCATTGTTAGGGAAGTCCGTAACATGTGGAAGCACAGAGACGGCGAGGCCTTAAACAACGGTACCCCTAATCCAGTTGTGAAGTTGTAAATACAGTTGTTTTAACCGGTGAGAATAAATTGTTTTGTATGTATGAACAATTTGTAATTTTTGGTGCTTCAACTCTTTATGCAACATCTACTGAACTTGCAAGCACTTCATCCTTTTTGTGAGTAGTGTAGGAAAGCTATAAGCAGTTAAGCACCAACTCTATATTCTAAGCCATGATCAGAGTGATGGAACCGTCGTCCTCTCGTCCTACATTGTCGTCAATATTTGCATTGGTGCAGAGGCTTAGTTGAGGGCTGGAAGCCTGAAACGGAGTAGTCGTCCACTCCTTTTCACCCGTTGATGCGTCGTCGAACTCCGGACTCCGGTGGTCTGGAGCCACCTCGGTTGAGCTGGGCATCGCCGGCCATTTCTGCCATGCCCTGCCTCCTTGCTAGCAGCTGTTTGTTCTCCAGTGGGCCACCGTCGCTGAAGAATCGTTCTAATCTAAAGGAAAACTAAGAAAGCAGCAGAAGAAAATTAAAATCGCTTTGAAATTTGATTTGTCCGGTTTGTAGTTTTGGTATGGAGGTGGTAGTTTTTTTTATAAAAGAAAACATCGGTTCTATTATACTGATACGTCATTGTACTAACCTTGCTTTAGTTGACTGAGGTACTAAAACTAGACAAATTTTCTTTGCCGCTGGCCAATTGCCACCAACTACGTAGCATATGCATCATATACACAAATTAAAGCCAAAAGAACCAGAATGATTAATTAAAGTTCGCACAAACATTTTTGTGGTGGTGAAATGAAGAATAGCGCTGTGAGCAGAGGCTCATCCATCTCCCTCCATGTCGCCGCTCGCCCAAACTAAGCTGCCATGGTCCGCGTGGCCTTGTGCCCTCTCACACCTGTGGACGGCATGGACACAGAGTCGAGAAGAATGGTGAACGTCTCTTCACTGGTCATTGTTCTTACTTGCATTGGGCCAGATGACAACGGGAAAATAAAAGGCCGACCCAAAACTAAAAGGTTGTTGATGGACAGTGTCAAACAATTTCAGCACAACAGATTTAGGGTTACACCTTTCAATTGAAAACAATTGAAAACGTGTTGTTCTTTTACAATGTGGTAGGGCTCCCTTTTATAATGATCCACGACCTACTTTACATTCTGAAAATATCCTCTCTCAACCACTGTATCCTAGGATATGCTAGCATAAAAATCGTTAAGAAACACCGTACAAATTGAACTTTTCCGCGTGGTCACGTTTCTCGTCCAGCCTCGAGGTTTCATCCGCGATCCGAGATGAACGCCTAGCCTCGAGGCGCCTGCTTCGTTGAGTCTGGTCAAGAGGTCCTAACTTAGTTCTTCTTTAAGCATCATTCCTCAGTAAAGAGTAAAAAAATAAAAGCTCGGTGTTCGGAACCGACTCCGAACACTCGAGGGTTAACCCAGTGGAAATTAGTCATTATTGTTGTCAACCATTACCCTTGAATCCTTCACTCAAATACAGAGCAACTTGACCAAATAAACAGCATGCACCTGTATATATGTAGACTGACTAGACTAGCTGCGATTTTTCTACCAAAATTATTGGGGGTACATCTGTACACCCATGTCCCTTAGCTGCGTCAGCCCCTGGCCTCGGGGGTGGACGAGTCCACCCCCTCGGTGCGTACCAGCCGTCCGATGCGGCCTGTGCGGCCCACAATGACTGAATCGCGGAAGGAGGCGGCGTGCGCTCTGCTTCATCAGAAACAGGGACAGGGACACAGGTCGGGCGCCGGAGGCCGTGACGCGGTGCTCCGCCGGCTCCGGCGAAGCAGAGAGAGAGCGGAGGGCTGCTCACTAGCTTGCTCGCCGTCGAGATCTACACCGCGGCGTGACCTGAGGTTCGTTACTTCAACCTGACTGGCTTCTTGAGTTCCTGTAGCGAGGTTTGGAGCTCATGTTCCTCGCCGGAGCAGTGGCAGGCTGAGCGTCTGCAAACACACTGGTGATTAGAATTTGGGATCAGATGTTCGCCGCGGTCACTGGCCGGCACGTGCTTCGCCTGTAGCGATCTGGCTGCAGACTCTGTTTGTGCAGCCGTGCAGGATCTTGTGTTTGCGCTTGCGCGTCTCTTTAATCTGCAGGTATACTTCTCCACGGCGTGATTTCCGCGCCATTCTGACATGGGGGTAATTGTTATGCTCCTCCTAGGCCATCGGATTGTTGAAGCAGCGACAATCCCAAAGGTTCCAGGAAAGCTTCGACATTCCGATCTTTCTCAATTGCTCTTGAGAGGAGTAGATAGATTTTTTCGTCTTGCAGCTGCGTGATTGCAACTCAGCAGTCAGAACATGGTGCCAATTTTTTCGGTGGAATTGTCCTTAGCCGGCCCTTACTGTCGCATCGACGCAGTCGTGATTTTTCGTGCTCAATTGCTGGCGGTTCAGGTCGCCAAGCTCGGACGCAGGACGCCGCGGCTCGGTGGCTCGCCGTCTGAGCAAGAGAAGCAGAGCAGGTCGCCGTCCGGGGGGTGGACGGTATCTGAAATACCATCCACCCCCTGAGTGCCTAGCTGCCGTCCGATGCGACGTGGGCGGTCCAGATTAACTGAATCGCGGACGGAGCCGTCGTGCGCTCTGCTTCGTCAGAAACAGGGTCGGGCGCCGGAGGCCGTGGCGCGGTGCTCCGCCAGCTCCGGCGTGGTAGAGGGAGAGGAGGGCTTCTCACTTGCTTGGCCACCGTCTGAGAGCGCCACCGGCGGCGCGACCTGAGGTGAGGGTTGCTCACGCTGAGGGCCGTGGGCTCGGTTGTCGTCGCGGGAGTTGCTCGCCAGGAGCATTCGGGTTGGGGATCGTGGTCATCGTCTCATCGATTCAATCAGATGTTGGACGCCGCCACCGGCAGGTACGAGCGCTTGGACGCCGGCAAAGATCGGAGGGCGGCAGCTACACGTGGTCTCTACCCGAGGCGTGTTGCTGTACATGCCGCGCCCAGAAAGAGCCGGTGGCCGGGACCCGAGGGCTCCGGTCAGCATGGCAGGTGTTCGTTCAGGTCCAGGAATCCTTTCGTCGTCAGGTTCAGGTGTTCGCCCATGCCCGGCCGACGGACGGTGCTCCGCTTCCCGCAACAGACGGTGCACTGCCGTGTTAGCAATCGAGGTTTAGGTGAGCCCCAACTTCAGAGCTGCGGTCCCATCCGCGAACTGCATCTGTTCATCTTGTTCACACATCATCTGGAACAGAGAGGCTCAACTCAGCTCACACTGTAGTGGCATCTGCTCATCTGGAAAGTCTGAAACTTCTTCCCTTCCTCTGCTCCCAGTGCCACTACAATCTCCTCCGGTCCTCTGGCTGACGCCTGTACAAGGTTGGTTGATTTGGTCTTAGCTCAGGACAGATTCACTCGTGCACCATCGTGCAGTGGACCCAAGCATAGAGACGGCGAGGCCTTCCACAACAGCACCCCTGCTCCAGATATGCTGTTTGGGGGTCAGCAACATATTGCAGTTTTTCTGTTTTCAAAGTCAGGAATTATTATTTATATAATTATTTTATTAAACTGCCATGAAACAAAAAGCTGGAATAGCTCAGTTGGTTAGAGCGTATGGCTGTTAACCATAAGGTCGGAGGTTCGAGCCCTCCTTCTAGCGCATTTTATTTTATTGTTTATCTTCCAACAATTTTTTCTTTTTTTATGTCTCCAAAAACAACATATTTTTTTGGGTATCATTTCGTTTTTTTTCCTTTTTCGACGGGACGCGACTCAGAGAACAGAATCCCAAAGAGGAAGACGGTGTTCATCGCAGAGCACGAGCTCCCGGTCGTACACGACGATCCGGACATACAGCGTATCTTCGGCAATCTTCCCCCCTACCTACGCCAGAAGAAATTCCTCAAGTATGAGGTCCTGATCCACCTGCGGAGCATCGCTGATTTCTCCTCGAGGTCGCCTTCCCCCGTCACCAGGCCCGTCGCTGCCATCCAGCGACGGCGACTCCGGCCACGATGGAAACCCGGCCCATGGGTATGGGGAGTCCCATGGAGACGGCGGGCCACGGCTCCACGGGTTCCACTGCTCCCGAGGCGTGCCTGATGGGGTTGATGGACGACAGAGCGGCGGTGGCAACGTCACCAGGAGATCGTGGGCGCCTCAGCCGGAGGAGGCCCCGGCTCTCCTGCTGCTCGCCCAGGCGCCGCCGCCCACCTCCTCGCCGGCGCAGGACGACGCAGCGCTGCGGGACGGCACAGCGGCCACTTTCCAGAAGCGGAAGCCGACAACAAGGGGGAAGCACCCGTGCTGTCGTTCCCGGAGTTGGTGGCCTTCGAGGAACAGTGCCCCGTCCGCGACTGCCACGGGGGTGCCTCTGGGGATCCGATGCTGTTTGAATCCATCGCACCAACCCCAAAGTTGATGCCCTCGGGGACCCGCCCGGAGGGAGGCAGCGCCGCCCCACACCAGCTGACGCCTTCGCCAGCTATCAAGTCGTACCGGCGCAGGGTGCGCAGCGCTGCGGCCCGTGACAAGGCCGCCCTGCCACCACCAACCTTGCTCAGCTTTGAGCAAGCCTGCGAGCCGACGACGGAGTCAGCCGAGGACCAGGAGCTGGATCCATCGGGCGAGGCTCAGCCGCCTTGCGAGCCGACCGCTGAGCCGACAGAGCCGGGAGGATCTCTCGATCCCGAGCCACGCGTGGTTCAGGGAAACGAAGCCCAGTCAAGCAGAGGAACCGGCCCAAAATCTAGACGGCCCGACATCGACCCCACGCCGCGGAAGCGTACCAAGACATAGCCCAGCCCAAGCCTGGAGGAGGCCAAGGCCGCGACGGCAGCCTTCCTCGCCAGTGTCAGTCAAGCACTCCAGGTGCCCCTGGCGAGCATGCCAGCCAGGGGAGGCGCTGCCATGGCAATGTCGGTACCGGCCACACCAACTCAGTCCAGACCTCGCCGTAGCGGAAGATTGGCCAAGCAAACTCTGAACTCCACGGTTCGTGCATCCAAGAAGGGTGAGGTGCTCGTCATGCGCAAGCTTGGCCTTTGCTCCACTGATGGACCTGTGCCAGACCAGCCTCACCCTCAGTTGGCTTCGATCTTCCAAAGGCCACTGGACGCAAAGTACTTCTGCGCCATCAGGGGCATCTTCCCCGCTGCTCAGGCGCTTTCAGATGATGATCTGAGGGCGGTAGCCGTTCAGCTGAGCGGGGCGATCAGCGTCTGTTGATCAGCCGGGCGCTGCCACTTGGTCGCCATTCTTCATGGATCAGCAAAACTACAATATCCTCGTGCGGAATACTCGCGGATTGAATGTGCGATGTCGTCACGACAATCTCCGCGAGGCTGATGTCGACAAGATCGAGTTCTTTGACGAGCTGCGTTCAATCCAAACCTCCATTGGTTGCACCTGGATGATCGCCGGGGACTTTAGTCTACTTGACGCATCCTACAGCTCTGGGCTGACCGGCGACAGCAACGGTTGGCCTAGGCTCAGGATCATGTACAACATTAGCTAGCTAGTGTGTGCGTGTTTTTTCTCTTCAGGTTGTAAACACCTTAGGTGTAATGTGTCCGTGTGCACGTGCCCGGTTTAGCCCGTGTCGTAACGAACAATTTCTTCTTAATACAGAGATACGCAGCTCTCCTGCGTATTAAAAAAAAAAAGGGGATTCAGAATCTCCATTCGCGGAGAATGAAGCCTGGACATCACTCCTGGTCCTAAATCGATGTCATCACACGCTAGCAAAATATATTATCCTTACTACTCCCTACCGGCTGTACAAGCACACGTTGAAGCAGCCTTCACAAATCACAACCCTCTTGCAGCAGCAGCATTGATGTAGCTGGCAGCTCCGTCAGCATCCAGTTGCTCCCCTTCCACTAGTCCCTTTATCAGAGTGGCGGCGTAGGTCTTTGACGGAGGTGCTAGAGGTAGCTCACCAGATTTGTACCGCTCAATATCTGATGAGGGGCACCTGCAGAGACCGGAGGAAAGTTAATTAAGCATCACATTGCGAGCATAACACATTCTGACTGCCCTTAAAAAGGTTGCATTGAACTGTCATCCCCAAGTGACAAATTGGGGCAAGACTTAATAATGGGTACAATGAAACTCACGTCATAGTAAGAATTGGAAGTTCATCCTCGTCCCCAAGATAAAGTACATTGGAGTACCAGCTATCCTGCAAGAAATTCATCTATCGAACATTAGCTATGTTACAGAACTTTTTGAAACTCAGCATGACACGTAGATAATGGAACAGAAATAATATGGTGTCAGAATTATGCTCGTAAGGAAGGTATGGAATTTGTCTATTGATGAGGTGAAACTGGTACTTAGTTTTATATTTTTAGCTTTATCTTATTAAAATCAGACTTTCTTTTAAACATCGTTTACGATGTCAACAGAGATTCAAATTAGCTTAAGAAAGCATTGCTAAGCTAAGATGAACTTGAATAACCCAAAGAGGCTGTTTATGGCTCCTTGCTAAACAGATTAAGATTAAAAGTTCATACAAACATCAGCATAAATTTTCAAGGAAACCATCAAGGTAAAAGTGACCTATGTCGCTATGGGAAAAGAACTTGTCATCTATCAATAAGCTCCTGGAACAGCAGCCAGACTGACATATGTTTAGGAGTGACGTGTTCAACAGTGCAATGTTATTTAATCTCATTTAGCAACATAAAAATTGTATACAAAGGGAAGGGTACAATTATCGAACTGTGACAGGCAAAACAAACCTTGATAGGTTCAAGATGAATAGCTTTATTTGTAGACATAAACTCCACTTCAGATGAACCAATCAAAGGAGAGTCAGGATACACAACATTTCCATCTGTCCCATCCTCCAGCACTAGACGATTCTCTTGAAACAAGATATCATTGAACTGCTCCAGCCTGTTGAAGAGGGGCAAATTAGATGAGACGTGGAGTGTTAACAGAATGCCACCCTGCCTGAACTCAAAGATAAATACTCCCTCCGTCCCAAATTACTATTCGTTTTGGCTTTTCCAGATGCATAACTTTTGCTATGTATCTAGACATAATATATATCTAGGTGCATAACAAAAGTTATGTACCTACAAAAGTCAAAACGAATAGTAATTTGGGACGGAGGGAGTAGCATGTAAATGTGGCATACATACGTTATTTTGTACATGCAGACATAAGACTTCTCATTGTAGTTTATCTCAGGGTTGAGGAAAGCAACACCACCAGTACCCCAACAAGGGGTAGAGGATCTACCGAAAAGCAACCTATGAGGCACAATCTTCCACATGATTCCTTTTGGTGAGCTCGTGTCACGTGATCCGCAACATGGTATACTCATACCCTCAACCTGTCACAGGCAAAACAAAATAGAAATTTATCTTTCAAAGCATACTGCTTATAATATAAAAAGATCATGGAGGTCACAACGGCAGTGACATTACTCAAGTAATAAAAAAAGGGCGTACCCAGTGCGAAAGCTCCCACACAAGGTGGGGTCTGGGAAAAGGAATTCCTAGACGGCCTACCCTTGCAAAATTCTTTTAAAATTCTGCAAAGAGGCTAGTTCGAACCCAGGACCTCTGGGCCACAAGTGGAGAGTTTTATCACTGCGCTAGGTCCGCCCTTCAAAAAGGGCGTACCCAGTGCGAAAGCTCCCACACAAGGTGGGTTCTGGGGAAGGGAATTCCTAGACAGCCTTACCCTTGCAAAATTCTTTTAAAATTCTGCAAAGAGGCTGGTTCAAACTCAGGACCTCCGGGCCATAAGTGGAGAGTTTTACCACTGCACCAGGTCCGCCCTTCAGTGACATTACTCAAGTACTGGAATATATTTATATATCCCAAGAGAATCATGGAGGTCACAACGGCAGTGACATCTAACAAGTAGAACACACTGATCAAAGGAACCAATGCTCGTTGGTCCTTGCAAAAACATTGAGTTTTGAACTTTACCTTCCCCCCTTGAATATAGCATAGAAACCTTGGCTTCCACATGTTTGAACCAAAGCTGGCATACCAGACATAAATTCTTGATAAATCTGATCGCCAAGCAAGAGATAAATCAGATATTCTTTTGGACAGTACCACAGATACACCTTTATCTACTTGTACTGAATCAGTTGGATGATGTTCTGCTGTTGAGCAACTTGAGGCAGTCTTCACTGCAAGGTTGTCTTCATCAAGTTTCATTTTTGAGAGGTGTTCACTTATAGCATCATCAGCAAATTGAATAACATTGACTGATGAAACAGCACCAGAGAGCTCATCAACATCTTCACTGTCAGGCTCAGAATCAGAGGAAGCGTAGAGCTGTTCATTGCCATAAGGAAACATGAAAGGAAAATTATTCAAGGCTGACTACTGGATTAATGTGTCTCTATGATTTTTATCTCAACTGTCAGGAAGTCTCAATGCAACATGCCACATAAATGATAAATCAAATGTAATACAAGATAGTTGTAGATAAAAATCAACAAAGTTGAGCTATATAACTCACGTATGTTTTCCATAAGCAAGGCACTCAGGAGTTAGGATATAGCAATACACATGAAGGCTGAAAGCATTTCTCAGCATTTTCAATGGTGTGGCATGTGAGTTTGGGCTCACGGTGTCAGCATTAGACAGAGGGCTTTCACAATCACACATTTATCACCATTACACAGGAAATTCACAATCATCTATTGGATGATACAGAAATCTCTTTTCCTAATGTTCATTGTTCTAAAAAATTATAACATGTAATTGCTTATGAACTGAGCTTCTTAACGCAATTGGCACAATTCATGTTCATGCGTTCACCTTTTGAATTAATTGAACTACACTATGCTACTGTATTAAACACTGAACTGAAAATTCTGACCTGGCAATGGGAGTAAAAGCTGGAACTATTTTGACAACATATCTCTAGAAAAGGAAAATATACCTCACTTGGTGAAGGCTTAATCCTCAATGATAAATTCTCTGGCAGCTTGCTACTCAAAACAGGCCAGCATGTTTTCAATTCATTGCGTACCTAGTCAATATGGAGTTCAAAAGACAAAGCATGACTATAGATGTCCACATGAAGTAAAGAGCCAGACAGAATAGTGCATCCACATCATTACCGCTTGTATAACTCTCCATGTAGATTCAAATGGCTGCATCTCTGGAGAGCTGAACGTGAATTTGTCTCCCAAGAGAACTTTTGCACAAGCAGAAACTGAATTTGCTATGGACCTAAGGTTATAACCTCCTTCAAGGGCCATCACTATCCTTCCTTTAGCAAATCCTAATAGCTGCAGGATTTGGCATATAAGTAGTAAGAGCAGGCAATGGGTTTTTAGAAGGTTCTTGTATGGGCTTTGCATGATAGGCGCAAGTGTTGATCAGCACAGTGGAAAGCTCAAGATGTATAGAAGAAACACTAGACAGATGGAAGGGATTAAATGAAAATCTTCTAACAGGCATTGAAGATGCCACATTAGAGCTTTAGACAACTTTGATCCATCTAAACTATTCCAGTTCATCCCAACTTTTTTGAAAGTTCAAGCAAGACTATTGACTTCTTTAAGGACAGTGAAGTGCATGATGTGGTGAAATCTGATTAAAAGCTGTTATTTTTCTGCAACTGTGTACCTTTGTTAGTAGCAGGGCATATCCATTTGGTGTGATGCAGCAACCACCGAGAGGATCACCCAGTGCTAACCATGAAAAACAAATAGAGTAGAATTTCAAATCCAATGAATGATAAGAACAGACATGATCTACCACATAGATGCACCAAAAGAATATATTTTAATATCGTGTATCCAGAATTCAATACCACAAGAAAAGGTTCCCGAGATTTATAGATTCCTCAGCAGAAATCTCACTTCTTATGCAACAACGTAATTACAAAGATAAGTTGGACTAGTGTGTGCTCAGTTAAGAAACTACAACTTGTTGGTTGTTAGTACATTGTTGCCTTGGTTTATATAAATGCTTAAAATAACGAGTTGTTATTAAGTTAAGAGAATAAAAGAATTTTTCATCTATATACCTGCATCGAACCCAGCCGATACCAATATTATATCAGGATCAAAAGCTTCAGTGACAGGAAGCAATACATGGTCCCATGCAGCAATATAATCAGCATCACCACACTTCCCATGCTCCCAGGGAACATTAATGTTATACCCTTTACCAGCTTCTTCTCCGATGAAACAGTGAGAAGCATCCCCTTCAGCAGGATAGAAGCTTCCATAATCAAATCTATAGAACAAACATTCGAACAATAAATATTTGATTATGGCTTCATTAAGCTGGCAACAAACATGCATTAAAATGAATAGCTTATGATCCAAGATTCAATTGATTATTATGTTGATTGCAACAATGGACGTGTTCCAATTTTCAAAGAACCAAAAGAAAAAGGGCTGTGTATTGAAAATCAACCACAATAACACTACAGTGAGCTAAAAAGAAGTCTATCTTATATAAGCATGCAAATAGCAATTACATACTAAATTTATAAGTTTGTCATATCAATGAATTGGTTGGATATTTCAAGGAGGCGTCTTAGCCACATATCACAGGTTACAATCTGTGAATCCATCTTAAGCTAGTTAATAGAACAATAGGTCGCCACAAGTACCAAAGACAAATGCAATGAATTGGTTATCACATCTAAAATAATCAAGGGTTAGAGGGCAACAATTTGGATAGCTACTCGTACTATAGTGATGGGAATGGGCACTTAATGCTATTCAACATTACCTTAGATTTAGTGTGCACAAAACGGGATAGCGCCAAATATGTGACAGGTGATCTTTTTACTAAGAAAATAGGCACCAAATTTGAGCAGAAAGGGACGCAACCTAGGTGGTAAGATTGAGAGTGTACACTGCACCTCCCACCAACTGAGCTGGGCTCAGTTTCTATCACTACAGTTGTGCACATGATGGCAAAGTGTTTGGTCAGTGAGTTCCATGGCACAATACGTTGTACAAACGAATTAGAGGTGAAGAATTTTGATACTGTAAAACTGGCACTTAAGCGATTATGCGAGAAGCATGCCATCAACCAACTCTTGGAGTGATACAATGATATGATTTCATATTTTTCATGCTGTAAAGGACAAGTAATGAACAAGGTGAATTTGTGGAATGCAAGCGCAAACCACACTTGATCACGGCATATAATCAAACAGCATCAAAATACAGCCAGCGCTCAACCTCAAACAACTTTGTTGATACCACGCAGATAATCATTTGAGGTCTCAAGTTTCTCTATTAACAGCAAGTATCCAGTGTTTGCATGGAAAGGAAACCGGGATGTCGATACCATGGCTCTTCCAAGACCAATAACTCTCAAAACAAAAGATAAAACAACTGCTATAACTTTGCTAACATCATATTGCAATAGTAGTGATTCTACTATGAAGTTTAAACAAAACTAGCAAAGCAATGTCAAGGTGTCTTGTCAAACCTGTGAACTGAAAAGAACAATACACGAGGATCATTGTAAAACATTTTCTGTGTTCCATTTCCATGGTGAACATCCCAATCGACAATCAGTATCTTCTTGATACCCAAATCAGGCTGCAACAGAAAGAGCAAAGTTTGTAAGTGAACAAAACACCTTATTTGATCGTATTAAAACAAAGTATAGCGCTTGCTTCTTTGTAGAAAGTGATAAACATCGGTAGCACCTTTTGATGTAAACCCCACAAAAAAAACAGCACAAAAGTTTCAACACCTACCCTCTCATTTAAGAGATAATTAGCTGCAACTGCCACATTGTTGAAGAGGCAAAATCCCATTGCCTCATCATGTTCTGCATGGTGGCCTGGAGGTCTGACTAGGGCAATAGCAGAACTTAACTCACCAGCAGCAACTTTCTCAGCAACCTAAATGCCAAAGAATCCACTTTTCAGTGATTTCCCCCCGATAAGATGGGACATAATAGCTACAGAAAAGTAGAAAACGTGCTTATGCAGTGAATGAAACGAAGATGAAAATTACCTCTATGACAGAACCAGCTGCAAGAACAGCAGACTCTGAGGAACCCTTGTTGAAGTAAATGGAATTGTATTTCCTGGCAATCTTGTTTCTGCTGGAATCATATTTCTTCGAGCTAATTTCCTTCATCAGCTTTATATGGTTCTGGCTGTGAACAGAAGCTATATACTTGTCCTCAGCTTCCTTCGCCTTAAGGACCACACACCTGGAAGAGAATTATGTTTAAATAGCATCGCAGAACCCCACCGTCATCCTCAATAAGAGTAAAAGCAGCACGCTAACTCGCTAAGCAGAACAATGAACCAGATCAACAGCACATAAGCTGCAATGCTGGTGTTCAAGGTTAACCTTACTCGCATCGAAGTTCATGATTTACATTTGTAAGAGTATAATTGAAGCATCGATTTCTGGCAAGGAGTGGATGCGGTGTTTGAACTACTAAATGTCCCAACAAGTTAATTTGCTTTGCAATTTTTTTTTCGCATAGTGACATTTCGGATTTCAAGGCCTAAGCCTAGGGGAAAAAATCATGAACCCCAACACTTCCTGAGCTAATTTACAAAAATAACTAGAAGGTCAGTCATCAGATCGGATGGGCACGGCTGTACGGCACAACAAGTCAACAACAGCAGAACGAGCGAAGTGAGTAAAACACAGAGGCACGCGGACGCCGAGGCTCTCGTCCCAGGGAATTCAGCAAAACCCCGCGCGCGCCTCACCGATCCCCACCGAAACCACGCCGCTCTTCAACTCTAACAAAAGACAAGGGAGCGGGGCGAGCGGCCACTGGCGCCGTACCTGGACGCGACGCCCTCGGCGCTGAGCTTCCGCCAGATGGCGCGCAGCCGCTCGGGGTTCTCCGGGTGCTCCTCCCCGTCGGGCGTCGCGTGCGCGCACATCCGCTCGTCGTACAGCAGCCCCACCCGCGCCGCTCTGGACGCCGCGACCGCTGGGGGAGCCGGAGCCGCCGCCATCGTGTGCCGGCGACAGCCTCTTGCGACGGAGAGGCCGACCACCCCGGACCCGGAGGACGAAAGGGGCGAGCGAGGCGAGTCGGAGGCGGGGGAATTCAAGGGTGTCCGCTCCGACGACGCCTCGCCAGTCGCCTCGCCACTGGTCGTGCCTTCGTGGGCGTGCTCGGATGTCAGACGTGGGTCCCACTTGAAAATGGGCATTGCCGGGCTGTCGTTTTGAGTTTGGCTTGGGGGAAGGAGGAGGGCGGAGGGCCAATGGAGCGTGGACCGGCCTCGAATCGGGCCCATGTTCCCTTTTGCGGTGTTTGCTACACACGGCGCGGCTTCGCGTGTGATCGAATCATTTCTGTTTCTGCTTGTTACCTTTTTTTTTTTTTCCATCTGCGTCACTCTGTGCATTTGCGACTTTGCAACAGTTTGCATGTATGGGAAGAAAGGCAGGTTAGGTTGCTTTGTTTCCAGTACACAACTCTCATTGCCCATCCCGCATTTTCAGTTTGAAAATTTGAAGCTGTGGCATGCCTCTTCTTCCCCCTCGGTCCTGGGCTTCGGTACCTCCTTTACATCACCCCAACCAGGAGATAGTGGCGTCACAGACCGGCAGGGGTGGATTTGGGCCTCGGGCTGCAGCCCGGGGTGAGTCTCGAGAAGACTGGGAACAAGTTTCATAAAAATAGTATAAAAAGGTCAGGCAGCCCATTAGCTCACCTCGACGCAAAGTGAGCCAGCAGGCTGGAACCTTAGCCTTGGTTGGCTGGCCGCGCGCCTCCCGTCCGCACTCGTCATGCCGCACCTCCTCCTGCACTACCCGTCCACACTCGCCTTCACCCCCGCCCTCACGGCCCCGCGCCCCCGCCAGGTCGTCGCCTCGCCGATTGCCCTCACCCCCCCCAGCCCCGCCGGCCGCGCGCCCACGCCCCCGCTGGCTGAGCGGCACTGCGACGGCGTGCTAGTGGCTGAGCCGCTGAGGGCAGGCAATGGCCAACAGTACAGGCACATGTAGGTGAGATACTATGGAGAGAATTCATTACTTTGCAATATTCATTACTTCATTGAGTATTTGAGTCTTACTTTGCAATTGCAACATTTCATATCTTAGAATGGAGAGATACTATGCTAAAAAAGATGTGTCAAAGAGTAGTGCCGAAACTATAGAGAGCCGGGTTGAGAAAAAAGACCAAAGATTGAACTTGATACGAGAGATATAGTTGCTGATCCAGGAGACAGGAAGCCAATTGATGATTTTCATCATGACATTAGGGATGAGGCTAGAGGAGCATATCTACAAATAGGTCCATATAGGCTAGCTGGTCATAAGTTCAAAAACGAAAAAGATGGTAAAGGCTAATCAAGAGGATTTGTTGGATCATGGTTGGATCAATTTGATTGGTTAGAGTACAGTGTAGCCAAGGATGCAACTTATTGCTTTTATTGCTCTCTCTTAAGCCACAACAAACTGGGTTTCATAGTAATGATACATTCACCAAAGTTGGGTTTAGAAATTGGAAGAATGCAAAAGATTATTTCAAGGAGCATGCTCAATCAATTGATGGCTTTCATAGTAATGTAAGAAAGCGTGCACTTAATTCAAAAATCAGAGGCAAAGCGTTCAACATGTGTGGACTATTACAAGTGCAACAGAAGAGGAGGCATATAAAGCTCGTTTAACTATCATGTTAGGCATTGCTAGATTTCTCCAAGCTCTAGCCTTTCGTGGACATGATGAGTCTAAAATATTAAGAAATAAATGGAACTTTATGGAGATGCTTGAATGGTACAGAAAGAAGGATCATAAGGTTGCACTTGTGACTAGTGAAAATGCTCCAAGGAATAATCAAATGAGTAGTCCAATGGTTCAGAAAGATTTGGTTAGGGCTTGTGCAGATGAGACAAGTGCGTTAATTAAAAGTGAAATAGGAGATCGTTGGTTTGCAGTTCTTGTTGATGAGGCTCGTGATGCATCTATTAAGGAACAAATACCTGTAGTTGTGAGGTATATATCTCCTCTCCATTTGGTTATTTCGTTGACTTTGTTTTGTTGCTTTCAAATAACACTATTTTCTCTTTTCTCTTATAGGTTTGTCAATGATAAAGGAAGTGTGATTGAGAGGTTTCTTAGCATTGAACATTTTTCTGACACCACATCACCTTCACTTAAAAGAAGCATTGGATACTATGCTTAGAAGATATGGTCTATCTATTTCCAAGATTAGAGGGCAAGGATATGATGGAGCTTCAAATATGAGAGGACAGTTTCATGAGTTACAAAGACTGGTATTGAATGAAAACCCATATGCCTTTTACATCCACTGTTTTGCTCATCAATTGCAGCTTGTGGTAGTTTCGGTAGCCAAGTATTGTGGTTCACTTTTGATTTCTTCAATTATGTCACTTCAATTGTCAATGTTGTTACTACTTCTTGCAAGAGAAAAGATCAACTCCTTCAAAGTCACCATGATAAGATTGTTGAGCAGTTAGTGGTGCTATTTTTTCGGGAGAGGGAAAAATTAAGAAACTAATCTTGCTAGGCCTGGTGATACACGGTGAGGTACACATCACAAAACATTGGCACGTCTTATGATCATGTGGTCCTCTGTACCGGAGGTGTTAGAGAATATTAGTGAAGATGGAACTGATAGGGAAAAGAAAGAAAACTATAGCCTCTGGATTAATTCAAAGAATGGAGTCATTGAATTTGTGTTCATATTACATCTTATTATCAGAGTATTGGGGATGACTCGAGATCTGCCATAATGTTTGCAAAAAAAAAAATCAAAACATTGTTCGTGCAATAGGATTAATTGGCTCTGTGATGAGAAATATGAATGAAATGAGGGAAAATGGTTGGGATGCTCTTTTTGAAGAGGTAAAGGAGTTTTGCCTCCTCAACAACATAGACATTCCTAATATGGAAGATACGATATCAGTTAAAGGTCGTTCGAGATGTCGTGGTGCTAAATTAGTGAATTACTACCATCATTTTCATCGTGGAATTTTCAATGTTGTGATTGATCAAGTTTATTGTGAGTTAAACAATCGATTTCCAAAAAAATCAACTCAACTCTTGAGATGTGTTGCTTGTCTTGATCCGAGGGATTCTTTTGCTAACTTTGAGGTAGAGAAGTTAGTTGAGCTTGCTAAGATTTATAAAGATGACTTCTCTAATTATGACTGCATAAAACTTGTGGGTGACCTTCCTATATTCACGGACAAAGTTAGAAATGATAATAATTTTGGTACTTGTATTGATCTTGGTAACCTTGCTGAGAAGATGGTCTAGACTGATAGACATACAACTTTTCCTTTGGTGTATTACTAGTGGCAACAGTAACGATTGAAAGAACCTTCTCTACTATGAATATTATCAAGATCGAAAAAATAAAATAAAATGAATGATGATTGGATGAATAGTAGCATGATATGCTATACTGAGCAGGATTTGTTTGCATCGATTGAAGATGAAACAATTCTAAAGTTTTTTCAAGGCTTAAAAAATCGTAAGATGAATTTACCAATCGAGGGCTCAAGGTGCGTGTTGTTTACTTGTATTAGTCTATTTCAATATATAATGTTATCTTGCTTTATAAAGAGCTGAGATTTTTAAAATTTTTATGTAGAATTGAGGATATCGGTACAAGTGGTGTTAAATCATGAAGATGTGTATGATTTTTTTGGTACAAGTGGTGTTAAATCATGAAGATGTGTATGATTTTTTTTTTATCATGGAAGACTCTTAATTTGGTACTTTTCTATCTTCAATCTTCTACGTATTGTTTGAGTTAATTGGTTGAACACTTGGAATCAATATAATTATATAATTATTTGTGTTCTTTGAAAAATATGTTATATCTAATAGTGTATGGCTAGTAAGATTTTAAGCCTTATATTAGTTAGCCCAGGGCGGAGCCCATTTCTAGATCCGCCACTGCAGACCGGAAAGGTGGACAGGATAAACAAAGGCAATAGCATTGTGCTACGTCACCATGACTAATGTAGAGGAAACGACACAGGTTCATCCATACCATGTAGGGCGTGTTTGGCTGGCAGCCATAACACGCCAAGCCGCATCTGCGGCGACGCCAAACTTACGACGCCTCACTTGCGGTGCGAGAAACAACAAAGAAACGGCGTGACAGCCGCAGTTTAAGTCCCAACCAAGCACTACCAAACTTTCTCAGGGCGGCCGAACATTAGGCTTGGCATTTTGTGACGGTGAACCAAGCAGACCTTTAATTGTAAGGCATGTGACTGGATATGATTAGATAAAATGAAACTCTCCTGCCTCCCATGCTAATTTCACTCCAGAGGTACCGAACCATACATGGTTCGGCTGTGCTGAATTTTGGAGTTCGAACAAGGGCCGATGCTCTAGAAGAGGCAATCCTTAGAATAACAATTACAAACCCGGACTTGGGGGACGAGGCACAGCGGTGGCGCGCCAAAAACAAAAGCAGCCTTTTCCTTCCAGGCGGCCGCGGCCGCTACTTCGACGGAGCATCCTTTTCCTTCCAGGCGGAAGCAGCTCACTACT
The DNA here is from genome assembly GCF_000263155.2 of Setaria italica. NCBI lineage: Eukaryota > Viridiplantae > Streptophyta > Magnoliopsida > Poales > Poaceae > Setaria > Setaria italica. The sequence continues at coordinate 45,085,670 of NC_028451.1, read as the reverse complement.
GGAGCCCCGTCCTTCAGGGCGTCAGCTTTGGACTTCCGCTTTTTGCAGGCCGCGATCCAGTCTAACGCGTTCCTCCTACCGAAGCATTCCCACACGTTCCTGTAGAAGCCCTTGGATGCCTCCCGAACCTCCGCTGTGAACCGTTCATCGGTCAGGAAGGACATGTCCGGCCGAGCAACGGACCCGAGATGAGTGCAACCCCCGGAGTGGAGTAGGATTAGGGCTAAGTTCATAGCTGCCCTGGCGCAGATGGACCCGTACCTCTCTGCCACCTTGGGCGTCGCCTGCGCGGCCTTCCGAAGCCAATGGAACGTTAAACCCAAAGAGTCCACCGGCCCGGGCGAGGTGGCTGTAATGCCCTTGAAGCCAAGGTCACCAAGGGCGTTCATCTTCAACAAGGCCTGGAGAGCCTCGGTCGCCGCCTTCGCCCAACCATCCCGCTCTATACGTGCAGAGACTTGCGCGGACTGCAGAATTAGGAGCTCCACTTCACGCAAGTCCAGGATTTCCCGACGCGAGTCCAGGATTTTCTGAAGTCTGCGAGCAGATGCCTCCGCGCTCACCCGGGCATCGTTCGCGACCCGTGCCACCTCCTCGGCACGCTCCCTACACTCCTCTTGCTTCCGCTTGGCCTCCAACTCGGAGACCTTCAACTCGGCGAGCTCCACCATTTCCTCGCGCACCTCTTCCCTAGCTGCAGCGAGGACCTGACGATGAGAGTGCCGCATTGCTTTGACGTGGAGGAGTTTCTGTCGGGAGAAAAAGAAAGGTGAATACAGATATCGTAGCGGGTCCGAACGATGAAGCAAGATCCCGCACACAGTTTGCAGATACCTTCCAGGCCGCATCCTCAAGCTGTGCGACCAGGTGTTCCGGAGAGGTGCTATGCAGCTGGGACGCTGCCGTGGCGAAGGCATCCCTCGCTTCTAGGGGAAGCTCCAAGTGCTCTAGGGTCAGCCCATCAAAGCTGAGGCCCCGAGAGTCCTGCCCAGAGGCAGTCCTCCGAAAACTCGGAAGCTCCCAACATGCAGAGTCCTCCTGCCCGGAGGTTGCCCTCGGGGAGTTCATGTGCCCTAGGCTCTCGGCCACCTTGTTCAGGGCCGTGACCAGTGCAGGCCTGGGTGGAAAAGGGACCTGATCCCCAGAGGCCCCCTGCTCATCCTCTCGCTCTGTCTCCTCTTGGTCTTCCTGGCTGGTGGTACCTGTAACGAACGCACATACATGAGTCGAGTGTGGGAAGGCTAAGGTATAGTACCTTATCCTACGGTCTAGGTCCCTAAGGGTAAGGGGAAGCAGAGAAAGAGACTCACTGTCGTTGACATTGGAGTCAACCCCCATGTCCTCATCCAATCTGTCCCCCTTGGCCTCCATCTCGCCGCCTTCATCACCGCCCAGCCTTCACCGCTTGCTCTCACCGGAGCCCTCCATCGCATAGTGGACCTGAGGCACCACGCAGGGCCCTGCCACTTTGCCAGTAGCTCGAGCAGGGCCAGAAGTTTCGCGGCCCCGCTTGCTGACTGCCTGGATTTCCTCTAGTCCGAGGAAATGCACCTCACTCGGTGTTGGTGACACATTCTCTGGCAGTTTACCAGTCAAAACAGGCCAGCATGTCTTCAATTCATTGCGTACCTGGCCATGGCCAATATGGAGTTGAAAAGGGCAAAGCGTTGCTACACAAATCCGCAGTAAGTATGGAACTAGACATCAATAGTGCAATAGTGCATGCAGAGCATTACCGCCTGCATAACTCTCGATGCAGATTCATGTGGCTGTTTCTCCAGAGTGTTGAATGTGAATTTATCCCCCAACAAAACTTCTGCACAGGCAAAACCTGAATTTGCTGTGGACCTAAGGTTATAGCCTCCTTGAGGCCCATCACTACCCTTCCTTGATCAAATCCTAACAACTGCAGGATTTGTCATAAAGATAAGCAGAGCAGCAATGGATTCTTATTTTTCAAATGCTTTTTTGATGGGTTTGTGTGATAAACGCAAGTGTTGATCAACACAGTGAAATGTCCAGTATCTACAGATGACATTTTAGATAAATGGAAGAGATCAAATGAAATCTCCTAACCGGTAGCAGAAAAGCATAAGAACAAAATATGAAATTACTGAAGCTGAAGGCATAAAAATTACATCCTTTAATCATCATCTGAACTTTACTGGAAATTCAAATATTAATGTCGTAAGGAGAGTGCAGTGCATGATTGGGTGAAAATCTGAGTAAAAGTCATTTTTCTGCAACTGCATACCTTTGTTAGTAGCAGTGCATATCCATCTGGAGTGACACAGCAACCACCGAGAGGATCACCCAGTGCTAACCACGGTAGTCAAATATCAGAACTGAATATCAAAACCGAACGTTAAGAACAAAACTATCTATTTAGATACAAAGGTCAATACCAAAACAAAAATTAATGAGATTAAAAATTCTTTAGTGAAAATCTCATTTCTTGCACAGCTAACACATAAAATCAATCGAGAAACTAAAGCCTATTAGTACAACGTTGTCTTATATAAATGTTTGTTTGAAGTAAAAAGTTGATAGGTTCATGAAATAAAAGAGTTTCAAAGAAATTTTCATCTATATACCTGCATCAAACCCAGCAGAAACTAGTATTATATCAAGACCAAAAGCTTCGGTAATTGGAAGCAGTATGTGGTCCCATGCAGCAATATAATCTGCATCACCGCACTTCCCCTGCTCCCAGGGTACATTAATGTTATACCCTTTACCAGCCTCTTCCCCAATGAAACTATAAGAAGCATCCTCCTCATAAGGATAGAAGTCTCCAAAATCAAATCTACAGAACAAGCGTTAGAATAGCACCCTTAATATAATGGTGAGCAGATCTCCCAACTGTTTGAAGAAAAATAAATAATAGATTTTGTTAACAGCGTCATTAAATTGGCTGCATGAATGCACCATACTGAATAGAACTGCTCAAGTGATTGTGCAAGAACCATGTCATTCAGCCAACTCTTGGAGAGATACAATACTTTGAGTGGTTGATTTTCATATAGTGAAGGGCTGACTAGTACTAGTAGTAATGAATGATCAAGCTGAGCTGGTGGAATTCAGGCGTCAATGCACTGGATTACTATATACATGTACAACAGCACTAAAACTGGGTCAGGTTTGCTCTATGTAACTGCTCATTGCAGATCTCAAATTTCTCTATTAACTGCAAAGTACCCAATATTTGCATGGAAAGGAATACACAATCCAGATATTGTAGCCAAGGGAAAATAGGTATCATAACTTTATTACCATCATATTATGAAGGTAATGAAGCTAGTCTAAAGTCTAAACAAAACTAGCAAAGCAATGTCAAATTTATTTCTCAAACCTGTGAACAGAAAAGACCAATACACGAGGATCATCATAAAACATTTTCTGTGTAGCATTTCCATGGTGAACATCCCAATCGACATCAGTATCTTCTTGATGCTTAAATCAGGCTGCAATTGAATAAAGAATATTTCAAAGTGAACACACCTTGTAACAATCAACATGGGAGGTTCAGATACATACCCTCTCGTTTAAGAGATAATTAGCTGCAACTGCCACATTGTTAAAGAGGTAAAATCCCATCGCTTTATCACGTTCTGCATGGTGGCCAGGAGGTCTCACTAGAGCAATAGCAGAACTTAACTCACCAGCAGCAACCTTCTCAGCTACCTATTTGTCAAACAAGTCGCTTTTCAGTGATTTGCCCCCCAATAAGAAGGAACTGGATAGCAACAGAGAAGTAGGAAATGTGCTTATGCAATGCAAAAAATGAATATGTACAATTACCTTTATGACAGAACCAGCAGCAAGAACAGCGGACTCAGAGGAACCTTGGTTAAAGTAGATGGAATTGAATTTCCTGGTGATCTTGTTTCTGCTGGAATAATTCTTCGAGCTAATTTCCTTCATCAACTTTATATGATCCTGGCTGTGAACAGAAGCTATATACTTGTCCTCAGCTTCCTTCGCCTTCAGGAGCACACACCTGGATGAGAATCACGTTAGAATAGCATTGCAGAAACCCCACCGCCATCCTCACCAAATGTAAAAGCACTATGCTAACTTGCTACTAAGCAAAACGGCGAATCAGATTGATAACACATAAGCTGTAATGACAATGTTTAAGCTTAAGTTTAGTAGCATCAAGGTTAATGCGGAAAAGCAAGAGCTCCATCAGAAAATGCATTGGTACCATAACAAGTTCGTTTAGACTTGTAAGTGTACGCAAGCATAATTTTCTGGCGAGGAGTTGATGCATTGTCTGACCAAATGTTTCACCAAGTTATTTTCTTTGCATTATTCAAGATTTTTGTTTCATATTTTAGACATTTCGATTTAAAACCTAGCCTAGTGGGGAAATCATGAACACCAACTAATTTACGCAATTACTGGGTCAATCATCAGATCGAAATGGGCACGGCCACAACACGTCAACAACTGAAGGAGCAGAGTAAGTTAAACGCAGGGCCGAGCGGACGAGCAGGGTCTCATTCTCATCTCAGGCGATTCGAACCGAACCGTATAAACAGTTAAAAGACTGCGGCCACCCCGCTCGCCTCTTCGATGATTCGATCCCTAGTACCAAAACGACGCTGCTGTCAACTCGGGACAAGGGAGCAGGCGAACCAGTACTAGCGCCGTACCTGGACGTGAAGCCCTCGGCGTCGAGCTTGCGCCAGATGGCGCGCAGCCGCTCGGGGTTTTCCGGGTGGTCCTCCCCGTCGGGCGTCGCGTGCGCGCACATCCGCTCGTCGTACAGCAGCCCCACCCGCGGCGGCCTCGCCGCGGGCACCGGGGGAGGCGAAGCCGCCGCCATCGCGCGCCGGCGACGGTCTCGCGCGGCGCGGAGACTAACCATCGGACCCGAGGACGAGAGGGGCGAGGCGAGGCGGAAATGGGGTTTTTTCGGGCGCCGTTCCGACTTCCGACGCCGCCGCCCAGTCGTCCACTGGACTGGTTTTGGTCGGTGTGTGCGCGGATGTCAAACGTGGGTCCCACCTGGAAGTGGCCAGCTCCGGACTTTCGAGTTGACCTCGGTCGGCTCCAAGCCTGGAAGCGCACAGGCGGAGGGCCCATGGCGGGTGTTTGTTCAAGTGGGTTGCTTCCGAGTCGGGCCCATGAGCCCCTTTGCCGTGCTGTCTTGTTGCTTTGAATCCGGAAATTTGACGCCCCAAGGCCCAAGCATATCAAGCAATGTGTTAGGGCAGCCGCAGTGGGGCAAAAAAAAACTGATGCCCGATCAAGAAAGAGAAGGACCCGAGCGCGAGCTCCGACCCCGCGAAATCGTATTTAGCACTGCACCAGCGGTGGTATGCGCTTCGTTCCCGAGCTCGCGATCGAGAGCTCCCTGCTCACGTATTGTTCGTTTCGCTCGATCCCCGTTCAAGCATCGTCACATGCATCACCTGCTAGCTGCCCGGCCGCCGATCGCGATCCATGGATCGCCGTCTCCGGACGAAGCCGCTACAGGATCGGGCGGCAGGAGACGACAAGCCCGGTCACGCTCGCTTCGTGCGGGACGTCGACCTGGCTGGCGCTGTATCAGTTGTGTGTACTGCTGCCCTACTCCTCCTGGGTCCTGGCCGTTCTGCCGTACGCGCGCGGTCCCATCCACGCACCACTACGACTACATACTAGTGCACGAAAACTTCGTAACATGTCGACGTGTCGTTGTCTAGCGATCCGTCGTCCACTCGTCCTCCAAACGCACAGGCGTGCACGGATCTCCGTTGGGCCGGCAGAATCCAGCAGGATTTCCGACCCGTGTACTGCGCGCACAGTTGCACACTGTTGCACTATCATGCCACCCCATGAGTCGTGACAAAGCGAACCCGGCCGGCCGCACATGACATGCCACCCACCATATCATAGCACCATGCACCACGTCGTCGTCGTCCCGACTGTGTCACGTGCGAACGCATGTTTTGCCTTATATACACCTAGCACTGATGATTCCGCCGTAGGGCTGTGGATCATGAGGACTGTAGGTGGATCCAGACATAAAAGTCATTGATATATAACACTAAAAATCATTCATTTTCTATAGAACTCAAATCCCATTATTATCCCGGTACATCACCAGGAGCTGAGCTAGACCTATTTGTCTTTGTCGGTGTCAGCAAGTGAGAAAGTAGTGTTCTGCACTGTTCTAATAAGGACCTCACACCAGCCTGTAATGGTGCTTAGGCTTGTTCACCGGGTTGGGTCGAAACTAGCTAACCTGCCAACCCAGCCTAACCGGACCGTAGAAGTGGGTTTGGGCGGGTTAGTTGGTTTCTAGTTAGAGCCTGTGTGTGTAGCAATGAGTTAGGGTTGAACACAGTTTAGAACCGCACAAACCTGCTCAACCCGCCCTAATTCCTGCGCATGTGGTGTTTCAGCATCAGCAATAACAATTCTGCTTCCTACGGTGGAGATCCGTGTGGTGTCCACAACTCCTTGCGATCGATGGCAGTGCAAGCATGAATCTGAATGTCTACGGGATGGCAATAGAGGAGAGCAATCTTATAGAGCTGCATCTTCATGGCAGCAGCAAAACAGAGCGCTCAGCTTGGTTGGAAGACGAGGCAAGTCCGTCGACGCTACCCTCGGAGCTTCTCATATCTCTGCATTGGAATCGTAGTCAAACAGCTGACCGGCATCTCGGCTAAGATTGTGCCATGTGTGGGAGTGTGCTCAAGCGTAGCGGCCGCTTAAAAGTTGGTGTGATCTGGATAAGTCTTGTACGTCCTGTGGTACCTACCAAAATTGATCCAAAATTGAGTGACAATCTTGCTAAATTGGTTCTGATATTACTACGTGAGGAAGCCATGGAAAAGATTTTAGCAAAGCTCTTATTCTATTTCTGGAATTGGAGCAAACTGCAACTAATCAACAGAGAAGAATTCTTGTGAGCATAGTGTCACTTGTCGAGAGGTACTGAAGGAGGATGAGAAAGGTAGAGGTAGTGTTGATTGGCGAGGACAAGAACCCACGTTACTATAGAGCGAGCCAGTGAATCAGCAGGTCATGGACGATGGCTGAAAGCATGGAGGAAGAAGACGATTCTTCGTTGAAGTCAAACAACAACGGTTCAAACCGTCTAACTGTGAAACTAGCCCAACAGAACCCATCAGCACCAGTTCCGTGCAACTTATAGAACGAAACCAATCCGGTCTAAACCACTTGTTGCGGTCTAGTTTGCAAAATCAGGCAAACCCAGCAAAACCCACGGGTGAATAGGGCTAATGGTGCTGACACTGGAGCCGTTCTGAGCTAGCTCCGCCCTGCACATCACAAAATCACCCAGGCTCTGCTCTCCATTGTCGAAGCCCTCTAACCGCAAACAGATTAACCTTTTGGAAGAGCTCGTTAATGCATGAAATTCAAGTGAAGATGAATAGGCTGTACAAATGCCTCGAAACATTGCTACACACAGAAAACGTATGTTAATATTCTCCTTAAATTTCAAGAGCAAATTCAACTTCATCTGGTGCAAGTTCATTTTCATAGGATATGCACCCATAAATACAAAAGATGTGGTACGTATCTATTGCAAAGATATCGGTGCATCGCTTTTGCAATGGAGAGCAAAATTAAAATTGTCGTATAAGTTTAGCAATGTGGACATTACAGAGTGTGATGTTGAACAATAATGTCACTATTACGATGAAGCCACTCATGAACCATGTGTTTCTCTATAAAAAAACAAAATCTTCAATGGTTGTTGTTATGATTTATGCACATACAACATCCAAACCGTGACAGAACCCGTGAAAAGAAATCTCATAAAGACCCAAAAATAAAACTTGTTTTTTTTTCTGCTGCATGGAATTTTATAAATAACCTCATTGTTTGGAAATCTCCAGCAAGGAGAAGGAGAAGAAAACACAAGGTGTAGTGGCTACCGTAAACAGTTAAGAAAATTAACGGCTGATAAAATAGAAACAAATAAGAGAGATGTGATCCTCTTTTACGTTATGCACAAGACTCATACATCAATGGTAACACCACGCTATGATGTACGCTAGAGAATCCGATTACGGAGAGTGAGCTTATCATTCTTCTCTTCCTATTGCGGGCGGGAGGGGCTTACACTAGGGGTGGAGCTGCACAGCCCGTGCAAGTCCAAGTAATATTAGCCGGTTTATCCTAAGTTCTGTACAGAAGACAAGACTCCGCTCCTAGCCCAATTGTTAAGAGTACTTAGCACCCCTTTGAGCTGAACCTGACTCCGCCCTTGGCCCAATTGTTAGGAGTACTTGAATGGAAATAGAAGGTGTAAAATTTTAGTTGGCCTCTTCTTCGTTTTTCTGGCATTTTTTGTTTTAATTCCTTTTTTTAACTATTTGTCTTTTTTTTTCCTGGTGTGCTTGGTTGGTCGCATCATTTGATTCATGTATGAAATGATTGAAAATAATAATGATCCTTTTGTTTGGTTGGGTGATTTCTACCAACTCATCCGGAATGAGGCCATCCTACTTAATAAATTATTCTGCTAATTAGAGTGAACCATATGGTACAAGCAAATTGGTTGAACCATGATCATTTATGCATGCATGCAACCAAACACATGCAATATATTTTTTTTCCCCGTAAGGTTGCAAGAATGCGCAGTCGACTTATATATAATTTCAGGAGGATTGGCCAATAGTTCAATCCGGTCCATTCTCTTTATTTTCTCCTCGTGATGGAAATGAGGAATCACATGTTCTTACATCTGGCCGAGGCACGATACCGTGGCAGCACAGGATGCCACGCGGCCTGCTCCACCGTCCTCGCGCCCTATAACATCCGTTCAGCTCAGAGCACGCTCCAACCGTCCAGCGCGCGGGCAAGAGAGCGGCTCAACCCGACCAGGGCCAAATGCCGCTGCTCCTCACCTCCTCCTCCCTGCCGGCGCTGCCGCCGCCGCTGGCCGCGTCGTCCAGGGCCCGCGTCAGGGTCGCGGCTTCCGCCGCCGCCTCTGCCCCGGATGGGGCCGCTGCCAGCGGCACCAGCGCCGGCGGGTTCCCGTCGTTCCTCCCCCGAGCGGTGGAGCGCATCCGCGACGGCGCCGCCATCCGCTTGGCCAAGCGAATCGAGCGGGTGCCCGTCCAGGCGAGCCAATTTCTCCAGATTTTCCTACTTTCTTGATAATGATATCCCCTCCCTTTGGGGAGAAAGGCATCCTGTACTCTGTACTCTATACTATGCAGTACGCTCATTGCTCGGTGTTTCTGTGAAGTCTGAACTTATCCTATCTTCAGACCGGTTTCTCGGTTAGTCCGATACAGAGCAGCTGTGTGAGGCCGCTCAAGCAGCAACAGGACGCTGATCCAATCGTGCTGCTGCATGGCTTCGACAGGTGGGTTGCAAACTTGCAATGCAAAGCACAAATTTCGTGGTTCAACTAGCACTGTCAGATTTTATTGCTGGTCATTGTCTGTGGAACCTTGTTCCTAGAAACAAACATTGTGATTCTGCTACATAACCATCAGGCTGGACGATTTAAAAGTATATTCGCTACAGTTCTTGTCTAGAGTGGAGATACACGTACCCGCTGCTTGAGGAGGCTGGACACGAGGCTTGGGCTGTGGACATCCTTGGTTGGGGCTTCTCTGATTTAGGTACCCAACCCCCCCCCCCCCCCCCCTCCTTTAAGCCATGTGATTTTTTTCGGTCACTGTACTTTGGTAGAGTTGTAAGTTCGTACTTAGTAGCCCCCCATTGTGATATTTTCTGATTGTCTCATTCGTAGCGACACGGCCACCATGTGATGTTGCGTCCAAGCGGGAGCATCTTTACCAGGTAAATATACGGTAAAAACAGTGGTGCTATACCTGCTGCTAATTGTCATGTGATGTGTACCTTTCCTTGTCGGTGGGCTTGTTTGCGATTCTAATGCGGTGAAGCAGTAACTCAGCTTGAACAACTTATCTTAGCATGACAGTAACTGAAAACTGGCCTTGGCAGGCAGGGCATGAAAACAGATAGGTACTATGGTAAAACCTGTACCTCAATTTGAATCACGAGTTCACGACATTTTCTTTAATCAAAATTTCATTCTATCGCTCCATATTGTATTTTCTTCAGCCATTTAAGACCAGTAAGTTCTTGTGACTTAGATATGCACTATGAAAATTTTGGAGTGGAGCTGAAGCTACTATATAATGATTACACTGATATGAGCCTTACATCTTAACAACTTTTTTGTGTAGTTCTGGAAATCCTACATCAAAAGGCCGATGGTGTTAGTCGGGCCCAGCCTTGGTGCTGCTGTTGCCATTGATTTTTCAATCAACTATCCGGAAGCGGTAAATGCTAAGACTAATTTTTGTTCTCTATATTTCTTTGGCGCAGAGTAGCAGCGCAGACTGCACTGATATATCTTTCCTTTGATATTTAATTTGACTATATCTGTAATGCTTCCTTTGATGTTAAATTTGAGTATTTCTCTGCGGCAAGCCTTCTTACAAGACTGATCCTACAATTTTGAAAGTTTGTATTCTAATAAGCTAGTATAAGCTTGGTTTAGCAGGTCTCAAAAATGATCTTCATTGGTGCAAGTGTATACTCTGAGGGCCCAAAAGATATGACTAGGATGCCTAAGTTTGTTTCATATGCTGGGGTGAGTCGTTCTGAGTTCCATGCTAAGTTTATTTAATTTTTCATAAAAAAACATTTTACATGTTCTATTTTGAGTTATCATATCTGTATTTTGCACTTGGTGCAAAATAATGCTTTTTTTAATTAATTATGGTTGTGCTACTCATCTGGAATCTTTCATGTTGACTTATTATCTCTATTTGGCTCAAAACAATCTAGTGGTGTCCGTCTCCATTAGCTGGGCCACTGGAGTAAACTGATATTTTTTCTCTGTTGCCCCAGGTGTTTATACTGAAGAGTCTTCCACTGCGATTTTTAGCAACACGCTTGGCATTTAACAATACTCCAAACGAATTCTTTGATTGGGTGCAAGTAAGCCTCCAGTGATTGCTTTAAACTTTAAAAGGAAACCAAAACGAAAAGGAAATCATGTTCTTGTTGTTTTTTTTTCCTTCAACGGCCATCTTGTTCAAGTTGTTTCCTCTACCTTCTGAAATTATACAATGTACCTTACTATAAAGTTGTTATCTCTGATGCTGCAAGATAATCAGTGTCTTTGTATAAGTACTTATACAGTATTTGTGTTTCTGTTGATGGGGGCTAACATAATAATCCAAACTTTTGTGATTCATGCAACAATATATAATTCTGTATTCTTTCACGAGCATATATAATTCTGTATTGAAACAAAATATTTATCTGCCACTCCAACTTTCCTTTTCTCATGTCTGAAATCCTATTTTCAACAGTGCAAAAGTATCGCCATGATTAATTCAATAAACTTTGCAAACTGGCTACTCAAGCCATTCCATTTTCTTGTTCCTCTGTACCTTGGGTATCTGAAGTCATGTGTTTTGACAGTCCCCCCCTACAATTTCAGATTGGCCGTCTACATTGCCTACTTCCTTGGTGGGAGGATTCTACAGTAGATTTTATGATTAGAGGGGGTTATAATGTCATAAAGCAAATAAAACAGGTTCTTTTCTTTAAACACCCTGCTTATGATTTTTTTCACTGTTCAAGGATGTTAAAGTTTCTGATTTTTCTAGTTCATTCATTGTCCTCTTTGCATTGATGATACTGCGTCATGCTGCAACAGAACAAAATGCTCTTGAGATGAGAATTACTGCTGCTATATATGACAACGCCCAGATGCTAAAAGAAAATTTCCCTGCATGTTGATAGTTAGCTACTGAGATATCAGTAACACCAATACTAATACCATAGCAACAGGAAGGATGGCGTCCATGGTTTCTTTGATACTTGTTAACGCTTAGGGTTGCTTCCTTTGTCCCTGATACATTTTTGGTCCTCTCTGCATGAAGGCTTTTGACCACATCCTGCAGTACTAACCAAACCAAATGGTGACAAAAATGCAACACCTTGAATATTGCATCTTGTTAGTAAAAATGCTGAAAGGTTGTTGCACTGTTGTTTCGTCATACTCTATTTGCCAAGAGGAACGATAAGTAACACACTAGTATTCTCACTGGAACAACGAACGATGAGGCAAATACTATGACCTTTCTGAATCAAAGCCACGCATGAAAAGAAATGGAATGGGTTGAGCAGAACTAATTACTAAAGAAATTCCTATTTTCTTTACAGGTGAAGCATAAATGCCTGATCATGTGGGGAGAGGATGACGGGATAATAAGCAGCAAACTAGCATATGTAAGTTTAAATGTTACAAACAACACCAATTTAAACTGCTGTCGCAATTTAAACCGCTGAGGAAAGCTAATACTGTGTCCTACCAGACATGCTCATGCTATTCTTGTGTCACTTTGCAGAGATTGCATCAGGAACTCCCAGATGCAATTCTGAGGCAGGTACGGCAGTGTGGCCATATTCCTCATGTCGAAAAGCCAAGGGAAGCTGCAAAACTTGTTCTTGAATTCCTTGAAAGAGATAAAGCGGAAAACACAGATCGGGCTTCTTCAGTAACACCAGTGCTTACGTACGTTACCCTTGCTATCCTGCCGGTTGCGTTACTCTTTGTGCGTTCAATTCATGAGTATGCTTTCGCTGGTTTATCGCTCAACGTCCAAACCCCAAAATAATGCAGGAATAGCTGAACAGATCTGCCTTCAGGCTAGGGCTGCGTAAAGTGAAATGCACCCATGGATGATGGACATAACTGCTACGCTCAATGCGGTTTCAGTAATGGCTGCTCAACTTGTCGAAGTTTCGCCGTATGGTCATGGACTGGGTTGTGTGCGTCGGTGAAAAGTCCAGTGGATGAGCTGGTACCAAAGCTTTCTCTGTGGAGCTGGAACAAGTGACACTAGAAGATGCAGCGGAGATGAAGAGCCAGGCGTCCATGTTGGTTGGTCAGCTGCTCCGTCGTTTTAGGTTGTTGGTCAGCTAACACTAGCAATATAATAGGGCAATGCAAGATATTTTAACACGGGAATAAAGCTAGCGACAGTATTATATTGATGTAACATGTAGTGGATTCGTGTTGATGGAAGCTGTTTTCGTTCGTTTGCTGTACGTGTTCTATGGGAAGACAGTAGACTATCCTGTTTCGTGCTTTGCTGTTTGCCTTTTTACATCGGAGGCTCGCCGTTCGCTTTTGCCGGAGCCGCGCTAGCAACCCGACCGGCGACCGGTGACACGACTCACATCGCCTATCGCGTGCCATGGCGTAGTCCGTGCGTGCGGCTGTGCCGTGATCATCCGAGAAATCCACAGCGATCCCCCAGCCTTAGCCCGATGGCCGATCGATTCGGCGGCAATCCACCAAGCGACCTCAGCGCGCGCACCCGACGCCAGGGTGGGTGGATGGTACGTGGATCGGACAAATGCATCCGGTGATCGGACAAATGCATCCGGTGGCAGATAAGAACATGGACTGCAACTTGAACTCACACACACTGTGACACTATCACTTGCAGAAGTTGAATAATACACGCGTTGTTACAACGCAGCTATCTCACCTTCCTGACTCCTTATATATTACTCTCCCATTTTAAAACGTAAGTCGTTTTAACTTTTCTAGATATATAGATTGTGCTACGTATCTAAACATGACTCTTAAAATATATATTTATCTAGAAAAGATAAAACAACCTACATTCTCAAACGGAGGGAGAATATGCTTGAAAGCAAACTTCAATTCCAAAATATGTGTAAGAACTCCATGCATAAGATGAATGGGCCTGCCATGGTCAGTAGAGCCTCAGTAGCACCGGCTTCCAGAAGAGGTCACGGGTTCGATCTCTAGTGGAGACGAATCGCAATGAGTTTTAGGGTACATACACGTGTTCGTTCAGTGGTAGACTGCAGCGCGTTTCTCACACAATGAGGACAATAGTCTCAAAAAATGCAAAATCACATGTACATGTGTTAGGTACTAAACTTTAGGAGGGGTGGGTCACATCGAACATGGGTCACATCGGATGTTCGGACGCTAATTAGGAGGACTAAACATGAGCTAATTATAAAACTAACTGCAGAACCCTATACTAATTCGCGAGACGAATCTATTAAACCTAATTAGTCCATGATTTGACAATGTGGTGCTACATTAGACTCCATCTGTGTAATTGGTTTTGTAATTAGATTATATTTAATACTTCTAATCAGATTAGACTCCATCTGTGTAATTGGTTTTATAATTAGATTATATTTAATACTTCTAATCAGTATCTAAACATCCGATGTGACATGTCATAAACTACCTCACGTCCAAACAGGCTAACAACTGTTTGGCAGGGACCCGAAGGACATGCTAGTTTCTCTGTGGCACTTCACCAGAACGGTTCAACCCAACCTCACCTTCACCGACGTGTTCGAGAGCGCATGCGAGGGCGTGTCTTTCAATGGCCCCATCTGGGACCATGTCCTGGGGTACTGGAACGCCAGCAAGGAGAGCCCGGAGACGGTGCTGTTCCTGAGGTACGAGGAGATCCTGCGCGACCCCGTCGAAAACGTGAGGAAGCTCGCGCTGTTCGTCGGGCAGCCGTTCTCGCCGGCCGAGGAGGACGCTGGGGTCGCGATGGATGTCGTGAGGCTCTGCAGCTTCGACAAGATGAAGGGCTTGGAGGTTAACAAGAAGGCCGTCTCCCACGGCCTCTTCCCGAACAACTCCTACTTCAGAAGAGGGGAGGCCGGGGACTGGGCGAACCACATGACGCCAGAGATGGCCCGGCGTCTGGACGCCATCATGGAGGAGAAGCTCCGCGGGTCAGGCCTTTCCTTCGCGTGATCGATGTATTGTTTGAGCCTATGAATAAAAGGGGGAAGCTCGCTGTAAGCTGAAGCACACCTTTTTGCATCGTCTCTGCTTTTGCTGTCTCGCACCCGGGATGGCTCGTTCAGTTACGTGCGTGTGCTATTGACACAGACACAGGCACTGATCACGTCGTGTTCAACCTGCCGCGGCACGTGTGTACGGCGAGCTTATATAAAGTTCCAATCGATATTACCAACGGTATCACGAGAATGAGACGCCTGATCCACGGAGCCTCTCTCCCATGACTACCTCGCGTGCACTGCAGTACGTAGCACGCCATCGATCCATCACACTGAGCACTGACCATCTCGACAAACTTAGACCTCGTTTAGTTGGCCAAATTGGAAGGTGCCAAATTACTGTGCCAACACTGTAGCACACTGTAGCATTTCGTTTGTATTTGTGAATTATTGTCCAAATATTGACTAATTAGGCTCAAAAGATTCGTCTCGCAAAGTACAACAAAACTGTGCAATTAGTTTTTAATTTCGTCTACATTTAGTACTCCATGCATGTACCGCAAGTTTGATGTGATGGAGAATCTTCCTTTTGCATAGTGTTAAAATTGGAAGTTGGGAGGTAGCTAAACATGACCTTATGGAAGTTGCTCGTGGATCCACCGTCGGGCTCGAACGCCTCGACCACCCTGGCCTGCAGGTCCCGCGCCCTGGCCCTCATCCGGACCCCTTCCTCGGTTCCTCCCCTGCGAGCAGCGACGCCACCGCCTCCGCCACGCCGCCGCGCGTCATCGGCGCGTCCTCGTCCAGCACCTTGCCAAAGCACCACCGGCGCGCCACGTCACGCGCATTCATCTGCTGGTCCCCGAAGAAGGGGCGGCACGCCATGGGCACGCCGCCAGATTGCCGTGGTTTATAGATTAGAAATTATCTTTCCAACCTTATCTCTTTGCATGCGGCAATCTGGCGACTCTTGTCCCCTTCCTGTTTCTTTTCCCGTCTCTCCTCTCAATCTCTCTCGTCTCTCTCATGGCTTCCGTCTCTCAATCGAAGGGGAGAGAAGATGAAGTCTGGTCCGGACCTGTTCGGCACGCCACGGCATCTGGCCTGGCTGGAAGCGCTGCAGCCAAGCGTGGATTGACAACGGCGGCCGGCGAGGCGGAGTGCGGGCACGGCAAGCGCTGCTCGGCGCGTCCGGCCTTGCGCCGATGCAGCGCAGCTAGAGCGAACCGAGCAGGGGGCTCATCTTCACACTCGATCTGAGTGGGCGTCGACGGATCGTACAACGGGGAACTGAAGCTGTCGACGAGCGTGGGAGCACGAGCCGCGGTCGTCCTCTCGTGAGACGACGGCTTCGTTCTCTCTCCTGTCTCACTCTCATCCAACTCAGCGAAAACAATTTATTACTTGGCATTATACAGACGGCTCATTAGTTAGCGTTGTACATGCCCTGAGGATGGAAGGAGAGAGTGCAGCCTGAAACGAGCAAGTTTGTTGATTTGGGGCTCAAGTACACCCATTGAGATGGAGGCGGCATTATTCCTGGTCCAAGAATCAATCCAACAAGGACTTCTAGCTGCTTCACCTTAATTAATTAGTAGCTTTTTCAGTGTCCAGTTGTTGGATCTCTCGCTTTTCTCTTCCTTTTTCATGTGGTGTTTTAATTTGGCCCAGGTAGCATGACTGTGAGGTCTTGTTCGGACAGCGGTGGATTAATGAAGAATGGAAGGGACTGTGAGGTCTTGTTCCACTCCAATCGCTCTGTATCAAAACAAGTCCTGAGTTGTGTTCTCACCCCGAGAGGTGCTGTAGTCAACTTTCTTTCTATGTAATAAATGATGAGGCAAAACTCTCGCGTATTTTCGAAAAAAAGAAAGAGGGTATGGAGTAGAAGAGTGAAGAGGTTCTAGACGGCAGCGTCGAGTGCGGGAAGATATTGTAAGTGCTGTGGCTGTGACTTGTGATGCATGCTGGCAATGGTGTATTGGTGTGCCCTTGCAAAAGACTGAAATTTCGGTCCTGTTTGGTTCCGTCGTTTATTTTTAACATATGTCATATCGAATATTTAAATACTAATTATAAGTATTAAATATAGACTATTTATAAAATTCATTACACAGCGAGACGAATCTATTAAACCTAATTAGTTCATGATTTGATAATGTGATGCTACAATAAATATTTACTAATAATGGATTAATTAGGTTTAATAGATTCGTCTCGCCGTTTAGCCTCCATTTGTGCAATTAGTTTTATAATTAACTTATATTTAGTTCTTCTAATTAGCCTCCGAACATTCGATGTGACATGGACTAAACTTTAACTCGAGCAACCGTACACCCATCGTGGGCAAAAAATGTAATGAAAACATGTGAGGTGCAATAAATGCCTCTATCCCGGCAATAAATGCCGCTTGGGCCACTTGATTATGACGCGCTTATACATAGAGGTAGCAGTAATATATATAGGAGGGGAACGAAGACGGAAGCAGATCTACGTCGAGACTCGACAGAGATGAGCAGGGTTTGCTGCGTCACTGGAGCTGCCGGCTACATCGGCTCCTGGCTCGTGAAGAAGCTCCTCGACAGAGGCTGCATCGTCCATGCAACCTTGCGAAACCTCGGTACGTGCCATGCTTTCATGCCTTCAGAGTTCAGAGTTAGCTAGGCACTCAATAACCTGATCTCGTTACACTTACCCATGGACGGCGGCGGCGGCGGCGGCAGCGGATGAGAAGAAGACCGCGCTGCTGCGGGCGCTCCCCGGCGCGGCGGAGCGGCTGGTGCTGTTCCAGGCGGACATGTACGACGCCGCCACCTTCGAGCCGGCCATCGCCGGCTGCGAGTTCGTCTTCCTCGTCGCCGCGCCGATGATGCATGACATCCCCGCCGGGAGATCCAAGGTACGCCATGCACCTGAATTATATTGTAGCAGGAGAACCGCTCGCAAATGTGCAGTATGCGTTTGTTATGCGCTTCTGGTCAAAGGCATAGTACCGTGGAGTTGAGCTTTCTCATTTTCGGAAACATATCCTCTGCAGCTACATCTACTGCACAGGAGTCTCCTTGCCGTTTTCGGTAGTATCCCGGCCCACCACACGTACACACCCCAGCTGTGGAGCCCGGCCGAGGCCGTGAGAGCGTGGATTATCTTTGCATGATTGGTGGCCACACGACGATTGCGTCCTACTCCCTCCATCTCAAATTATAAGTTATTCTAAAAATTTTGGAAAGTCAAAGCATCTCAAGTTTGATCAAAATTATAGAGAAAATTATAAAGATTTATGACATCAAGTAGGTATACTATAAAAATATAATTGATGAAGAATCTAATGATACTTAGATGACATCATAAATGTTATTATATTATTATATAAATTTGGTCAAACTTGAGATACTTTGATTCTCCAAGATTCTTGGAATGACTTATAATTTGGGATGGATGAGTAGATGCGTATCTTTTGAAGGTTTGCTCCTTGTCAACCATCGAGGCTGCCGGGGAAAGAAATTAAAGATTCATGAGCTAACACGCGGTTTTTTAATTAAGGAAAATCCGGCCTCAACCATTCACTTTTTAATTAAGGAAAATCCGGCCTCAACCATTCACAAGTGAATGTTTACAGCTAAAGCTAACACGTGTTTGTAGCTTGAGACCGGTTCAAGTTCGCGGGATAGAAGAAGACGATAGGTTTGCTGTGTTGTTTGTGGACCACTGGATCGGCTCATCCAACAGCTAACCGGGAGATTTTATATCTTATAGTGCTAGTTTGACTTCAGTACACCTTATAAGTTCTTAACGTGGAGGCTCCAATTTAATTAAGGATTGATCGGATATGATCAAGGGCGGCCGTCTACTCATGTTTTTTTTTAATTTTAGCATCCTAGCGCTTTTGGTTTGCTTTTTTCTAACTTTTGTTCGCGATGGTGTACAAGGACGCCACCGAAGGGATCGTCGGCGCCATGCGCACCATTCTGCAGCAGTGCGAGCGGTCCAAGACGGTGAGGCGTGTCATCCACACCGGCTCCGTCGTCGCGGCGGCGCCGCTCAAGGAGGACGGCCAAGGGTTCAAGCGCTTCGTTGATGAATCCTGCTGGACCCCGCTCAATCTGTCCTACGGCTACGCCAGCAACGAAGTCCTGGACGTGAGTGTCCAGTTTCCATGCCTTTTCACCTGCTTAAGGTCGATGCAACACGTTAAACCGAAGCATAATGCTACAAATTCTCAAGTGTTGCACAAGTTATTTTGTAGGAGAAACTGATGAGAATTTTCCAGTAATCAGTAACACTTACAGGCCATTGATGTTGATCAACACTTGCTGAAGTGACATGCACGCAGGCCTACGTGTCCTCCAAGACTCTGTCCGAGAAGGAGTTGCTGCGCTACAACGACTCGCCGGGCAAGGCGTTCGAGGTCGTGACCCTGCTGTGCGGCCTCGTTGGAGGCGACACGCTGCTGCCGGACGTGCCCGGCAGCATACGGAGCGTGGTGTCGCCCCTCACCGGCGACGAGACGTGGCACGGCGGGCTCAAGTTCATGCAGGCCCTCCTCGGCGCTGTGCCGCTGGTGCACGTCGACGACGTATGCGAGGCGCACGCCTTCTGCATGGAGCGCCCGGCGCCCGTCGCCGGCCGGTTCCTCTGCGCCGCCGGCTACCCGAACATGCGCGGCATCGTGGATCACTACTGCCGCAAGCACCCGGAGCTGAAGCTGCGGATCAAAGAGTATGTGTAAATGTCTGGTTTTGAACTGTTCTTTTTTTTTTCCCAAAGTATGAATTCACTTCAAATGTATTGGTTGGTCATCGTTCATTGAGTTTTCGTGGCCCTGTCGTTCTCCTTGGACTGCTAGGGTCGCAGGAGAGGGAGTGAGAGTCCAGCCTGCCACTGACGACAGAAGCAAGCTCGTGGACATGGGATTCAAGTACAGGCATGGAGTAGAGGAGGTGATAGACGGCGGCGTGGAGTGCGCAAAAAGGCTTGGACTGCTGTGATGCATGGTGTGTTCATGCTTGCAGTTTTGTGTACCCAGGTTTCATAGCTGATTTGTAGCAACCGGAGCGCTATCACGCATAATCCTGTTCCTAATCTCTCTATCATTGTTGCTATAAACCTGTTCTTGAGATATGGAAGGGAACGTGCCTGTATCGAGTGTTTTTACCTGAATTTACAGCAGCCATCGAATCTAGATGACTCCATCACGGCATCACTCAACGTTTCATACTCATTTTTCTTCCTCTGATCTCCTCCTGATGTTCCGATCTGCTCTGCTGATGTCAATATGAACAAATGCGCGTCAGGAAAGATGTCATCTTTCAGTGGTATCTCGGTCTGTATATATGTTTTGCTTGGATCATTAATAGGGTGGTAGGAGAGGGAGATAGAGTGCAAGCATCGACGAGCAAGCTCGTAGACCTGGGACTCAGGTACAGATACGGAGTAGAGGAGGTGCTGGGCGGCATTGTGGAATGCGCGAGGAGGCTGGGTGCCTGTGCTTTGAACTGTCATACATGCCTAGCTACATGGTACAGGACTACAGGCCCAGCTTAGGCTTTCGCAACTAATGTTGTTGACTGTTACCTGCTTTTACACTCTGTAATAAGTTTGGGCCACTTGAATTAACATCAGTTCACCCTGGGTCATTGATCAGGTTAAACACCCAAACCGGGCAGCCGGCCGTTGACTTGCCGTCGAAAATTCATCTGCTGTGCTCCTTCCATAAATTCCGTGCCGTACACACACTAGGAAGACCACCCTCAGCCTGTTGCCTTGATTTTCATATATTTTAGTATACTAGAATTTGTGGATAGAGTAGTGCATTGCTGACCGTCACCACCCTCTTTTTCCTTCCTACGGAGGGAATATATGTACTCCCTTCATTTCAAATTACAGGTCGTTTTGGTTTTTCTAGGTTCATAAATATTATTATTTTTTTTTACGAACCAACAGAAGAGCTGCCTATTATATTAAAAAGCAGAATGACTAAAGACGGGCAACAAATACATGAAAGGAGGACCGTAAAGACCTCTATGTACAGAGGAAAAAGAGAAAAACTCCTATGCATGTACATTAAACTCTAGCTAGTAGTTTTGGACAGGTGCTTAGCCCCCGCCATCATCCATCCAGCCGCTTCATCCTTTATCCGTGCAAATACCACGGCGATTATAGCTTCCTTTCGCTCAAAAATTCTCGCATTGCGCTCCTTCCAAATTGTTCAGGATGCTAGCATGATCATAGATTGCAAACCCTTCCTGGAGGTGCTTGCCGATGCCGCTGTTGCCGTCCACCATTCATGTACGGTGTCCGAGTGGGCCCATTCTCTTGGGTGAACCGTCTGAGTTGCCGTCCAGCTTGCAATGTTTTCCCTGTCCGCCTAGTGAACCTACAGCCCGCGAGGATGTGTAGCGACGTCGCTAACTCTGAGCAGCAGAGCGGGTAGTAGATATGATTTGGCCACCCTCTACTCTGCAGTCTATCTGCCGTCCATAGCCGGTTTTGCACCGCTAACCACGAGAAAATCTTGCACCTCTGTGGTGCCCAAGGCCGCCAAATCAACGTTTCAAAATTCGTCATCGATAATCCAATGAATTGTGTGTTGTAGGCTGACTGCGATGTGATTATTATGCATCTAGATATAGTATATATCTAGATGCATAATAATATTTATGAACCTACAAATGTCAAAACGACCTAAAATTTGGAACGGAGTATGCCTTTGAATTACGTGGACTACGCTTTGATCTTTGGATCATGGTTTGATTTGCCTTTACCAGACTTGCATGATATCGAATGAGCCTGATTTGATGTGACCACTAGAAGAGCACGTTTGATCCATCACGCTGTTCGGCTGGGTTGAATCCAGCCGGCTGCGGCCGTTTCCAGCTGGGCTGATAAGCGCAGCCGTTCGGCTGCATTACTAGCACCAACACCCAGCCTCCTTTCCTCTTCCTCTCTCATTATCTTCCCCGCATCGCATCGCATCCCTATCCACTTCCCTCTCACCCTCTCTCCGCCGTTGTCGTCCCCAGCATCTCCCTCCCTGGCGACGGCCTCCCTCTGTCCTCGACGCGGCATCCCTGAAGCAGATCCAGCACGGGGTGGCCTTTTCGTCGCCGACGTTGGACCATTCGCCCCCACCGCATCCTCTGTTGTCTACCCGCAGCGCTGAGGCAGTCGGGGTCAAGCCGGCCGCTAGGGATCCAGCTCGCCGCCCAGCACGCCAGCCAGGATCCGGGCTCGCGGTGGCCGCCGTCTCCACCGCGGCACCCCCCGCCTGACAACTTGAGTAAGAAGTCCAGCGGCAGATCTCTCATCCGCCACATCCCGGCCTAGCGTCGTCATAGCCCGAGGAAGTCCCCCATTTAGATCCAGGTAATCCCCTTGTTTACCGCAAAATGCTTCTTCCTCAAGATGACTGAAGCTGTACTGCAATAGCAAAAGGAAATATTTAGAGTGATGTTATTGGATCTAAAGCCTGCTCATTGTTGAGGCAGGTGAATGTCTGGCAGTAGGCCTTGGGTACAAAATTGAATACCTTAGAAGCGTATATTATCTTGTTATTGATTATTGTTGGTACATAGGGGTGTAGGTTCATATTTTCTCTCCACCTCTAAAAGTTTCCATCGGACTCGGATCCTTGTCCCTCTTACTTGATTAATCACGTATAAATTGATAAAGCTCATTCAAATAATACCTAAGAATGAACTGATTGACTTGTTAATCTTCTCTGTTTGGGTAAACTGCATCTACTAGTACTATTAATTGCTCTATGAATGGTCGAAATGGTTTCGAAATCATATATACACATGTTTTTTTACATTCTTTTGCTTTGGAATGATATATATTCATCTGTACAAATGATGACCACAAATACTAAAGGATGTCAAATATAAGTTGTTTTGAGAATTCGTCTTAATTACCTTCTTGCTTGTCCGGACCTGATTAATAGTTG
The DNA here is from genome assembly GCF_000263155.2 of Setaria italica. Classification (NCBI taxonomy): domain Eukaryota; kingdom Viridiplantae; phylum Streptophyta; class Magnoliopsida; order Poales; family Poaceae; genus Setaria; species Setaria italica. The sequence goes on along the minus strand of NC_028451.1, from coordinate 45,062,944 downwards.
GTTATATTTTAGACTTATCATTGTCTGAATTAAGAAGTTTATATTGTTTACCATTGCCAATTTTTTTATATGTGCTTGTACCTTTCTTGAGAATTCTTTTTTCTAGCTTATGTAAATGCCTATTTGGGTTATTTCTATAGTTAACAGTATGTGATCCAGCCTTGGTAGCTAATGTTATATCTTTTGCTTGGTCAGGAACTTGAGCTATAATTCACTGACACGAAAAGCTTACCACCTGGTTTAGGCCAACCTTCACTTGTGTTACTGTAAGCTCATGGTTTCTTTTTGTTCATGAGATCCAAAATAGTAATATTGGATGCTGCAAAGATGAAAACATGGTGCGCTGTCATTGCAGCTATCATTCTTCTGCAACATGTTGATGTTAGATAATAGCATACATGATGCTGAGACAACCTAACATTGTCTTTTCAACCTAAGATTTATAATATCATAATTTGGTACAATTGACCTACATAGCAAAAAACAATATTGAATTAAGTAAATTTGCTTAAATTGCATGTATTTTTCTTTTTCATCTGATTAGTCATTTGGTTTACTATTTCAGCTCATGTGTTTGCTCATAACAAAAGATCAAATGTTTTGATTTCCCTTTCCTGTTGAAGTCTTTGTTTAATGTACGTACAACATCCCGACCTTCTGCCATCTCATTCAAATGAATGAAATTGGATATGCATGTGGTTGCTTTTTTTGGATTAGTAAATACATTCTGATATTTTAGGCAAGTTTTTCTCATATTCATATATCACTTTTTATTTTACTTATACCGAGAGACATTTGTAGCTCCCATAAACACAATTATTAACTTACCAGTTCATGAATTTATCATACTATGATTCCTCTATAACAATTCGAAATATAGGATTAAATTCCTGAATTAACTTAGTATCTCAATGATGCCAGTCAGTATGCTTGTTAATTACTCATTAGTCTATGTCTCTACGAGATTTGCATATTGCCATGATCAGTATGCCTGCCTATCAGATTTTGATCCCTGTGTTATTTCTAGATTATATTTCTAGCTTGCATAAAGGTTTATGCAAGTTTATTACTTCTCTTTATCTATAGATTATATTTCTAGCTTGCATAAAGGTTTATGCAAGTTTATTGCTTCTCTGAATTTGATTGTCCTCAAGTTCTGTAACTAAATTCTGGTACAATGTTGAGTGCAAATTTGAAGCATTAATCTGACAATATTTTCTTTTGCACATATGCAGTCCTCCGCAACGAGCCTACTTCAACTGCACTTTAGTCCTTTGCAATGGTGCCCACACTAGCATCATCATCTACTTCTTCGTGCTCTCCCCCACCAGCCTATCGATAAAATTTCCGTTACAAACGCGTCAAGACAACTGCTAAGGCAAGTGACATGTTCGTTACATGCTGAGTTTGTCTACTTCTTGTTTGTCTACTTTTATGTCTCATGCATTTTCTTCTTTGTTAAATAAAATTTCAGCTCGTACCTAATGCAACAATGCATTGTACAACTGGGCTCAGATGGCTAACAGCCATGCCAATTGGGATGAGGCGACAACGAAAATGTTCCTCAACCTCTGGATTGCTGAGAAGAACCAACTGAATTGGAGCAACAAGTGCCTAACTAAGTTGGGATGGCAACACGTCTACCGCAACTTCGAACAACAGACTAGTCTTAGTTATGACAGCAAGCAGATGCAGAACAATCTGAACACCATGCGAAGGTTGTACATGCATTGGAGGGATCTTCAAGTCCACAGGCCTAGATCCTGACAAAAATACTGGAGGCGTTGCAGCTGATGACACTTTTTTGGCTACCGACGAAGGGGTACGTCCTGTCACATTTGCAGTCCTTCTTGTTCATTCAATTCGAGCAACAAATTTTTTCTGACCCGCTCCATTTCTAACATGTTTCTGCGTCACCTATAGGAAACTAGTGCTGGTGCCGACCAAGCGAGTAATGCTAAACCACCACCGTTCGTTGAAAACTTCACACGTTGTTCGGCCGCACCACCCAAGATAGGGGGACATTGCTAAGTGCAGGAGGTGTCCGTGAGGCAACACCCACTACTGGGAGCGAGGACACTCAAGTAGACATGTCCCAAGACCCCATTGGTTCCTCTAGTGTTCGTAATATATCTAAAAGGCCAACCTGGGAGGAAGTTGTTGACAGTCCTCCGAAAAAAAGAGTGGCAGCTTGAAGACTACGTCAGAGAAATCTCCAAAATTGTATCCATGAGAAGCCAGAAACGGCTCAGTTGTGAGCAAGAGGAGCTGGACCTTGCAATGCAGATTTTAGAAGAAGATGGTATTGAGGAGGGGTCTGATCTGTACTGCATGGTAATATTTTTATGCAAGAATGCAGTGAACCAAAGGGCCTTCATGATGATGAAGATCAAAGAGGGTCGCCTGCATTGGATCCAATTCAACTGGGAGAACTAGTGCAGTAGGTCGGCAAATGCTTTGCAGATATTGGCGTGTGGCATTCGTTGGTTTTATTGAAGTGTTGTGTACTTCTTTAGTTGAACTGATGGTCGACATGTTTAAATGTCTTAGCATGTAATGTGGCCTCTGACCTAAATAATGTGTGGTGGGTGGTGTCTTATTTTCCAAATAAAATATGGTTTGTGATTTACATTGTATGTGCATCTATTTCATTCATAAGTGAAAACACATGTGATTTATATTGCATGTGCATCAGTGAGAAAGAAGTTTTAACTTGCTTTTCATTCTACAGAAAGGCGTGGAGGACCATTGAGGAGGAAAGGGAAGCCATATTGACAGGTTTGAAAGAGTTTGTTCTCTAACTTGTGGTGGAACTTTTACTTTATAGCCTGAAATTTGGTTCTGCCATTTTGTAGCCTTAAGTAACTCGTCATGATCTTAAATACTTATCAAATAGCTCTGCTCCGCCTTGAGAAATCATACGGATTTACATGTACCATTAATGTCTATTACATGCACATATTGCTTGCGTTATGAGCAGCGCTGAGGAATCAAATAGCGACATTGGCAGTGATGCTAGCTCCGTCATATACCATGTGGCGGGGGTAGCAGCAGCTGTAGGAGCATATGCAGCTGGGAGCAGTAGTCCAGCTCCTGTGGTGAACCCGCCCGTGGAGTTGCCACGAATGACCGGACGTCAATGGGTTGAGCTGAATATGCGGGAAAGCTGGAGGTGCCATGACAATTTTCGTATGTATCCTGACGCAATATGCGGGAAAGCTGGAGGTGCCACAAAAATTTTCGTATGTATCCTGACGCATTCCTTCATTTGCATGATATCTTAGTTAATTTTCATGGGCTGGAATCAACACAAGTGGTCGAATCTATCAAGGCTTTAGCTATGTTCCTCTGGGCTTGTGGGACACAACAGACTTCTAGACAGATTAGAGATAGATTTGAGCGGTCATTGGACACAATATGTAGGAAGATGGCTTATGTGGCAGATGTCATGTTCTCATTCGCACAGACGGTTATCGCTCCAAAGGACCCATCGTACTTAAAGGTTAATTATAGGCTCAACCCATATGCACCGTTCTTTGATGGGTGCATAGGTGCTTTAGATGGAACTCACGTTCCTATACAAATCGGGCGTGAGTCATGTTTGGACTTCATTGATAGCAAAGAGTGGCCAAGCTTTAATGTGTTAGCCATAGTGGACATGGACATGCGGTTCACATTTGTAGGAGCAGGGAGGGCTGGGTCCTATCATGACATGGCGGTGTTGAGGGATTGTATGGAGACACCAAATTACCCACATCCACCTCCAAGTATGTTAGTTGGCTACTTACGTTCATGAAGCAACAATTGTAAAAGTGTTGTCACTAATGGTGAATATGTTTGATGTTGTGTAGGAAGATACTATTTGGTGGACTCAGGTTACGCAGTTCGTGAAGGATATTTGGGGCCATATCACAGTACGAGGTACCATCTTGATGAGTTCAGTCGCAGAGGGGCTGAAACTTTGGAGGAGAAATTCAACTTCCACCATTCGAGTCTTCGCAATGTTGTGGAACGGGCATTTGGCATGCTCAAATCGAGGTGGCATATTTTGCGAGGAATCCCATTTTATGAACGAGAGAGGCAAACGAAGATCGTTATTGCTTGCTTTGCACTTCACAATTATTTGTTGGACCGTGCCGATGCAAGTACTGCAGAAAGGAACGTGACGCGAACTCCGGATTACCAAGTATCCGAATGGGTGACAGCAAATGCTACACCTGATATGATATGGCAAGTGTACGATATTGGAGCGCGGTGAGAATCTGCTTCATGTAGTTAACAGGTATGGCTGATTTTGGATTTTCCTTCTATACAAGTTTGGACGGATGTTGGTGATGACTGATGGCTATGCCAAAATGGGTACATGCAAGTGGTGACAGCAAATTTTGACAATTAGGCAGCCAGTTCGTGGAATTTGAGCCAACAAACCCTAGCAATGGTACTCGATGCCTCGCTGTTGCATCCATATAATGTTCTATGTCTATGTGTGTTTGTTTAAGCCATACGTTGTATGTCAAGTAATTTGTGCGGAATTTTTTATTGTAATGAACTGTTAGTAGAACGGCACTGATTCATTGGCTATTGATATGGTGATGACAGGTTATTTTGATTGGCTAGGCTGCGTTTGTGCTAAAAAATTGAAATCAATTGCCCGCGTTCCCGCTAAAAATTTGATTACTGCTGCAAAGTAGTAGTTGCAGCTAGCGTATCCGTCCGGGCAGTCAAGGTAGCGCACCAAGTCGTCTATCTTGCTTTGCCATTGCGTATTTGCGTGTTACAATACAGCTTCCGAAAAAAATCCTGCTGCTAACAGTAAATGGCCACACAGTTTCAAACGCCATTAGCGCCAAAATAAAGATCCGGTAGAAGTAGTGGCCAGTTTGGCCTGAACAGCCGAGCATCAGAAGATCCTCCGGCTCTCGCTGAAGACACAGGACATTCTACGTCAGTGCTCAGTACGTCTCTGTCCGTCTGGCGTGCGTTAGCTCCGGCGACGTGACATTTGGCAAACAGGAGGGGATTACGATCCACGACCGGCCGGCGTGTCCGTGCCTGGGGCAAACTCGTAACTTCGCACACCCTCGCGGTTGTCACCATCCGATCGTCGGCGTGCCAGGGGATCGAGGGAGGAGGAGAGTCAACCGAACGATTGAACGAACGGACACCGTCCGGCCGTCTCGTCAAGATGATGACCAGGGTCTTAGCCTAGCTGCTCGATCTGGCCAATGATCCGCTAGCAAATGAGAACAATATGATATGCATCCATATAATGTTCTATGTCCAGGGTGGTCCAAAGCTGAGCGGATGGTCCGAGGCTCGTTACGAATGCGACGGCGACACTTTGGCCACGACTTCGTATCGCGCCAAGGAGAAGTACAAGGCTACGAGCGCGACACACACGGGTTTAGCACTTGGGAGCTACGAGTAGTAAAAGATCAGGCGCCTTAGGCACCACCGTACTTTCACATACATGACCGTGTGGTACGGTGTTCTATTACTTTCACATACATACGTGCCAAGGAACTAGGAAGCAGAAGGTCCAGCAGCGAATCAGGCGCTACTAGGGTCACGCTCGTACTTGCACATGGCGTCACGGCCGTGGTGATATTTTGGTGCGCGTTCGAGCCGTCGGCGCCACGCTCGCTACACTACGGGAAACACTTAATTTACTGAGTGCCACATGCACTCGGCGAAAACCTAAAAACACTCGGCAAAGGTTTTGCCGAATGTTACACTTAGCATATAGCACACGGCAAATATTGTGTCGGCAAACACCACTTTACCGAGTGTCAAAACGCGAGCACTCGGCAAACATTTTGCCGACGGCAAAAAAACACTCGGCGTGCCAGGGTATCGAGGGAGGAGGAGAGTCAACCGAACGATTGAACGAACGGACACCGTCCGGCCGTCTCGTCAAGATGATGACCAGGGTCTTAGCCTAGCTGCTCGATCTGGCCAATGATCCGCTAGCAAATGAGAACAATATGATATGCATCCATATAATGTTCTATGTCCAGGGTGGTCCAAAGCTGAGCGATCTCGCTCGCTCTACTCGCTAGCTACTTAAACCGGCGGAGCGCGGGCACCGCTGGCCGGAGACTCTGCGCTCGACCACGAAGTGGGACTGTGGGAGGCACTGGAGTTGGAGCCTTGGAGGGGCTATGAGAGACGAGGGGGAGAAGAAGCAGATGGGGAGCACGGTGGTGTGCGTCACCGGCGGCGCCGGATACATCGGGAGCTGGCTCGTCAGGAAGCTCCTCGGCAGAGGCTGCGTCGTCCACGCCACCCTGAGGAGCCTCGGTACGTGCGTGACGATAAGCATGTCCGAACCCCAGATCGATCTCTCTGACCCTTTTTATCGTGGATGCCCGCGTTCGTTGGTGGCAGAGGACGAGAAGAAGGCGGGGCTGCTCCGGTCGCTCCCCGGCGCGGCGGAGCGGCTGCGGCTTTTCCAGGCGGACATGTACGACGCCGACACCTTCGAGCCGGCCATCGCCGGCTGCGAGTTCGTCTTCCTCGTCGCCACGCCGCTGGTGCACGACCCCACCAGCACCAAGGTACGCTCGACCCCGGTGAATCCAATCCATCCGTGGATCTGTTTCAGTGTTAGTTTGGGGAAAAAACTACGACTCGATCCAGCTGATGTAGCGCTGCAACCGATCTGGGAGGCCACGTGATTCAAGTTTCTTCGACGTGGTAGTAGTAAATTAACGACAAAAGAGGGAAAATTGTATCATGCAGATACACTGCTTGAACACGCAATCAATGATTGGAAATCACACGCCAATATTGGGATGGAATTCATTTAGACCCGTTTGAATCCTTGGAATTGAATTTCATTCTAATAATCATTATTTAGACACAAATTAATTAAGCTAATATAATTGTATGTGGAATATATTTGTATATTATTGTTGGTGATATAGGAGAAATATTTATGTGCTGCACTTCTGCTATAGGGAAGTGAGTCCACGAGCGTGCTATAAGAATTGAATTCCATTCTAATAATCATAATCTATAGAATCAATTTCCATCTCCCACCCCATGAATTTAAGATAGGCTTATATATAAACTTTGGAAAGTTGTGGAATGCCACATTCCAAGATAAATTAGCCTACTCCATTAAGTAGATTCCAATTCCTTCAAAATGAAGGGATCCAAACGGGGCCTTAGAGTAAAGTAACCAAGTTACTTGAAAGTATCTAAGTATGGCTAATTAGTTGAACAAGTGGCAAAGATATCCAGAAAGACAAGGTATGATCATGCACAAAAGTGGGTTGCAATCAACTCCTAGACTTAATAGGCATGTAAGGAAATAACCAATAATTGAACTCATGATAGTAATTCCCAAAAGTAGATGGGTTTAGATGCACCGGAGCTTACCTTGATAAAAAAAGTTAGCGTCTTCAGATAAACCTGCCTCGCAAGGGATCAACTCGATAACCTCCTCAAACTCCGAAGATTCTTCAGATAATTTCAAGAGTTCCACTTCTGAAGCTTCAGTGTCTACGATTTAGTACATGCAGGAATAAGAGATGCAAACTTTGAACACATGACTATACAACTTTCCTTCGTGATAAAATTCCAAGCCCACAAGTGACTGTACAACCTATCTTCATGATAAAGTTGCAAGCCAACACTAAACTACCCATAAGATTAACCCACAATTTTAGATTTCTTTACTAACCAAACTTAAACCTTTTTCTTTTATTTTTGAAAAGCATTATAATTATTTTCTAATCTCAAAACTTAATTCCTATGATTTAATAATAATTTATGAATAAGAAAGCATTATTCAAAATTTTATGTATTTAATAAAGGTTAAGCATTTATTTAAATACCTTAATCCAAAGGTATTAAATAAATACCTAAATTTTATTATTTTTCTAGGATTTAAGAATTTTAACGCATAAAGGAAAATAAAACAATCCTAATAAAATTGATTTCACTATTTTTGGACATTTCTACCATTTCTAATGAATTAAATGGTGATAAAATAATTTAAACTATTTATTTGCAAAAGAAAAATGATTATCCAAACCCCCCGGAAAAACCTTTCCCGCTCACCCCCTATCTACCCTCTGCGACTGACCGGCCCCCCTCTCTCTCCTAAAATCCTATTCAAACCGGCCTCTCCTATCCCAAGTCGCTGACAGGTGGGGCCCTAGCGGCAGGCTCTCCTTCTTCCTCACGCCAGGGACAGGGCACGCCGGGTTGGGGTGGGGACTCGCCGGCAGCGGCCTCCCCGGCGGCATGGCCGGGCTGGGAGGCATCCCCAGGCCACAGCGCACCCACGGGTGGCAGCGGCCCCCCTGGAGGCGGCCTGAGCCGGCCCCTCCACGGGCGGCGGCACCATGGCCGGTGGCCGGCCGGCTCTAGGCCCGGCGGCAGCGCAAAACGACTGACGGCAGCACCCTACGGCCTCTACAAGGCCTATCTATGTTCCAAAGACCCAGAAATTGAAGGGAAAGGGCGGCACAGAGGAGCTCACCGAGAGGATGGTGGTGATGGCAGCGGGCGGACAAAAACGACAGCGATTAGGAGCTCGCCGGCGGGGAACTGAGCAACGGTTGGGCGTGGGGCATCGCGGTGGGGCTGTCAAGGCTTCAGGCGGTGGAAACGCGAAGGAAAACAGCGGTGTGGGTGTTGGCCGGCGGCGGCGCTGCTCGCTCGAGCTTCTGCTCGCGACGGTGGTGAAAAAGACGGCAGGGTTAAACCGATAGGCGCGGGAGCGTAAATATACAAGTTTTCACCGCGTGCATGCCGTCCACCTCGGCCCGTGGCAGGTAGTGTGGCGCGGACGTGTCCGTCGCGCTGGTCGGCAGACGAGAGTGCCGGCGACGGCACGACTCCTCCTCTGTTATGTTGTTTCTCTTTTCTTCTTCCTCCCAACCGACATGTTCAGGCCCATTTTTCATCGAATTTTTAAACCAAACTTTCGAATCTCCTTTAAACAAACTTGTATAGGAATCCATGCACTTCATTTGATAGATTGGTCCCAAGTCTAAATATTCACTCTAAGACCCTGATTTTTAAGCCCCAAGTTTGAGCAAAAATGAACTGTAACTGAATCCTTTGATTCCGTTTCGTCAGGTATTATGACAGGAACCTTTGCCCTTCTTTTAGCTCAATTTTAAATACTCAATCCTGTGTTGTACCGCTCAACCCTTATCTATCTTTGTTCTACAACTAACGAGGGTTCCATTTTGCACAAGAACTCATATGCCTTTCACGCTAGATTTTTCAGAAACTTGCGCCAAAAACTGCTAATCATCACTGTTTTTCAGACTTAGAACTTATTTCAGCAATGAGGCTGAAATCTGCTCATCTTGCCTACTTTGAGCTTCATTTTAAATTTGAATCCTCCAGTTTCTCTGGCCAACAACACATCCAAAACTCCCTTTATTGAAGTTGGAGGAAATCCAAAGTTCTACCTTTCATAGATGTGCACTTTTGGCTGAACCTCGCTCCTTCCACGTGATAAACGTCTCTGAACTTTTCTGGACATTGAACTTCAGCTTAACTAAATTTTCTCTTTTTGAACCTTGCTGTCAAAAACTTCAACGGCCAATTACGATAAAAATCCAAACTGATCTTTCAAAAGTCCCTTTATGAAAGCTGTAGGAAATTTGCTGAATTTCAATTCATCTTACTATGCCTCCTTCAGATTCCCAACCAATCGAGGGGAATTTCCTTTTGAACCTGACTGTTACTTTTCCTCCTTTCAACAGCTAAGCCTTTGACAGATTATCTTCAGGTCGATTTTTGTGGCTAAAATTCAATCAGAGGCTTGCTTAGAGCCCTTAAACAAAGTTATAGGAAATATTTGTGACTATCTTTGATACATTTGGAGCTTCTTCTGATTTTTACTCTAAGGGTTTGAAATTTGCTTCCAAAACCAACTGTTACTGTTCATCCTCCAGTATTGACAGAATTGTCAATTTTTCTGAGCTGAAGGGGTTCAGATTGTGTTTACTCCATTGTTTTCACTTAAACTCTCAAAATTTCCTTTATAGAAGTTATAGAGAACCTATTTCTCTACATTTCTATTATTCATCTCAAAAGCTAAATCTCTCTTTTTCCCTTCCAAAGTTGGTCCTGAAGCTGGCTGCCAATTCTTGCTTTTCACTGAATTGAAATTGCACTGAATGGCTTCAATCTCGATAGAAGTACCAAAATCCCCCATTTAACTTTGAATTTCCATTTAACACTTCAAATGCCATTTGTTTCATGCCAAACTTGGAGATCATGCTAAGCTTGACATGAAAGTTCCATTTTCCCCATAAAACTAAAGGCTCATATAGCATTTCTCCAAAATCTCTTGAATCAAAGTTCATTCCATTTAGTACTGTTTTTCAAAGGCATTTATGCCTATATCCAGTTAGTGAACAGTAACATCCTCCATTTCTGATTTTTGGACAATTTAAGGTCCATTTATTTCTCAAATGGCCTCTTTAAGTTCCAAATGTCCATAAGGTCCAAATTCATGCATTTGTCAACTTTTTCTGAAATTGAAGCTCTTATTTGGTATTTTTGGCTAAAATTTGACCAAAAGTTGACTTTGGCCATAAAAGCTCATTAACTCTCAAATCTTTGTCATATCCTGTTCTTGGCCATTCTTGAGTGTTTTTAACACCCCGGGTGCTCTGCCCTTCAGTTCTCGGCAGATAGCGCGATAGTAACTTGTTCCCCTCTTTGAGTTCTAATTCGGGAATTTAAATTCATGTTTCTTGGGTCAAGACCTTCTGGAATGGTTAACCATAGATTAAAGATTCCATTTATCAAGTTGTCGCCCAACTCTTGGTTGTGGGAGTCCTTTGAATTTTTAAATCTTGAATTTGAATCTTTGGTCAAATGTGACTTTGGTCCATAATACCTCCGTTGCATTTAAATTTCATCATTAACCTCTAAATTACTTTCTTAGGCTTTTAATAACAATGGGTGTTACAGCACCCGCCCCGCCGCCTCCCGGCCACCCGCCCCGCCACCGGTCCCCGCCGCTCCCGGCTGCCCGCCAGCCACTCCCGCCCTCCCGACACCCGCCCTGTTGCTGGCCCCCGCCATGCTACCCCTGCGCCACCGTTTGTCGGGTCACCATCGTACCCCTGTGCTGCCTCCGTACCCCCACGCCGCTGCTCACGCGTGTGCTGTGCGTATCTGCGTGGGAAGGCAGAGAAGGAAAAAGGCAGGCGCAGCAATGATTAGGGGTAAGTTGGTCATCGTTCAACTCATTTAATGCCCTTTAGTCACTAGAACCAAACAGGGGGACTAAACTTTAGTCCCTGACTGGAGGGAAGTTTAGTCCCTAAAGATAAGCAAGGGCAAACCAAACAGAGATTGATTATAGAAGATTGACCTCTCAATCCTTTTTGTCGCCAAATAAATGTTAGATAAGTGACGCCATCAGACCACACTTTCCACAAAGGTATCATCAACGGTAGGGATTTGCTTAGGGCCTTGATTTCTAGACAACTAAGGTGGTGTTTGGATCCATGGACTAATTTTTAGTTTGGGTCACATCGGATGTTTGGATACCAATTAGAAGGATTAAACGTGAACTAATTATAAAACTAATTGTATAAGTCATGGCTAATTCACGAGATGAATCTATTAAGCCTAATTAATCAAATTGGATTAATTAGGCTTAATAGATTTGTCTCGCGAATTAGCCTTCATTTATGCAATTGGTTCTGTAATTACCTATATATATTTAGGTCCTGTTTAGTTTTGCCTTGCTAAACTTCAGGGACTATAGTTTAGTCATTTTTAGTCCCTAAAATGCCAAACAGGCTTGCTTATAGGGACTAAACTTTAGTCCCTAAAGTTTAGCCCTTTAGTCCCTAAGGAGTTGCTTACGGGGGACTAAAGTGTACCATGGACACCCCCTACCCTCCTTTATGACTTGTCCGTGACCCCCTCACCCCTTCCCCCTACACCCCTCCGCACCCACCCGTCTCGATCCGTTTCTGCTTCTCCTGTTCCATTCCTCGACGCTGCCGCACCCTCCGCCCTCCCCGCCGCCGCACCCACTGCTCCCGCCGGCGTCCCCGCTCCTCCCTACGCCTCCGCCGCTGCGCCCCAGCTCCTCCCCCCGGATCTGTTCCCACCGCGTCCCTACGCCGGCACCGCCCTTGCTTCGGGCCACGCCTTCGCCGGATCTGCTCCTGTATGCCGCCACCTATCCCGCTCCTCCTCACACCTCCACCGCCACGAGCCCGCTCCTCCCCTCCGAATTCGCCCCCACCGCTCCTCCTCACCCCTCCGCCGCCAGGAGCCGGTTCCCCTCCCCTCTACCCCGGATCCAACGCCACCGCCCCTCTGTTTCCCTAAGCCGCCACCACTCCTCCCCACGCCTCCACCGGATCCACCATGGACGGCCACGGCAACGACTATTGTGACTACTGTTGACAACAAAAGCTTGCTGGTTGGGTAGCCAAAATTAAGATGCAACAGGCTATTAAATGATCTATCGTCTATGATGAACCGATCTAAAGCTAATTAAAACAAACTGAACGGCAAGACGAAAGAACAGATAAATATCAGCCGATGCAAGCTTAATCAAGGCAGGATAACTAGTGAATACCATAGATCGAGATAGAAGCGATGCGTCGTAAGTCAAAGATCCAAGATACTCGATAACTAGTAGATGAAACCAGACCCAACGACAGCGATGCGCCCGGACGTTGAAGTCTGGAACACCTGGTGACGGAACTCGCACCTTGCTGGAGATCGAGGTCGATGCAACCCAACTTATTGGAAGGAACTCGTCAAGAAGCTACATTACTCCTACTCCTAATGCAATGGCGTGAAGCCGAAAAAGTAGATACGTAAATATATTTGTTTATTGATCGTGTGATGATTTACAATGGCCACGACCCTTTATATTTATAGGGCGGATGGCCTTTAACGTTACATAATTGGCATCTAACTACGTACAAGGCAAGTCACGTACATAATCTTTTTCTAATAAAAAAACTCTCTAACTAATCCAACTCTATCTCTAACCAAGCTTATCCCTAACCAACTTAATCTCCAGAATATTTTATTCAACCTCCCGTACGTGAGTTGATTTCCTTCTTTTAATCTTCTAGCTTTCTTCCTTTCTCTTTCTTCATGCACACGCGTTCTTGATTTCTACGGTCAGCTTGCAAATAGCCTTATTTAGGAGATTTCGTCATTTTTGCATCATCAGTCGATTCCTTCCTTTCAGAGCATATTTCCAAAATTCGGTGTCAACACAGGCCCCCAAGTTTCGGAATATGAAGGCTTCATGTTCGGAAACTAACTATAGAAGTCTGATAATTCGGTGTCAACACAGCCCCTCAGTTTCGGAGTATGAATGCTTCATGTTCCGAAACTAATTATAGAAGTCTGATACTTGTCTTTAGAGCCAATGACATCTGATTGCAATATTCAAAGCCACATCGACTCCTCTTGAAATATAAAGAACTCCATTGGCTTGATGCCTTGATCCCACTCTGAGCCGATGAATTCGCAGGCAGTGAAAACAGCAGATCAGTCTGTTGACACCAAAACTTGATGCGGCAACTAGCAAGCTTTTGTTGTCAACACGTACAGGCCCCCAGTTTCGGAGTATGACTATTTCATGCTTCGAAATTACTATCCGATATATTTAATAAGCAGCCGATACTATTCTACTTGAACCAATTAGCCGATGCAATCTTTGCTTGAACCAATCGGCCGATGCAAAAAAAAAATTTATGAACCAAGCAATCAGCCGGTTTTTGCCAAGCAGTCAATCGGCCGACGCTTGCTCAAATATCTAGCAGCCGATACTAAAGACTTCAACTGATACTTTTTGTAATCAGCCGATACTTTTTTCTAGAGCCATCACGTAATTAGCATGTAAATTACTATTTCCGTCGACTATAAGGTGAGACTTCTCCATCGACCATTCCATCGGCTATTCAGGTCAGCCTTTTTGTTTTTTAAGCCGATTCACTCCATCCGCTGTCCTGAGAACACTTTGGCCACTAGTCTACAGGTCGATAGTCCAGGCAACGAAGGATTATTTTGAGCCTTGAACAGGTATGTACCTTGCAAAAAACTTCATCTTCACTGCCTAATCATTCATCATGCTGGGATCTTCGACTATTCCACTAGCTTCATGTAAGTTCGACATCTTATTTTACTTTGTTGAGAGGAAGTCACCTCCATCGGCCCTTTATAAGCTGGGAGCGATTAGCATTTACTGATACCTCCATAGTCTTTAATTAAATAACATGACTCAGCCGATTTGATCGCAAGCCATCAGCTACCCTATTGGCTGGATAAACTAGCCTCATCATCGGACACCAAGTATTATTTTGTAACTGTCTATCGGCCGATGCACCACCAACCGGCCGATGCTGATGTATTGTTTTTACCCCACTATCAGCTCAGCTCCAAAGAATAATCAATTTGTGTAAAGCCTGCGAGCTAGTACTCTCAGTAGCATCTTAACCGATGACGGAAGTTCCCAGTCGATTGGCTTGCATAATTCTTTTTTTTATATAGCCAACGACGGAAGTACCCAACCGATTGAAATTAATTATTAGCTCTTTTACCATCGGCTGGCTGCTCCCCTTTTTTTTTTCTTTTATTTATTCCTTCGATATTCCATCGGCCGACTGCTCCCTTTTTTTAAATTTATTTATTCCTTTGCCCATCGGCCGACAGCTTTTCTTATCGGCTGCTGTCCTTTTTTTTATTTTTTTTCTTGTCCATCGGCTGAAGTTTCTATCGGCTGTGTCCATCGACTGAAAAGAGGCGATGGAAATAAAGAAGCCAGCCGATACTTTTTTAATCAGCCGATATTTTCTGTAATCAGCCGATACAACTCCCTTTTCTTTATTCCAATTGGCCGATGCATTTTTAATCAGCCGATGCTTCCTCGTATTCCACCGGGCGTGCCAAAATGTGTTGACACAAAATCCTGCCGGTGGTGGATCCTGCATCAGCACATGAGGACTTGGGAGATCTGCTTAACTCCAGTGCAGAATCCAAATCGGCGCGTGTGGGGTGCGCGAGCGTGCTAGTCCGTTTGACCATTCAACTGATAAGGAGAAGATGATCCTCTTGATGTCCGAGGCAACCAGCTGATCAGGCCGATGTGATCCTTGATAAGCGTGAATGTTTCATCGGCCATCCAGCCGATTTAATATAATTTAGCAATAACCATCGGCTAGAAAGCCGATAGGAAACGGAGCGTCGATTCCTTCCTTTCAGAGCATATTTCCAAAATTCGGTGTCAACACAGGCCCTCCAGTTTCGGAGTATGAAGGCTTCATGTTCCGAAACTAACTATAGAAGTCTGATAATTCGGTGTCAACAACTACTTCTCGCAGGGAGCATCTTCTTCGGCAGCTCCCGCCTTCCCTCCTTCCACCGTCGTCCCCAAACCCGACGACTTAGACCTCCTGTCGCAAGCGTCATCGCACACACCAGCGGCCCTAAGCCTCTCGGCTGGGAGGGTGCACATGAAGCACCTTGATCTCAACTCTTAGGATGACGGTTTCCCTTTCCTTGAAGAGTACTCAGGTATCCTGCAGCGTGGAAGAGATTGTGGTGCTAGCGGTAGATTTGGCGCGTTCCAAACACCTCGACCTAGCGGTGGTGGTGCTGGATCCGATCGTGGAAGAAGTGTGGTTGCGCGTAGTCACTGTAGCCTAACCGTCAACATTGCATCCTAACAGGGGGTTCTGGCGGGAGGGAAGCAGCCTGGGACGAGGGAAAAAAGGGAGGGGTAGCAATGATTAGGGGTAATATGGTCATTATTCAAGTCATTAAATGTTGTTTAGTCCCTACATCAAACAGGGAAACTAAACTTTAGTCCTTTAGTCAAGAGGAGTTTAGTCCCTAAAAATAAGTAAGGGGAAATCAAACACAACCTTAATACTTCTGATTACTATTCAAATATTCGATGTGACGGGGACTAAGCTTTAGTCCGTGAACCAAACACCCCTAACTTCCTAGATTTTATAATTTTGTCTTGACTAAAATCGTGACAAATCGTCGTGGGCACCATCGATTCACAACGGTTCATGCATCTTGATGATTTGTGTAGCTGGAGGTTTTCGTTGACGCAACCTCACGTTGAACTGTGTGACCATGTGCGTAACCTTTTTGTCATCCTACTAGACTTGAGTGTTTGTCCAGTTCAGTAGTGCACTGCGCGCTGCAACAATGGCCGCCTAACGATGCAGGTTTCCCGCAGTACAAGAACACCACGGAGGTGGCGGTGGACGCGGTGCGCACCATCCTGCGGCAATGCGAGCGCTCCGGCACGGTGAGGCGCGTCATCCACACGGCCTCGGTCACGGCCGCCTCGCCGCTGAGAGAGGACGGTGGTGGGTACAAGGACTCCATTAACGAGTCGCGCTGGACGCCGCTCAACCTCTCCTACGGATTCAGCAACGTCCACTTGGACGTACGTAAGCTTTCCTTTCGACTCCTCGTAGGAAGACGGTAGGAGTATCAAAATCAGCTCATGGTCCAAGTCCAACCGACATCAATGGTGACCGGCCGGTCATATCAACTCATGAAACACTGCACGCAGGCTTACGTGTGGTCCAAGTCGCTGTCGGAGAAGGAGCTGCTGGGCTACAACGACGGCGGCGAGGCCCGGCCGGCGTTCGAGGTGGTCTCGCTGGCGTGCGCGCTCACCGGCGGCGACACCATCCAGCCGGACCTGTGGAGCACCATCCCCGTGATCGTGGCGCCGCTGACGGGGCACCCGGTGCACCACAACTCCCTCCTGTTCATGCAGGCGCTGATGGGCTCTGTGCCGCTGGCGCACGTGGAGGACGTCTGCGAGGCGCACGCCTTCTGCATGGACCAGCCGGCCATGGCCGGCCGCTTCCTCTGCGCTGCCGGGTACCCCAGCATGCGGGACATCCTCGACCGCTTCGCCGCCAAGTACCCCGACCTCAGGATACAGCTCCAACAGTACGTAGCGTTGGCCGGATCGTTCTTGATTTGCTTTAGGGGGTATTTGATACCAGGTGCTAAAGTTTATCAGTGTTACATCAAATGTTCGGATGTTAATTACGAGGACTAAACATAAGCTAATTATAAAACTAATTGCATAACAATGTGCTAATTCGTGAGACGAATCTATTAAGCCTAATTAATCCATCATTAGACAATGATTACTGTAGCACCACATTGTCAAAATATGGATTAATTAGGCATTCGTCTCGCGAATTAGACTCCATCTGTACAATTAGTTTTGTAATTAGACTATGTTTAATACTCCTAATTAGCATACAAACATCCGATGTGACAGGTGCTAAACCTGCATCCAAATAGGTGCTAAATTAATTTTGGTGAATTTGAATGTGTGATGAGTGGCTGATCGTTCTTGATCTCTGCTATGTGCAGGGTGACAGGGGAGGGGGTGAGGGTGCGGGCTGACACCAGCAAGCTTGAGGACCTGGGGTTCAGGTACAGGTACGGGGTGGAGGAGACGCTGGACGCCAGCGTCGAGTGCGCCAAGAGGCTGGGGGAGCTCTAGACGGTGTGCGTGCTTGCGCGAATCATGCGTAGCAATTGGGGTCCGATTGCAGCTGTTGTCGTACGATGACGTCCTTTGGTGTGTGTGTGTGTGTATTACCGTTGACGACTCCTTGTCCCAAAGAGCCATCACAGCAGCTCGCGCGGCTGCCGCCGCCGAGCAGAGCAGTTCGCCTTCGCCCTGGCCACGGCCGGCGGTCGCGCCATCGCCCCGCGCGCATCCGTATGGGTTCTCCGCGGCTCACCAGACCCCCGTCGCGGTCCGGGCGTCAGCATCGTTCACCCAAAAACGCCGGCGTGGTCGTGTGGACATCTCCAAATTCTAGTGACACCCTGCGGCCCTGCCCCACGGCCACACCACGGTTCGCGCCGGGGCAGGCACAGAAGCGCCCCCATGCCGCGCGCATGATTGCCTGCCCCTGCTCCTGCGCGCCATTACTACCCTCCCCCCGCGGTAACTCGCCTGGCCCCCGTCAGGTACGCGCCAATCA
Source organism: Setaria italica (assembly GCF_000263155.2). Classification (NCBI taxonomy): domain Eukaryota; kingdom Viridiplantae; phylum Streptophyta; class Magnoliopsida; order Poales; family Poaceae; genus Setaria; species Setaria italica. The sequence continues at coordinate 45,044,939 of NC_028451.1, read as the reverse complement.
TGCTCCTCGCCGCGCTGCGCGACACCATGTGCGCATCCGCACGGATCCAGCCGGCGCTCCGTCCCGGCTCCCGGTACGCCACGCCCGGCCACGATCGAGTGCGTCGCTTTGCACAACCGGGCAGGCAGAAGCAGGCTGACCGCGCTGCGCCATTCATCATAGCTCGTCACGCAGCTCAGGCTCAGCTGGTTAGGCTTCGCTGGATCCGGGACGCCTTGGTACGGCGAGCACTGCTCGGTCGGCATGTCCCGGCCGTGGGGTCGTCTGCGGCTTGCAACTAGCGTGTGCCTCTTCCTACGGGCAGCATCCACCGCGAATCCGTGCTTTAAGCAAGGCAACAAGGCGGCGACAGAGCAAGGGGAACCCCACTCGAGCCAGACCAACCTGACGCGCCAAGCCACCTAACGGTAACATCAATTTGCGCTGCCGCCGTGTTTTTTATAGCAAGGCTCAACGGCATCGACAATGGAAGTACCGCGATTTCCTTTTGAAGACTATACGGGGTAGGAGGGCTGTGCGAGTCTTTGCGTCAAGAATCGACAGAGAACATCACATATTCTGGAGGTCACAGAGTTCTATCTCAGTCTCAATTTTTCATGTTGACGAGGCCCAGAAGGAGCAGGACACCGAGAACAGGAGCCACCCACAGGGCGACAGGTGTGAGGGACCTGATGACATGCAAGTTGATCAAAAGCACACCATGGCATTGTCCCAGCAGCATTTTCATTGCAACCAGCCTTGATCTAACCTACTGGCTTCCCTACATTTACATGATTAACAACGGAATAAAAAGATAGGCAATCGTCCTTGCACGACAGAGACCGCCATCCTACCAAATAACAGGGTACACTGAAGAACATGGTGTGGTCTCAAAGGAAAACAGAACGCCACCCCACCCATGAACACCCCCCATCGGCACCGGACACGAAGCAGGCACTAGTGGAGTTTTGGACAGGATGCATTAGGCTTCCGTTATGTTCCTTTCTCCATGGATCATCAGAGCACTCCTGAAGCAAGCTTGCCAAAAGGGTGATGTGCTTTCTACTAGCAGGTAGGAGGAGTAGGGTCTTGTCTCTTGGGGTCAAACGTCATGCGAATGCGATGGCGGAGAGGAGCACGGTGAGGACGGCGGCCACCCCAGCGCTTGGGAGCAAGCTCGCCGCTGCAGTGTCCATGCCGGTGCCTGCCGGTCCTAGACCGAGCCCAGCGCCAGTGGTTCCAGTAGTAGTACCGGTTCCCATGCCTGTGCTGGTGGTGCCGGCACCGGGCGTGAAGGTTCCTGGGGTACCGCCCATTGTGCCTCCAGTGGTCGGGGTCATCGTTCCAACAGCGCTGTATAAGGAAGGCAATGCTGTTAGTAATATTGATTCAAGTATATGCTGAATGTTCTGCAATTCCTAATACAATCATCTGCCAGCTATGTCTTTCATGCTGCTAGTGCTAATTGAACACACTGCTGCAGTCAAGTTCATGATGCAGAATTGTAAAAAAAAGGATCTCTAGCATGGGACTATAGAAACATAAAAAGGACAACAATGGCCATGAAGAAGTATAGCGCGTATATCCCAACATACAATTGCAAATTGCGATTCATAGGTATGCATGTTGAATATTCCTCTAGTGCAACTGATCTGATGTATAAATTCCAGTTTCTTATTCCAGAATTCGCTAGTAGCATGAGCATCATTTCAATTTCAGTGCACACATGATACAATTTTGAAGTAGTACTTCATGGATCACGGTACAGACTACAGAGTTAATAATTTAAGTGAAGTTCACAATGTACCTTGCACTTGTAGGGTAAGAGCAGCCAGAAGAACCTGAAATTGATAGAACATAAAGACCATATAAGATACAAGCAAGACTCCGATTGAGGTCTTCCAAAGATTCTGATTGAGTGATATGCCACCAGCCAGAAGAATATGGAAGCAATAGAACATAAACATCATATACAACGCTGGAATCTGTCTTTTGAATGATAGAACAATTAACATCGCAAAAAAAATCTACATCATACTACAATTTACTTCCTTCAGAAAACAAGGAAAAAAATTGAATGCACTTTCATGCCAATTCGTGCCAGCACACACACCAAAGAATATAGCACAATGCAATAGCTTCGAACTTTGCAAAAAGTTCTTGAAAATTTCTTGTAGTTATTCGCAAAGTTTCTATTTTACTATTTTAGTTAAGCTAGTAACTAAATGAAATGTACCAAAATGATCTGATTCACAATCTTCCATGTCAAGTGGTACAAGCACACAAGTTAAAACCTTTAACGAACTTTAGAGATGCAATGGTAGATGGCATGAATAATGATTCCACTATCACGACAATTCGTCATTTCCTTTCAGCGCACACCAACCAATATAAAGCACAATGCAACAGGTTTGAACTTTGCAAAATTTTCTTTTAGTTATTGAAAAGTTTCTACTTGACTATTTTAGTTAAGCGAGTCCACATCAATAGCCTAATCCAGTGCCTGTACAGAACCTGATTCCCTAAAGCTTGACCAATACACCAGGATAGCTTTTGCTAACACTAACTGATAACTAAATGAAATGTAGCAAAATGATCAGATTCACAATCTTCCACGGAAAAAAAAAGTTGAGCTCAGATGGCACAGGCGCACAAGTTCAGAAAACCTAACAAACTTTCGAGATGCACATGCACTGCAAAGCAAAGTGAGTATTGATTCGACTAGCCACTAGCATGCAACTTGCAGCCAATCTCATGAAGATGCCATTACTTGGGTCACTGGTGGTGAGGGTGGCGGTGCCGGTGAAGTCGCAGGTGGCGCCCTTGGCCTTGTTGTTCTGGTAGTAGCTGTTGGCCGCCCAGGAGCAGTGCGCGGCGACGGTGTTGGGGTTGTAGCACCCCCCGTTCTCATGGATGGAGTTGCAGTCCGCCCCCGAGCCGCAGGCGTAGTCGATGGTCTTCTGCATCGAGGCCTGCGGCGCATCCTGCTTGCACACGCACCACTCTGCACAACAATATCAAAAAGATCACTAGAGATTACAGGAAAGCTTTGGGCATTTCAGCGCAGATGGCCAGCATGCCAGGGGAATGTGACGAAAGGCAACAGATTTGAGTGAGGTTTGCCAGTTCACACAACGAAAGGAAGAGGGCACGCCACTTTTGCAACGGAAATCTTAGCTTTTCGTGTAAGTTTTGTGCTGCATGTCAGTTAAACAAAAGCAGAAAAAAGGGTGTCAAAGAAGCCCTTTTGGGGGGAGCTCTAATCTTCATTCATGAGTAAGTGAGAAGAAATTTCCCTCTCCCCTGCTCTGTTCTTGAACGAATCTCCTGAAAACAGGAGGAATAAATACTGAAATGATGCAGCGGATGACCACCGTCAACTTGGAATTTTTTTTTATGGAAATGGAATCTAGAAAGAATTCCATGGCATAAACAGTACATCTCAGAAGCAACGTCTGGTTCGTCCACGAAACAAGGAAAAAGGAACTAAACCAAAGGAACTAAAGCTTCTCATTGTTTCAGAAGCAACAATAGATGAAAACAAGGAACCTTCTCATTCGTCCAGAACTGAGGAAGGTCACACATTTTAGAACACAGAAAACAAGCACAAAGAACTCGAGCTGATCCGGCCGAAGATAACCAGCGAGAACGACAGAAAAGAAGCGTCCGGAGACATTATGGCAGTCAAACCAACAAAATCTAAGAGGAGAGGAGAGAAAGGTTAGGGGAAAAAAAAAAGGGAAGGGGGCTCACGTGACGCGACGAGACTGGACGAGAGAAGAAGCACCACCGCCACCACCAGGGCCTTCATGATCTTGTTGTACTACTGCCGCTGCTGCCTAGGGGAGGACGAGAGCTCTCTGGGAGAGAGCTTCGTGGAGAGAGTGTGAGAGTTGGGGGCTGTGCCTGTGTGAGCTCGCCTTCACACGGAGGAGAAGAGAAGAGATGCGAGCAGAGTGAGAGTGAGAGCGTGTGCAGTGCAGCACGGCTGCACGGAGTGGCGGGTCACCTCAGGACAAGGGCGCGGCAGTAGGAGGAGCACGCGTGCTTCTGCTTCGGTGTGTATTTGATCTGCCACGGGTGCCTACTGATTCCGATTTTAATTTGCGTCCTCGTCCTTTTCTACGCGCATCGGCGACGGTTACGACCTCTCGGAGACTGAGCTCGCAGCCTCGCACTCGCACCCACCACCTCTGCTTTGCGGCCTTTTGCAGGTTCCCGCTCTCCTGCCTGCCCACCGCACCGTTGCAAAATGCCATCGCCAGCATATTTCGTGTGGAATTTCATCTCCTGATGCTTGGCACCACCCTTTTTGTGCGTGGAACTTTGCAAAAGTTTTGATTCCTGACGTGGTATTTTATATGCTTTTCTCCTGGGGATTTTATTCTTCGAAATAGATACTGGTATTAGCATTTTGCGCCTTCTGGATGGTGTTCTTGAGGTCAGCATTGCATTGCATTGCATCTGTCAATTCCCTACTGTTTTTCTTGTGGAATTAATTGCAGATTATAACGGGACTGAAATGAATAGGTCAGTGATGGAGACAGAAAAATAAAATGCGTGGTTTAATTAGTAAATGCTCGTCAAAGTTCAGATGCACCATGCTGCCCGCATTTCTCTGGATGTTCTGACGAGACGAAACCGTATTGCTGTTGATCACAGCTGGGACGGTCTCACCAAACATCTTAAAAGGGTTGCCTATGATAGCATTGATACGAGATGGATTTGTGACTTTGGATCCGACGAACAGGTTTTATCTCTCTACCGAACACGGACGATCAGCTTCATAAATCTGGTTTTAATGTCCCTGAGCCCCTGCATTCCGCGTCAAATTGGTAGTAGTAGAGAGAATCCTATGGATGGATCGATGCCTTGCTGGCCTGAAGCATTTCCTGCACGTCTGGTATCGGCGTAAATGCAGCGGAAATACCTTCATGTGGTACGCTCCCATGTCATTACGGCTCCCCAGGTGAAAAAACAGCAGTGACCTTTTTCCGGTACAGTACCAGTCGTCGAGACGTCGTGTAGCGTGGTTACTGGTGTCAATACAAAAGCAAAGGTGGCACAGTCAGAGGGGGGCTTCAGCAATTTTTTTGCTGTCTCCGAGAATTTTACTGTACCTTGATGGGGCTCATTATACTTTGGTGGAATGGTGGGTGTGGTGGCGGGGCCCACCTTGTCAGAGAAAACGACCGGACAGTCCGTCTACGTCCGGTTGGATGGGTCTCTCAGTCCACTTTGCAGTGTGTCTGGAGCAAAGCTGTAAATGCAAAAACGTTGCAGTTACACCGAGCGATGTTGTTGATGTTGGCACCAACACAATCGTCGCCGGCACCAAGAAAGCTCGAGCCAACCTCTCGGGCACAAGAAACTCTTCTTTCTTACCGGCACGAAGAAACGAAGTGGTCGAGCTTACCTCGTTGCGAGCAGGTTTCTGTTTGGAGCACACATACTCCAATTTGCAAGGAACCGCAAAAGAGCGAGAAGAAGATGTAACTTGTATGTAAGGTCCCCAGCCCGATACTCTCCAGCCAAATGCAGAGAAGGGCCTGGAACTGGCGTCAACAATCTGTACACGGCATACCTGACGTAGCAAAGCTAAGCATACGCCGTCCGGCTGTCGGCTGTTCGCACTCTCTCCGGAACACACACTCCGGGAGTAGCTACACGACTACGAAGACGGCGCCGCCAGATTGGCTCTTGCGCGTGAAGGCTGGCGACGCATGCGCGAGGACCCGCCTCCGATCCGGAGCCCGGGCCTTTCTGCTGCTTTGCGAGACAGCAGAGAGCGCGCTCGCTCGCTCGCTCGCTCGCTCACTGAGACGATCCAGAGCCCGCACAGTTTGGTTGGCGCGTGGCCGGCAGATCACTCGCTCGGCGATGATCACCCACCGCCTTTGACCCCAGCGCGGCTCAGATTAGATTCCCCAACTCCAATCGTGGTGCATGCTCTGACTGATTGGTTCTCTCTCTGGTTGGTGGCAGTGCCGGCCTGCGCGAATGGACGGGAATATATGCTTCCGCCGTCAAGTGGGCTGCGAATCATTGCGCCGTGTCCGGACGCCCACCAGTCACCGGCCGGACGAGCGAGCGCATTTGTTTTCTGAAGAAAATCATGTGCTCAAGGCATTTTTCCTAGTAGCCATGCGACTCGGCTGCTCGTGCGGCCGCTGGTACTAGCGATCCCAGTTCACTGATCCCATCGCGCAGGAGCCGTTGCACTCGCGCAGGGATGACTGGGCAACCATGTGTGTGTGTGTGACTGAGGTGTCTGCTCCTAGCGTGCACGTGCGGCAGGAGCTGAGGGGGAGATAGTACTGCTAGTATATTTGAACTGTTGTCTATGGCTGCTGAACGCCTGAACGGCTACTGACTGGCGCTGCCAGTGCTAGAGTTCGAGGACTAGCTAGGCTAATCAATCAACTCAACGGCAACCAGGTGATGGCGACCATCGTCAAGTTCCGTGCGCGCCGTGCCGGATAGCCGGCCGGATCGGACAAGAGTCGAGGACAAGGCCACGCCACCCTGGCGCAGTGCAGCCAGCTGTGGAGCTGACTAGAATCTTGGTGTCGTCCTGGGTTTCGTCGCCTGAAGCCAGGTCCGTCACCCTGCGCTCGCGACTCGCGAGCTTCGTGAAGGTGCAACCGAGCTTGCAAGTCACAGGCTCACAGCCACCGTGCCCTGGAGCTGCCGTCACCACCACCATGCCCTGTGAGCTGTGACTACCTGACCAAACTTTCGCTGCTCATTACCATGCGGCATGGCAGCGAAAGCCGCCTCCGAGGTTCGTACAAGTCTGCTGTAGCAGGTACCTAACAGCATTGATCAGCGCGGTACGCCATGGCATAGGACGGAGCTGATTGCTCCTGAGAATTGCGGTTGCTGCGCATCACCGTTTTCCTTCCACCACAACCCATCCGAGGATGATGACTTCTGTGCTTTTCTTCAGACCGAAATCCCTCGGCCTGGCAGAACGATGTCGGGTCGGGCCGTCGGGGTGGGCTGGGCCAAGTTATATGTTGCTACTTTGCCCCGCATGACGATGAAAATGGTTGGCTCGGCAGCTCGGCGGAAGGAGTTTATTTTCCTCTGAGGCCTGCCTGGCATTTTTTTTTCTGAGAGGAAAAAGATATTTTACTTGGGTTACTTTTAGGCAGTTTAAGCCAACTTCAAGTTGCATATAAATCATCCAAATTTTTTTCTGAAAAGTACAATGACTTTTTTCGATCAGCAATCACAACTTTGTGAGCATGTGACAACATCTTATGCATGTTTTTTTTAGCTGAGCACATACATAAAATCTGCATATTATTGCATTTGCTAAACAATCAAAGAGGCTAAATTGTCAGGGCTAGTCATTTGGCTAAGAGAAAAGAAATCTAAAACGCAAGTCCAAAGTCCAGTTTTGATGATCCAATAATAAAGGGAGATTTTATATCTACACCTTCAAAAACAAGGAATATTTAATACTCCAACTGTCAAAGACATTAGTATTTTGCAACCTTAGCGGGATTTAAACATAAATAAGACTAGGTTGAGGGGCTTGTCCCAAAAGTTGCAATCCCCATTCCCCAACCCCAACACCCCTGTTCGAACTCCAAAAACCCTTCCCCAACCCTTCCCGCCGCCGCCACGCCGTCGCCGACCACCACCACATCCTCGCCCTCCTCCTATCCGCCGCCGCAGCCATGGACGCCGACCCCTCGCGCCAGGTGCGCGTGCGCTTCGTCACCAAGATGCCGCCCCCACTGCGTGCGCCGCCCGCCGCCATCGCCGTCCCCGCCGACCTCTCCCGCATGGGCCTCTCCGAGATCGTCAACAGCCTCCTCGCCGCCGGTGAGCGCCCCACGACCCAGTCCCTGCCATCCGTAGAGATGTACGAGCCGCAGATTTCTAACCTTTTTTCTCGCTCCCGTCCCGCAGCCGAACCGGACCACAAGGCGCAGCCCTTCGACTTCCTCGTGGACGGCGAGCTCGTGCGGCTGCCGCTCCAGCAGTTCCTCCTCGCCAAGGGCATCACCGCGGTACGAAATTTTTGTTCTACGCTTGAATTTGTTTCCGGAGTTGCTGTGGCAGGTTGCGGTTGTAAATTGTGCGAGGATTGGGTGTGAATGTTTTGCAGGAGAGGGTGCTTGAGCTCGAGTATGTGAAAGCCGTGGCACCAAGGAAGCAGGACAAACCCTGCCCCCATGATGACTGGGTTAGTGCGGTCGATGGATCAAACCCAAGGTATGGGTTGTCTTGTTGTTTGTGTGCAGCCTGATAACTGTGGAAGTAACTTGTCTGGATTATAAATGCTTTCTATTTTCTGTTATTTGGCACGGCTTGTGTATTGTGTGGATGACCTGGGTTTAAATTTTTGATTTGATCGATGTGCCTTAGTTTTGTAGGAGAAACTCAGATTGTATAGCGTTTTACTTCATCTGGTTTGGGAAATGAATCAGATGGCTCTGCTTGCTTAAATACCTATCTGGATACTTTAGTTAATAGTTGCTTGATATATATTTTAACTATGCTGGCATTGGTGCACTTCAGCTAAGTTTTGAGCACAGCATCCTGTTCCTGTTAGGCTGTTATATGCTGTTCCGCTGCTCCTCCTTCCACCTACTTGGGTAGTGAACTAGTGATGACACAACTAGAAGTACAACTGAAATAAAAATCACAGGATGACCATAAAACATAGACATTGGTTTGTAAAGTATAGCGCACACCATATAAGCTAGGGGTACTAATCAAAGAGAACACTTCACCTCTATAATATCACATAAAAACAGAGGAAGCTATACAAAGTGACGAATTTGATTATTTCTGTTGTTAGAATGAACATTTTGCATCTTATTTAAAGTTTTAATTTCATGTGGTTTGTGTAACTACTAAATTACTTGTTGTTTGGCAGTTTCATATTAACAGGATGCTATGATGGTCTTGCAAGGTATATATAGCTCAAAATCTAGTATTTTATTTAACTCTAGTAGATTTGTTGCAAGTATATGGACTTGTTGCATACCTTATCCTTCCACTGTTTACATAGGTTATGGAAAGATGCAGCAGTATGTACACAAATTTTGGAGGGACACAGCGAGGCGATTACTTCTACCAGATTCATCAATAAAGGTAAGCATGCTCGATATAACAGCTTTTTGCTCATTATGTTACAAGGGCATCCGTTCCAAAATTTCCTGCTCCATTGTCGCATTTTCATATTATGTTATAGTTACTGGCATGAATTATGTTGTTGCAGGAGGTGACACTGAGAGCAGTCTGCATGTAGTGACTGGCTCAAAGGATAGATCATTGCGGCTATACAAGGTAAATGTGCTACTTTTTTATTACTTTTTAACCCAAGTCTTGTTCGTTCCATTGTAATATTTTTCTTATATCCTACATTATGCCTTGGACTCCTGAAGTGTGATACATCAGTCAGTATGGACTACCCAAAGCGGGTTGGGGCTTACAAAATTCTTCGTGGGCACACATCATCAGTTCAAAGTATTGCTGTAGACCCTTCAAGAGATATGGTAATAATCACAAGTGTTGCTATTTTTACTTACTGTGTCCATGTTTCCTTCTGACCTCTTCTCTGGGTACCTAGCTATGTTCTGGTTCCTGGGATAGCACCATCAAGTTGTGGGCAGTTGAAGGATCTGAAGAAGACGGTGATGCTGTTTCATTGAAGAAGAGAAGGACGAATTCTGACTCATCTGGACCTGAAGAGTCTCAGTTAGAGGTACTAGCTACATTCTACTCTGAATTCATGGTCCTTTGACTGATTTAGTTAGGAAGTTATGTATTTTCATCACCTTATTTGATATCTACTGTTTTGCCCTTGAGGTGCTGACCTGTAAAGTATATGGTTACTCAGCCACAAAACAAGAATTTCTCTTCATGGTGCTGCTTTAGGATTAGATGAATAAGTTACAGTTATTGGGTTTGGGTTGGCTAATGGTTTTCAAAACCATGTATATGTATTTAATGTGTATTTACTACCATGATTTTGTGAGAGATAGAAGGCTGCCACTCAGTATGATTTTTTCCCCTTTTCTAGTCTTAAAATTCATGATAAGTCCCACTTATCTCAATGTTTGGTTCCTGTTGTAATCCAGGGTTCAGCCATTTCAACACTTCTGGGACATACACAATGTGTTACTGCTGTTACATGGCCTGAGCAGCAAACAATATATTCAGCATCTTGGGATCATTCTGTTCGGCAGTGGGATGTCCAAGCAGTGAAAGAAACATGGAATATGGTATGTACAATTTCTTTATATTCTAAAATATTAAATATGTAGTTAACTCTCTAATTGGTTACCGTAGATGAGTCCTGATGATTTTCCCTCACTTAAATTCATCCGTGTATTGCAAAGGGGGTGTATGAACAGCATTCTGTTTTTCTGCTAGCATACAGTTAAGAAGAAAACTATTTTTCTATGCTAATTCACTGGCATCTCCACTTCTAGTGATGATCTTCTCCTGAGTTTGGCTGAGGAGACTGCAAAAAATGGAAGTCTCTGCATAGTTCTTGACTGTTAAATGTAGTGAATTAATATTTGAACTATCGTGTTCTGTTTCATAACTGATTCCGTCTTATTTCACATTTTCACATGAACCTTTTCTTAGTTTTCTGAGAAGGCCTTGAATTGCTTGGACTGTGGCGGTGAGGGCTCTTCCTTGATTGCTGCTGGAGGCTCTGATCCCATTTTGAGAGTATGGGACCCTCGCAAACCTGGTAAATATTTGATGACTATACTTTTATTTATCTTTCTTAGACCATATTCTAACTAGCCGATGTGTTTTTCCCCTTCAAAACAGGATCATTAGCTCCTGTTTTTCAGTTCTCCTCTCACTCAAGCTGGATCACTGCCTGTAAATGGCATCCAAGCTCCTGGTTTCATCTGGTATCATCTTCTTTTGATGGGAAAGTGATGTTGTGGGATCTAAGAACAGCAGTATGATTCTAATAATCTCGTTATTTACCTCATTTGCGCCTTAAATTGTTGCATAAAATTGGGGCTAATGATATTGCTCCTGTTGTAGTGGCCGCTTGCTTCTGTGGACTCACACAAAGACAAGGTATTCTTTTGTGCGGTGTTTCATTTTCCATATTTCAGGGGAAGGGGGAAAAGAATGAGGTGTGCTAGCTTTGGTTATTTCAGGTTTTATGTGCGGACTGGTGGAAAGGGGACAGTGTGATCAGTGGTGGAGCTGATTCCAAGTTATGCATCGCATCGGGTATTGAAATTGTGTGATGAAGTTTTTTGTCGTGCCCCTTGAGTCCATGCTATTCAGGTTCGAACTTTTTTTAAGTAACATTGTTTTAAATGGTTCTATTTTATTCTTTCCTGCTGTATACTTACGCTTTCCCCTTGTGAAACCACTTAGATGCTTCTTAACTACTAGCTAACTGCCGTTCAATTTCACAGATAACATTGGTCGACAAGCCATACCTAAAAGCCAACCAATGTCAATTATGGTTGGGACATATGCAGCCCCTTCAGTCAGATGAAGATACAGCACAGGGCTTGCCATTTATGTATGCCACTTATGCATGAGTATGCATAAGTAAGATCCTTAGTAATGGATCACTAATTTTGCTCTCAACTTTTTGCTTGTTACTTCATTGGTGAAATTGACACCAAAATTGTTGTATTATCCCAAGACCATGAATTGTAAGTCACTTGGTTGCTGGGCTGGTCCGCCTGGTCGCTTCTGTTTTATGCCGTGAATGTGATCAACGTTATTTGTGTGCAGTTGGTTTCCTTCAGAGTAACTTAGTATGTGGGTACTGTGTGTTGTAATATTGAACTCCTAATGCGCTTGATACATAACCATTAACCAAGCTTAAGGAAGGGATCCATGGCCATCTCCCGCATCCAGGACAGAGTTTTTCAGTAGAACTCAAATTGGCTTTGATTATCATTTTTTATAGAAAAAAAAAACAAACAGGCAAGACCGCACGAGAGCAGCCTATTATATTAGTACTGACGAGAAGAAGTTTAGCCTGCTTGATCCTGAGCTCACTGTTCCGTACTGAGTGGGTGCTCCGTAGACATGCCGTATCCCCGTCAACTCGTTCGAGTCTGTTCGAGCAGTCCGTTTCGATCACGTATACGTACCGGCACCAACTCTTGCATCTGCGTATATGAAAAAACGGCTGACGCATCGATCCGCAGCCCTGGAACTGTAGTGCACGTCGATCTGCACCCGCCAAGTTTAACCTACCGGCCAGGGCGGCCAGCGATATGATGGGGTCGGCGCTGGGACGCGAAGCCCGAGCCGCAATGGTCGCTGATCCTCCCCTCGCCCTCGCCAACAACGTCGAGCTGCCCGCGGACGTGCTCTACGAAATCCTGCTCCGCGTCCCGGCCAAGGCGTTCTAGCTCTGCTGCCTCCGCCTCGTCCGCCGGTCTTGGCGGTCGCTCACCTCGGACACCCGCTTTGCCAGAGCCCACTCGTCCCGCCACCCCCTGATCGCCGGCCTCCGCCGCCACCAGGATGAGATCCATGTCATTGACGTGTACTCCGGCAGCATCGCCAAGAGGATACGTGGCCTCGGGATCACACCGCTCGACGTGAATTTGAGCACGCAAGGCGATCTAGTCTGCTTCTCAGTAGCTACTTCTAATACTCGTCGATCCGGTATGCACGATTCAGAATCCAGTATACTAAACCCGATCACGGATGTAACCACCGTCTTGCCCGGATGGATGCATGGAAACTGGCCTATCAACGTGCATACTCGGACGCGTCCCCTCCACGGGTGACCACAAGGTGCTCCGCTGTTAGCGTCCGGTGACAGGATACAAGTCTGGAGAATAGAATTGGAGGAAGGGTAGCACAGAGCAGAGGCAAGAAGAACAGATCCAGGATGAAGGAGCTTGCGTGAGCAAGTTTACTAATCTGTTACATCCCCTTCTCTCCCATCTTTCCCTAGCATAAGTAGCAGCGATAAGCCCAGCAAGCAGATGGGTCAGCGGCCTCTAGTTGATCCACTCATTACCAGTGACTCGCTTGTTGGGCCTCCTGGTTCTCGGCATAGCTCGCGGCCCACTTGCTTCCTCTTCGGTGCTGACATCCGCGTCGGCAAAGTCTTTGCTACAAATCCCCAGTAGTGTGAGGTCAAAACTCTCATCGCCGGCAACGGTGGAGACCAAAGCTGGAGGGCGAGGCCACATTCTCCCGTTTGCGTGTCACTGGATTTCTGGAAGATAGCAGTCGTCGACGGAGTCGTTTACTTCTTGTTGGATGGCTTCTCCATCGATGACTTTCCTGACGACGAGCATGGCAGTATAGCTTCGTTCGACCTAGCGACCGAGGAGTGGGCGCCAATGTAGGGTCCCTTGAGCCATCTTGACGCCATGCTCATTTACAGTCACCGATTGTTGGGCAACATCCAGTTAGCCAAGTTGAATGGTTGCTTGGTCATGATCCATCACGCGGACCAATATTGCTCAATGGATTTATGGTTCCTGCAGGAAAAGATCAACAAGGAGTCTTGGACCAAACAATACACCGTACAATACACTACTTCCCTGTCGAATTGCCTTTTATTTAATTTTCCATATCCATTGGTTGTGTTAGATGATGGGAGAATGGTAGTGTGGTTTGGAAAGGCACGGGCTTTAAGATCATATAATCCAATACTAAGTACATGGGAAGATTTGGGCGTGCTGGAAGATTATGTTCCCGTGAGCATGTACGAAGGAAGTCTCTTGCGATCAGGTCTTCAGGTTGACCCTTGAGCTTCCTCAAGCATATATGCACCTAATTGATTGTGAATCCTTATTTCTTTGCATACTTTGGGGCCATGCTAGAGCAATATATTCTTTGACCCAAAATGATACTTCTCCTTTTAAAAAAATTATATGTTACTATAATTCGGATTATGACAAAGTTAAAGTGAGATATACTTCGGTACTGTTGGAGCAGTATGGAGTTAGTTGGTTATGTGTAATTTGCTATATTTGTTCTATTACTATGACGAGACACACGTCAAACATGGTAGTGGTGATGTCAACTATCTAGATACTTAGTAATTCAAATTATTTATTTTGTAGGCGTGTGATATATGTATGGAGTACTGTATAAACGAAGATAAGGTTTATCCTATCTCATTTGTCGCAATGTGAAGTATTTCCAAAAGAAGTTCTTGCACTCAATCGTTAGTTTATTCTCGTGCTGTTTTGATTTGTAAAACAGGACAGTGTAGATGGTTTCATAGACCCTCGCGTTGTTTTTGAAGGGACCAGACCAGTGCGAAGCATCTCGCAGGGAATTCAATTCGCACAGAGAAAATCTTAAGGACTCCTAAATTGACAATACTAAAAGACTAGCTGCACATAAGCAATGACGTAAACTGAACTTGGCAGAGTTTATTGTTTGTACATCATGGCGAGTCGTAAGACAGCCTCGTACCCCACAGTAATTTGGCACACGCAATCTGAGCATTGGAAAACAACAAGGAAACAAGAACCGATGCAAGAACAAGGAGGAAACACACGGAAGCAGTTCAAGTACGCTGGGACATGTACACCACGGATGGGTGGAGTAGCTAGTGCGGCGTACATGCCGTAGGATGCAGCCCTGATCGTGCATCATGGCTTAGCCGCCTCCGGCTCTGGGAAGTGGAACTCGATCGGGAACGACCGGCATCTCGGGCTTCGGCGGCAGCTCCACCTTGGGGAAGGGCGGCAGCTCCGGTTTCGGTGGCAGGTGGACCTCCGGGAACGGAGGCAGCTCGACCTTGGGCAGCGGGGGCAGCTCAGGCACGGGCAGGTGCGGCGGGAACTCCGGCTCCTCCTCCTTGGGCGTCGCCTCCTCCAGCTTCCGTGCCGCGCTGGTCATCATGACGGCGCACGAGAGGAGCAGCGCGAGGAGGAGCGCTACGACAGCTACGACATTCAGCTACGACAGCTCCCATAAAACCGTATGCTGTCCATACTTTGGCAGGTCACTTGCGCGCTTCAGCCTTCCTCTCTTTTTTGGCAGCTTTTTCCTCTGCAGCTTCTGCTTTCTGTTGTCGAATCAAAGCAAGGCGATCTAAATCTTTCCTAGCCTGTTCTGTTTTTCCTTGCTCCTGAAGCTTCATGTAACGGTCATGAGATTTCTGCTTCTCAAGCTCCTCCCTTTCACGCCTGGAGATGTTGGTTGTCTTGCCAATATCGATATCCTTGGCTTTAATATTCTTTGGTTTCACCAGGTTTGGATTCTCAATCTCGATAAGGCCTTCCGTACCCTTGTGTTTGGGTTTTGCAAACCTTCAGATTCTTCTTTCTCTTCTGGTTGTCCCCTTGTATCAGAGACATCCTTTTCAGCTTGCTTCTTGAAGGTTCTTGGACGGTCTGCTGAACTACCAGCCGCGATCTCCTCCGGGGAGGAGAAGGTGCGCTCCCCCGTGGGCTTGTGCTTGAACTTGCCCTTCGCCATGGACGCGGACTACGCTTGCGGATGTTGCGGCGGCGTTGGCAAGCCCTGCAGCAGCTGCTTCGGCGCGTGGGGTAGCGTGGCTCTTGGGGGTTCTTGCCGCGGGGGGTTGGGGTTTTATTGGCTAGTGCCTTTCCGAATACGAGCCCCCTTCAACTCGATAGTCTGATCTACTATTCCATTTCAGTGACGAACCGGCGCCCTCCCTCCTGCATCTGCGTATATGAGTCCGCCGACGCATCGATCCACCGCCCTGGAAATTAAACGTCAATCTGCACTGCACCCGCCAAAGTTGGGCCGACGATGGGTTCAGCGCTGGGACGCGACGACCGAGCCTCAATGGTCGCTGACAACGTCGAGCTGCCCGCGGACGCGATCTACGAGATCCTGCTCCGCGTCCCGGCCAAGGACCTCTGCCGCCTCCGCCTCGTCTGCCGTGGCGCTCCCTCACCTCCGACCCCCGCGTCATCAGAGCCCACTCGTCCCGCCACCCACTGATCACCGGCCTCCGCCATTTTGACCATGAGATCCACGTCGTCGACGTGCACACAGGCAGCATCGCCAGGAGGATGGAGGGCCTTGTTGGGCTTATTTCTCCGCACGAGTTGAGTTTCAGCACACAAGGTGATCTGGTTTGCTTCTCGGCAGCTACTCCTAACTTGCTCAAGTCACAAGCCCGTGTACTAGACCCGATCACCGGTGTAACCACCGTCTTCTCGGATGGAGGCATGGAATCTGACCTATCAGCGTGCATACTTGGGCACGTCCCCTCCACGGGGGAACACAAGTTGCTCCGCGTTGGCAATGTCGTGCTCCGCAACGGCTGGGACATCATTCTTACAAATTACCAACGGTGTGTGGTCATAACACTTGTCATCGACAACGGTGGTGGCCAAAGGTGGAAGGAGACGAGCCCACATCCTTCCGTCTGTGTATCACTAGCAGATTCCCGGCACACAACAGTCATCGATGGAGTCATTTACTTCTTGCTGCGTAACTTCTCTATGAAAAACCTTCCTAGCGGCATCAAGTCAGACAGTGTAGTTTCTTTCGACCTGTCAACCGAGGCCTGGAGGCCGACGACTATTCGGGGTCCCTTGAGCACCCATCTCCGTGTTGCCAAGCTCATTTACAGTCATCGAAGGGGCTACCTCCAGTTAGCCAATGTGAATAGATGCTTGGAGATGATCCATCATGACAACCCTCATTGCTTAATGGATTTATGGTTCCTACAGGTTAAGATGGGCAAGGAGTCATGGACCAAACGGTACTCCATACAATATCCTTCCTTATCCAAGTACTTTTTAGTTAATCTTCCAAATCCATTGGCTTTTGATGGTGGAAGGGTTAATCTTCCATATCCATTGGTTGTGTTAGATGACGGAGGATAGTAGTATGGTTTAGAAAGGCACGAGCCCTAAGAGTATATGATCCAATATTAAATACATGGGAAGATTTGGCTATGCTAGAAGGTTATTTTCACGTGAGCATGTACGAAGGAAGCCTCTTGCGATCAGATCTTCAGGTTGACAAAGTTTCTAGAAACAAGTACCAATATCAACATCAACGACCTAATTTCATTAAATCCACCATAGGACTAATAATAAAATTATTTGTTATTATAAAAGTTATTTTATTTTTCTATAGACTTTGTAAGGGTTGGATACATTTTAGAAGAAATAAAGTGAATTATAATTTGGAAGGGAGTGAGTTGTATGGAGTTGATTATATGTAAGTTTCTATGTTTGTTCTATTGCTATGATGTGCCTGACACACGTCAGATGTCAATTATCTGGACACTTGGGCATATTGTTTTGTGACCTACTTCTTGCACACACGCGCTCTGGTATGAGAGATTGAAACCACAAAAAAGCAAGAAGTCAATAGCTGACGCGAGAACACAAGGCAATGCAACACACCGTGTACAAGGGCACATCACGAGTGCCAAGTCCATGCTTGACAACAACACAACCAGCGGAGTATATAGCTAGCGCGGCATATATGCCGTAGGATGCATCTTGGGCTCATGGCTTAGCCGCCTCCGGCTGTGGGAAGTGGAACTCTGGAATGGAGGGCATCTCGGGCTTCGGCGGCAGCTCCACCTTGGGGAAGGGCGGCAGCTCCGGCTTCGGCGGCAGGTGCACCTCCGGGAACGGAGGCAGCTCGACCTTGGGCAGCGGGGGCAGCTCGTGCTCTGGCACCGGCAACTCCGGCACCGGCAGGTGCGGCGGCAACTCCGGTTCCTCCTCCTTGGGCGCCGCTTCTTCCTCCAGCTTCCGCGCCGCGCTGCTCATCATGACGGCGCACGAGAGCAGCAGCGCGAGGAGGAGCGCAAGGGAGGGCACGGAGGTTCTCGAGGCCATACTGGATGTGTGACCAGAGACTAGAAGTTTGAGCTACTACGTAAACAGGTGTTCTGACTTCTGAGGCCTGTTGGGGATGGAGGATGTGAGGAGCCATGTATGCTGTACTTATAGCTCGCAGCTAGCTGCCGGACTGGCCACTGGTTGGTCATCTGCAGCCTGCGGGTTTCTACAAAGTTGGTACCTGGTTATTAGCCGGACGATCTGGTTGAGAAAACTGATGTTAGGCCACCGGTTAATAGGATACTGGATGCGGCATGTCTACGGAGCACCAACTCAGTATGAGACAGTGAGCTCAGAAACAAGCAGGCTAAACTTCTTTTCATCAGTACTAATACATTAGGCTGCTCTCTTGCCTGTTCTTTTTCTCTAAGAAAATAATAATCAAAACCAATTTGAGCTATACTGAAAAATTGGAAGGTAGCCATGTCTCAATCCTGGATGTGGGAGTTGGTCATGTGGCCCCCTTCCTTTAGCTTGGTTATTATGTATCAAACACATTAGGAATTCAATATAACAACACACACTACACATAGGCACATAGTACAAGTTACTCTGAAGGAAACAAACTTCACACAAATAACGTTAATCACATTCACAGCATAAAACAGTAGCGACCAGCCCAGCAATCAACTAACTTATAACTCATGATTCTGGGATAATACAATAGTTATGCCAGAATGACAGGTTTTTATTTTGCGAAGTCAGAATGACTGCTATTTGGGTACTCGAGCATATACTTGAGTACTGCAGTTAGGTTCCTTCGTATAAGCTCACTGCAAAATAATCTTTCCGTATAGTCAGATCCGTCCATGTACCTAGTCTCGGATCATATGCTCGTAAGACCCGCGACACTCTAAAATATAGTACTATCCTCCCATCATCTAAGATAACCAGTGGATATGAATAAGGACTATTCAAGTGTGGTGGGCATGGTATGGTGTATCGTTTGGTCCAGTGCCCCCTTATCCATGTGAACCAGGAACCAGAAATCCATTGAGCGATATTGCCTGCTATAATGGATTGTGACCAAACAGTTGTTCAACTTGGCTAATCGGAGGTAGTCTATTGGAGGATCATATGCAATTTTTCCATTGGCATCAACGAGACGGGCGCTGAATGGACCCCGAATAGCCGCTGACCTCCACGTACTCCTCGGTCGCCAGGTCGAACGCGACTATGTCGTCATGCTTGGCGTCGGGAAAGTCGCGGATAGAGAAGTCGTCCAACAAGAAGTATACGACTCCGGCGACGGCCGTATGCCCATAAATTGATACAGGAAGGGAAGGATCTGGCCTCGTCTTCCACCTCTGGGAGCCAACAAGTGTTATGACTTGACACGGCTGGCGATTTGCGGGAGGGATGGAAGCACCGACATGAAGCACCTTGTACTCCCCCGTGGAGGGGACGTGCCCGTGTGTACACGCTGATGAAGAAGCGTCCATGCTGCCATGGGGCAAGATGCTCAAGCCCGAGGTTGTATGTCCTCTTGCCGATGTTGCCGGAGCGCACGTCGACTATTTGGATCCTACTCTGAATACCATTGTCACGGAGGCCGGCGATCATGGGGTAGCGGGATGAGTGGGCCCTGGCAAAGTGGCAAAGCGTGGATCGGAGGTGAGCGACCGCCATGACCGGCAGGCGAGGCGGAGGCGGCACAGCGCCTTGGCTGGGATGCGGAGGAGGATCTCGTACAGCACGTCTGCGGGCAGCGCGCCGGAGCCGTCGTTTTCGAGATCGAGGGGATCAGCGAGCGTTGTTGCTCGGTCCTTGTCCCGCACAAGCGGCGCCGCCGCCATCGCCGGCCGGTAGGTTAAACCTTGGGCGGGTGCAGTGCAGGTCCTGAGTTCCTGACTCCTGAGGGCCTTGGATCAATGTGTAGTCCGATTGGTACATGCAGATGCGTGGGTGCCGGTGCGTAATCGAAGGGGACTGGGTCGGTTGGACTCGATCGTGTTCAACGGGGTTCATGTTTAATTTGGCAAGGAATTTAATTATTACGAACCTATGCAGTGCAGTAATCCTTTTTCCTTTTCTTTTTGAGCAGAGTTCAGTAATCTTACAACCTTTCTTGATCGTCATATCAGAGAACGTGGACGATGCGGTAGTGTGATATTGAATCCATAACGTGATCGATTGATCATTGATCCATCACCACACTGAACATGAAACACTGTCTGCGCCTACCGTTTTCTGGCACGGATTCTGAACTCCCTGCCCGTGCAGTACAGGGTTGGTGCTCTTGCAGACATGCCGTTTCCTCCCAACTGGTGGCCTAACAGCCGTACGCGCTCCGTGCTCGTACCTGCCCGGCACAAGACATCCACCGTGCGCTCACCGGACACTAGGCAACTGTGACTCTTTCGTCTTTCCTCGACCAAATTGTCCGGCAGGAAGGCAGGGCGGCGGTCAAGCAAATGAACAAATACAGCGCTCCGGGCCCTGACGGCTTTGGTCCCAGCTTCTATGAGGCCACCTGGAGCTTCTCTGAGGAAAAGGTCATGGATTTCTTGACAGCATTTGAGAATGGAACTGTCGATCTGGAACGCCTCAATAGAGCATATGTCATACTGCTTCCGAAAAAGCCCGGAGTCACCACGCCAGATGCATTCCGGCCCATCTGCCTGCAGAATTGCCCCCTCAAAATTCTCACATCCAATTCTACAGCGAGAAATCACCAAGCTCATTGACACAGATCAAACAGGCTTCATCCGAGGACGATCGATTTCAGAGAACTTCATCTATGCCATGGAGTTAGTGCAGTGCTGCCATAAGAGAAAGCTGCCAACACTAGTGCTCAAGCTAGATTTCGCCAAGGCTTTCGATTCTGTTAATTGGGGCAGCCTGCTCAGCATTCTGGCAGCTAGAGGTTTCCCTGTTAGGTGGTGTTCTTGGATCGACAACATCCTTCGCACATCCAAGTCGGCGATCCTCCTCAACGGATGCCCCGGGAGATGGTTCACCTGCAAGCGAGGATTGCGCCAAGGGGACCCGCTGTCTCCGTACCTCTTCCTCCTCGTGGCAGATGTTTTGCAGAGGCTGATCCAATGGGACAAGGGCGTTCTCCATCCAGCAGCCAGCAACACGCCGTGTCCGGTCATACAATACGCGGATGATACTTTGATTGTGCTCAAGGCTGAGTTAACAAGTGCCACCCGTCTCAAACACCTGCTGGACCAATTTGCTGAAGCCACTGGCCTAAAGATAAACTTTCATAAGAGCACAGTTGTGCCGATGAATGTCCCTGCCGAAGATCTACCTGAACTAATGAATGTGCTCGGTTGCAAGCAAGAGCAATTCCCACAAACGAATCTTGGCATGCCACTGTCCAACGTCAAGCTGAACCTGAATGCCTTCTCCCCACTGATCTCCAAGACTGATAAATACTTAAGTGGATGGCAAGCCTCTCTCCTGAACGCCATGGGGCGTACCGTTCTGCTGAACTCGGTACTAGATAGTGCACTGATATACATCATGTCCGCGATGCAGCTCCCGCAAGGTGTGATTGACAAGCTCAACCAGCGCCGGCGCGCTTTCCTGTGGTCTGGTGAAGCTACTACCTCCGGAGCCCAATGTCTTGTTGCTTGGGAACGAGTCGTTCTACCGAAGGAACAGGGCGGCCTCGGTGTTAAGGACCTACAGCTTCTGAACCAATGTCTCCTACTAAAATTGCTACACCGGCCAAATGACTCCTCCTGGGCCAATTGGATCAATGCACAAGTGAATCTGGCTACACTACAAGGTGAGGTGCTCGGGGATCTCAAGGAACTCCTACCTGTGTACAGGGCCATCTCCTCCTCCTCGGTCGGCAGTGGCACCGCAACATCCTTCTGGCACGACAATCGGCTGCCGGTTGGCCGCCTCAGTGAGGCAATGCCAGCACTACTCTACACCCACTCCACGGCGCCAGATGCCGTCGTAGCAGCTGTCCTCGGCGCGCCACTGAGGGACCACCTCGTACCACGCCTGACAAGAGTAGCGGCAGCTGAACTTGCAGCCTTGGAGGAACTGCTGCAGCCGATCGAACTCTCAGGCGACGCTGACATAAGAAGCTGCCCACTTGCAGCTCCGGATGGTGTGCTCCGGGCGGGCCCTCTGTACAGAGCAACCATGGTTGCGCGATCAGAAGGAGTGAGTCCTTCTACAAATTCATCTGGATCAACAGAGCGCCCCCAAAAGTGCGCTTCTTCGGGTGGCTCCTGGTGCAAGGTAGGATCCAGTGCAAGACCAACCTGCTGCTGAAAAAAGTCGTCGACAAGGATCGCTGTGAAGTTTGCAATTCTGGCGCTGAGTCTCCTGATCATATGGCACTGCGCTGCCCCTTTGCGACTCAATTCTAGGCTGCAGTCGGCGTGGTGATCCCGCCGGAACTGACAGTGGCGACCCTTTGGGAGATCTCCAGGCCGGCGCAGCTGCCTGCGTCGTCCTTCACCACATACATCCTCCTGTGCGCCTGGCAGCTGTGGAAGCACCGACACGATGTGGTGTTCCGAGGACAGGACGCCTCCCTCCCACGCTTGATGATGGCCTGCAAGGAAGAAGCACGTCTGTGGCGATGCAGATTACCTCGCGACGAGCAAATGGTGACTGAAGCCTGGTGTCAAACGTTTTGTTTCAATATGTAACAATTACTTTCTCTTATCTCCCGCCCCATGGTTTGTAAAATTGCTGAACCCTCCTGGTTTACTGAGCTTACAATAAGCTCCATGAAATGAAAAGGTGGTGATTCTCTCCCCCCGTTACACCTAAAAAAAAAGTGTCCGGCAAGCAGACTCATCAGGCATCAGCAGTTCAGCACACAGGGATCAGATATTCCAGCACCAAAACAAGGCACCAACCGTGCACAGGCCCTGCTGGTGACCAACCAAAGTCTTTGAGCACCGGGCAGCTAGCCTGCGACACGCACAACACGCCTGCAGCCGATGGCCTGTAAGTACTGCATCGCCTAAGCCTCCTCCGATCCGACTCCACAGAGCACGTGCGTTCCAACGCTTCCGGGGTTCTAACTCACAGATCGTTCGAGCCGTCCGGTCCAATATGGCATCGAGAACCGCCGTGTCCTCTCCTGCCCTCCTCCTCGTCGCGCTGCTGCTCTCGTGCGCCATCATGATGAGCAGCGCGGCGCCGAGGCTGGAGGAGGAGGCGCCTAATAAGGAGGAGCCGGAGCTCCCGCCGCACCTGCCCGTGCCGGAGCTGCTGGTTCCAGAACACGAGCTGCCTCCGTTCCCGGAGGTCCACCTGCCGCCGTTCCCTGAGGTCGACCTGCCGCCAAAGCCCGAGCTGCCAGAGGTGAAGCTGCCGCCTAAGCCCGAGACCCCCGGCGTTCCCGAGTTCCACTTCCCAGAGCCAGATGCTAAGCCATGATTGCACGATCGGGTTGCGTATCGGTCATGTGCGTGTATGGATTCTGTTTGTGTCATCGTGTGTACTTGTGATGTCCCCTGGACCCCTGGTCCATGTACTTGATGCATGATGAGAGTGCTTGTGTGTTTATCAACAACAATAAGATGGATATATCAATGTTTTTCCGATGACCAATTTTTTTCTGCAATCTGGGCAATCTGCAAAGATTCATAGGTGATCATGCCGTCGGGCCGCTCTGAAAGCGACAGACGAGCTCAGTTGCCGTGGAAAAGCTCAGGTTTGAGCCGAGACAGTCAGACAGCAGCAACACGAACCCCTGAGCTATTGCAGCCTCGCGCTTACCTTGCTCATTGCATAAGGCCAAGCTGGAAGTCCTTCTTCACAGGCAACGGTGAAGGGGTGTGCTCGCAGCCTCGAACCTCGACGAGAGCACCAAGTGCCGGCGGAAGGATGGTCGTGGTGGGAGGAGGAAAGGAACAGGGGAGAGACCAAAATCAAATCCATCCGCCCATGAATGAACAACGAAAACGTATCCTCCGCCGCCAAGCGAAGGCTACGGGCACTTGCTGGTTCTGAACGGCTGCTCGACGGTGTCCCGGGCGGCGGCGAACGGACCGCCGACGGCGGAGGAGAAAGACGGGCAGGGCCGATCTGTAAAAACAGGGGTCAAAGTGCAAAACATTGGATCGTAATTAATAGTCGCGATCCAAAATAGGAAGCTAATTGTAAAATAATAATGTTAAAGTGTAAAATATCGGATCGCGATTAATATAATCGCGATCTAAAATTAGGGGGGTAAATGTAAAGGGGCTTCGCCGGCTAGGCTGGGCGGCGGCGGCTGCTTGGCGTGCGCCTCGAAGCGGGGCCCGACGGCTCGCCTCTCCACTGGCATGCGCGGTCAAGCCCGATCGGCGGTGTGCGGAGGCTGCGTCCACCGCCGGGCGGCGGCCGCTGCAGCTCCCGCGCACACGACGCCTGCTCGCCCGCCGCCGCTGAGCGCCTCGCGCGCGTCGTATCAGTCTCATCATCCTCCGGCTGCGGCTACGCATCCGGATGCTCCCTGCCCGATCACAAACCCGGCAAAATCATCTGAATGCCGATTCCGCGGCCAGGGAGTACGCGCGGGCTGTCGTCTCATCGTCCGTTGGAGTCGCAGCGAATGGTCTCCACGACGCCGATGCCAAACGATGCAGGGATCCGCTAGACTACTCCGTGCGCGTACCCCTGTCCTGCACACGACATCCATCCACCGTGCACTGACACTCTTTTCTCAACCAAGTTGTCCGGCGTGCAGAGTCATCAGGCACCGTCGCCGGCAGTTCAGCACACAGGGATCTCGGACACCAGAACCAGGCACGACCTGATGTGTAGCAGCTCCGGCAGGTGAACAACCAAAGTCCTCGAGCTAGCGCGCTGGGCAGCTAGCTGAAACACGACGACACGGTATAAGTACCAATGCACCATCACTCTAGGCCTCGTCCATCACACAGATCGAGCACCTGCGTTCTAACGCGCACCCAAGCTCGAACCCACAGATCGTACGAGCCGTCCGGTCCAAGATGGCGTCGCGAACTTCCGTGCCCTCCCTTGCGCTCCTCCTAGCGCTGCTGCTCTCGTGCGCCGCCCAGATGAGCAGCGCGGCGCGGACGCTGGAGGAAGCGGCGGCGCCCAAGGAGGAGGAGCCGGAGTTCCCGCCGCACCTGCCCGTGCCGGAGCTGCCGGTGCCAGAGCACGAGCTGCCCCCACTGCCCAAGGTCGAGCTGCCGCCCAAGCCGGAGGTGCCCACGTTCCCGGACGTGCACCTGCCGCCGTTCCCGGAGGTCGAGCTGCCGCCCAAGCCGGAGATGCCCACCGTTCCCGAGTTCCACTTTCCGGTGCCGGAGGCTAAGCCATGACGCAAAGCGATAAAGCAGGCTGCATAATCCATCGTGTCGTGTGTACGAGTTCTGTTCGTGCCCTGTGCTGTTCTTGCTACTCGTAAGCTGTGTGCCTGTGTTGTCCCATCGTTCCTTGCACCGCATGGTGTGCTGCTCGTGTTCTTGGTGCCAGCTTCGTTTTCCATCGAGTGTGCTTCAACAAATTCAGTTCACGCATGGTTTCGGCGATCCCGTCTTCGGTAAATTTGAGCAATATATATTTTTTTTAAAGGAAGCAATATATGTTTTTCAAGTGAGAGAAGATGCAAAAGTCTACAAATGTCCAACACTGTATATTGGGCCCGGAAGGCCGGAACAGCTCGGTTCCGGCCCAAAATGGTGGAGCCAGCCCACTTCTCGTCTTTTGGGCTGGCCTTTACCCGGCTTGTTGCATCAAGCCCAAGTCGTCGGACGGACGTCCTTCTTCTCCGACAACAGCGACGGTGCCAGCATCCGCATCGCGGCTTCCATCCCAAACGGCAATTCGACGAGCGCGCCGTGTGCCGGCGGAAGGAGGAAGGGGCAGCGGGAGAGACTGGAGGGGCGGACCGGCAGAGAGCAAACCATCCGCCCATGCCGGCGCATCGGCGAAGAGAACCCTCCTACACCAATCCATGGCGACGTAGTAGCTCCGAACTGCTGCTAGACGAGCGCCTCGGGAGGAGGTGAACGGACGGACGGCGGCGGGCGAGCAAGAGAAAGACCAGCGAAGTCTACGGCGCCTGCTGGTTCTGAACGACTGGTCGACGGTGTTCCGGGCGGCGGCGAACGGGCCACCGACGGTGGAGGAGAAAGAGAGGGGCAGGGCTGATCTGTAAAAAACAGGGGTTAAAGTGAAAAATATCGGATCGCGATTAATAGTTGCGATCCAAAATAGGGTGGTAAATGTAAAATAAAAGGGTTAAAGTGTTAAACATCGGATCGCGATTAATAATCGCGATCCAAATCAGGGGTCAACGTAAAATGGTCTTCGCCGGCTAGGATGAGCCATGGGCGGCGTCGGCTGCTGCTTGGGGTACACCTCGAGGCGGGGCCCGACGGCATCGCCTCTCCGCTTCCGGGCGGTGGCGGCGAGCTAGGGTAGACGCCGCGGCGGAGCGGGTTCATGTTCTCCCACACGAAGGCAACGCCCGAGCAGGTTCGCCGCGGCTCCCAGACGGTCCGTTCCCTGCTGACGGCCATGCGCGGTCAGGCAAGCCCCATGGCGCGCAGGCTGCCGCAGCTCCGGCGTGTGCACTCTGTTCCCGCGCCGCCCCACAGCGCCTCGCGCGGGTCGTGGCACCCTCCTCCTCCGGCCACGGCCTAGGCATCTGGATGCCTGCTAAATGCCATTTACTACCACTATCTGCACATGAGCTCTCTTCCGTGGGGGTGCAGAAGCCACAAGAATCACAAAGCGTGCCACCTGAATACAAATCTCAGCCCAAACAATATACGTATCTATGTTTTTTTAAAACTCAGTCTAAAAGGAAGTTCATTTAGAGCAACTTTAAGAGTCTTCCAAAAAATACTTTTCCAAAATTATCTATTGGAGACTCTACTAAAAGTTTCTTTCCCCAAAATAATGTCACCCCACAGCAGATCCCAATAATAAAATTCTCAATACTTCAAAACTGATCACACCAGCACGTGTGGACCCCACGATTAATAGAAAAATAAAAAATAGTCCATCCATTCTTATCATCAACCGCAGCTCCTTCTCATCGTGCCCACGATTCCACGCGCACGAATCGAGACGAGCGATGGTGGTGGCTCATATGCAACCCCGCACACACCACCAGGCCACCACGCACGGTGGCAACGGCTCCGGCCGCCACACGAGGCAGCTCAGGCCACGAGGAAGAAGAAGCAAGCAAGCGACATGTGAGCGAGCAAGCAATCACAGCGTGCCGCAGTCGCAACGGTACTCGCAGGTGCCGCAGGTCTTGGCGTGCCCCTTGAGGCCGGTCTGGACGGCGTAGCACTTGCTGCAGCCTGGGCAGCGGTACTCGCGAGCAGGGCGGAGGCATTCGCGCGTGAAGGAGCAACTCGGGGGGTGATTGGGGAGGTGAGGGATCCGCGGAAATATGCGGAGCGAGGTACGCGGGATATGAGTCTACGAAACTTTACGGTGATTCTTCGGGAGCTGTTGGAGGCCGAATTTTTTCTTTTTTATCCCTAATTAAGGTATTAGGGGTAATTTGGAGCTTTTGAAGTTACTCTTGTGCAGCTGATCTAACGATGCTGGAAACTGTGAAGTCACATAAGCAGTCTGCACGTAAGAGACGCAAAACCTGTACTGCATGTCAGCAACAAGCGCACAGCGCTATGCTGTCACCAAACCATCAGCCGAACTCAGATGAACAAGCTGCCCTGGTGGCCCGATCACACCAGCGAGCCCTCGGCCCAGGAACTATTTTATTTCTATCTGGCTTTGAACCGAGTAATTTTTTTTTCATTAAACCTGGCATCGAAGGATGGAATTGCTTCGATCGAACATGCCACGGCGAATTGCGCGTGCGTAGCTGCTACGATTAGCAACCAAATATCCAAACATAGCGGATGAAATATAATGTACTACTTCCTCCGTTTCAAATTGTAGTTCGTTTTAATTTTTTTCATCTAGATATAGTGTATGTCTAAATGCATAATAATATTTATGATCTTAAAAAAATTAAAATGACCTATAATTTGAAATGGAGGGAATACTACTCTACTTTCAGATGATTATTTCTTTGCTATATTCCATTTTTATACATTATATTGCTCTATCATCGACGTGTTCACCCACCAATAAAACATTTATGCTGAACTTTAGAACCAGAATTTTCAACCATTCATCATTAACCTGAAATTTTGCTTTCAACTTGCAAATTTGAACTTTTTCAAACTCACAACTAGTCAAATTTTTATCCCAAACGCTCAATTTAGAACTTAGAGCTTTCTACTAGGAATTAACTTTCTACTCAATTATACTAGGAAAAATATTGTTGTTCGTGAAGCGATAATATGCCTATGTAGAACAGGATCATCGCCGCTCAAAAGAATGCAAGAAATAAGAGATAATATTAAGATAGAGAAAAACATGTCATATGGAGAGATAAGAGTAAGATCGATTGAGTCATTGAGAGAAGCATTTCATAAGAGCAAAAGCACAAGCAATATTCTGCCACTACACTAAGGAGGTGTTTGGATACCAGGTGCTAAACTTTAGCAGTGTCACATCGAATGTTCGGATGCTAATTAAGAAAATTAAATATGAGCTAATTACAAAACTAATTGCACAGATGGAGTCTAATTCGCGAGGAAGTTGTTCCGCTATAAGCCTAATTAATCCATCATTAGTAAATGGTTACTGTAGCACCACATTATCAAATCATGAACTAATTAGGCTTAATAGATTCGTCCCGCGAATTAGACTCCATCTGTGCAATTAGTTTTGTAATTAGCATATGTTTAATACTCCTAATTAGTATCCAAACAACTGATGTGACAGGTGCTAAATTTTAGCAGAACACTCCTAAAGCATTTCATAAGGGTTCTTGTTCGACACATGCTTTCGCTCATGCCTTGTCCGCCATTTTGTCTCACTACAAGAGTTTTAATGTTTCACGATAGTTATTCAGTAAGTGACCAACAATTTTAACAGTTTTTAGAATTTTCTTGAGCATCCAAAGTTTTTTTAGTACATTTACTTATCTTTCTCAATAATATTAACAAATTGCCAATAACATCATTCAAAAAACAAATTGCCAACAATTATCAATTATGCTAGATAATTAATATTAGAACTACAAACTGCCCATTTAAAAATAAAAAGATATTGAAAAAGTCTATAAAGTCTTGTAGTGACCTCAACAACTCTCATAGTTAGATTCATTTCGCTTCCACCAACACATCAATATATTTTTTTCTCTTCCTTCCACACCACCCATGACTAACCATTCCCCACTTCATTGTTTCGTGTCACTAATCATCACCACCGCTAGGCTAACTACCTCACACGTGCTGTTTTGGAGCTGTGCTTAAAAACAGAGAGGACAGAGATGTTTTGTTTCTCTCTCTTTTGTTTACTAAGAGTGTAGCAATTTTTTTCTTTTTACTAAGCAAAATCACTCATACAGTATGTTTGGAACCAACTCATACGATTTTATTTACTGCCATATATAAAATTTCTTCACTCTAACTTTAATTCTGTTCTCATCTTCTTGGTCGCACGCCAAAGCCCATTCCCTCCGCACCCACTCCCTCCCGAATCGGCCCCTCGATCAGGAGCTCCCGATTGCCGGCACGGTGGCACTACTACCGCTCCATCCACACTTCCTCGCAGCATGTCGGCGCCCGACTCCAGAGTCCCCGGGCAACAACTTCGTATCATGGAGCCATCCAAATCACCCCGCGGTAACGACTCTTGAGCTCGGCCAACAGCCGGCGGCACCCAAGGCCTCAGGCCGGCGCCGTTCGCGCGTCAGAATCCCACGGCCACGGCCTACCTCACCGCGGCCGCCGCGTGATCCACCTTTTACTCTTCTCCCCACGCCGCGCGAGTCTCTCGCGGACCACATGTTACCGCGACCTGTGCAGCGCCACCGTACGGTGCCGTCGTTTTCCGTTCCGGCGAGGGGGCTCGATCAGTTCGGCGGCGGGTACCCGGGCAGGCGCCCCACGGCTCTCATCATCACGTCGCGCAGGCGCGGCAAGCAACCCGGCGTACGCCGATATGGCGACCTCTCGCCCGATCAGTCGACAACCCCCATTAATCACAGGACAGGAATTATACGTCCTCGCCCCCAAGCAGCCGTATCGATCACAGAAGCCAAATGAAGCTGGGAAGCAGAAACGTCAGGGCTATGGCCATCGGCCAACCGCACGCGCTCGGGTGAGCGGGAAGACACCGACATGAACGCCTCCGGTGAGCTCGTTCTTCTATAAATACCGTAGCTCGCCTTCCGTTCTCTGCATCCAGAACACAGAGTTGATCGATAAGGCGCCATGGCTTCCACGAACACCATGTCCTCCTTCGTGCTCGTCCTGGCGTTGCTGCTCTCATGCGGTGGCATGAGCAACGCGGCGCGGCGGATGCAGGAGCTCCCGAAGCCTGACCTGCCGCCTCTTCCCAAGCCTGAAGAACCGAAGCCTGAGCCCTTGCCGGTGCCGCCGCAGCCCCTGCCGAACCCTGAGCCGCTGCCGGTGCCACCACAGCCCCTACCGAATCCTGAGCCCCTGCCAAACCCTGAGCCGCTGCCGGTGCCACCGCAGCCCCTGCCCAAACCCGAGCCGCTGCCGGTGCCACCGCAGCCCCTGCCGAAGCCGGAGCCCCTGCCGGTGCCACCGCAGCCCCTGCCCAAACCCGAGCCGCTGCCGGTGCCACCGCAGCCCCTGCCGAAGCCGGAGCCACTGCCGGTGCCACCGCAGCCCCTACCTAAACCCGAGCCGCTGCCGGTGCCACCACAGCCCCTGCCGAAGCCGGAGCCACTGCCGGTGCCACCGCAGCCCCTGCCGAAGCCAGAACCGTTGCCGGTGCCACCGCAGCCCCTACCTAAACCCGAGCCACTGCCGGTGCCACCACAACCCCTGCCGAAGCCGGAGCCCCTGCCGGTGCCACCACAGCCTCTGCCCAAACCTGAGCCACTGCCACTGCCACCGCAGCCCCTGCCGAAGCCGGAGCCGTTGCCGATGCCACCACAGCCCCTGCCGAAGCCGGAGCCACTGCCGGTGCCACCGCAACCCCTGCCCAAGCCTGAGCCGCTTCCTGTACCACCACAACCTCTGCCCAAGCCCGAGCCATTGCCGGTGCCACCACAACCCCTGCCGAAGCCGGAGCCATTGCCGGTGCCACCACAGCCCCTGCCCCAACCCGAACTCCCGAAGCCGGAGCTGCCACCTCCGGTGCTGGCTGGTGAGCTTCCACCAAAGCCGGAGGTAGTGCCAACGAAGCCGGAGGTGGTCCCGCTACAGCCATGATCGATGAGCTACCATGATAACTCTAGGGGCGCATATTATTGAAACAGCGCTCTAGACATTATTTTCTATTGTAATTTGCTCATTCGTGTGACACACATGCATGCGTGCTGGGTAATTGACGATATTGTATAGCTAGCATATCAGATTTGGAGCGTGAGCGATGTATGTGCATCGCCATGCCATCTAATCCGGCCGTGACTGTGATCTCTGTGTGTTCTGGCCGAGATCCATGTGTATAAATAAATGGATTCGTTTGTATATCTACGTATTTCTGTCAAACCATTCATATCGAGTTCGACCCTGAATTACCGAACAAATGCATGGATTTCAGAATTTCATTGAAGTCATGGACGAATGCATTACATGTGTCCATTGAATGCTAGGAAAAAAAAAGACCTCCTAAGCTCTCTTCGTTTTATTCATGAAATTTGGCCGTTGTTGCGGCTATTATTGCAGAAACATGTGGACAAACATGAATAAGACATTTACTTCGTGGCCATTATTTTTAATACCATCAAATTAATGAACTACTCTCTATTGTAAGATCTTACGGTAGTTATGTAGCTTCAGCAAGGTTTGAGTAACTTTGTTCTCATCTAAAATGTAATGGTTTGAGGTCTTACCCATCTTTTTTTTTGTCCTCTTTAATTACTCTATAGCTAAATTAACACCAATCTCTCCAAAACAGATCAATTCATTGGGAAATATACATTAATATCATTCAATGCACGCTCTCACCGAATCCACAATACCACAGCCTCATATCACCAACTATGTTGGAGTTGGTAAAAGCCGCTATACCAATTATCAACCAACCATGAGTCACTATAGATCTTTGCCGACTCGTCATTTCAGTTCCAGTTATTGTTAGTTGTCTCAGTATAAATTTAACGATCAGCATTCCAAATAAATCGATCCTTTAATTTGATTGGATAAATATATGACATGGTACGAACTGAAGTTCTAGTTCTTCAGGATTGAGCTTTGGTTATTAGTCCGTTATATGATACAATCTGTCTATGGATTAATATTCTGAGTACCATCATAAAAGAGCTATGGAGTTGGAAAATATCATAACAAATAACATAAGTTGAAGAATGACATCACAAAGTGTCTTGAGTTGCAAATACCATACACATGGCTACCCGTATTCCTCCTTTCTATCTTTGCATGTGGACTGCCACTACTTTTATCTTTATTTAGGAGGTATCTAACAGCAGTTTGAAGTGATTTCAAGCCTTATATAAATATGTTAGAAGTTTCCAAAATTATTAAAAAAAAGATTATTTTGTTTTAGAGGTGCTAACCTCACCTAAGAAAATTTAATTATTTTAATCCATCTAAAAAGATTTTAAAAGACCCAAGTTTTGTAGAATTTCTATTTTTTTGGCAAAACTAGTAAAATAAAACCGCAATGCAAAGAGGAACAAGATGAAAATTAGGGTAGTATTGATATTCTAAAAGCTTCTCCATCCAAATAGTTCTCTAATGTTTGTTGGTGATGGAAAACATGACAGAATGGTGTTTTGCAACTGAAAAAGACGCATTGGGATGGCATTCTTTCAACTCATGTTCTTTGTGATGATATTTTTGAGAACTCATTTAGTATGAGAAGTGTCATCAAATATGAATATAACACTCTCAACCAATTTATGTCACCAAAATAATATAATGGGACACTAATCGATGGTCAAGAATTACAAAATGTGACATATACATGAGCACTTTGTAAAAACAGAGAGATTATCTAAAGATTTTGTAGCACATCTGATTATTAACTACTGGTAACTAGCTGTAGTCAGGGGCGGAGCTACGGTGGGGCGGCCGCCCCAGCTACTGGTGTGCTAGCCCACTACCCCTCTTACACCTCTGGACACTGGTCCTTGCCTCTACCCATCCGTTTTTCTGCCGAGCACGGCGTCGGGCGCCATGGACGATGAGCAAAACGACAAGCGTGAGAAGAAAGATGACCCTGTGTCTGCTGTGTGGTATTGTTTTTCTTGGGCCATGCCAAGCGCTCGGCAGTCGTAGCCCATAGGTGAAGCGCGAAGGCCCAATGGCCAAGTCAATAAAAATCAACGGACTCACACCAGAGAGGCCGAGAGGCTCGATCGATCCCACTTTCCAAATTGTCCGTGCGAGCGAGTACAGCAGGAGCGTCGATCGGTGGTCGGCGGTGTACGTCTCTGGTGATGCACGGACCAGGAGTAGTAGGTGGGGTGTGAGTTGAGTCCAAGTCGCCCCAGCTGTATTTTTTTCCCACTGGCTGTGGTTTCCTTTCTTTCGGAGCCGTAGTGAAGTGACATTTGGCAGGGCGGTTCACGGTTGTGCGCTACGTGCTCCTATTTTCCAAGACGGCCATGCCGATGGCCTATCAACCACAATTAACTCAACATGCAAGCAACGGAAGCAAGTGTGTCTGCAGCAAATTCAACACTGTTAGACATGCGATCATTTTCTGCTCTGATTTCGCATCCCAACAACTCTCCTGTGCCGATATATCATCATGTCAGCTGACATATCTCCTCACACTGGTCCTTCTTGACGACGTGTCGGCCGGTGTTCCTGGCTTCCTGAGCCTTAAGAAGGACGAGCCCAGCTATACATCTCCATTCACACCGTACTGCACCGGTGACCTAACGCCTGAACGCTGCTACGCGAAAGCGTGCTCCATCACCTCTTTTAATTTGTAGCAGAGATCGTCAACCGGGTCATCAGTTGGACTTCAGCAACTCGATATCGCAGGCATCTGAAACAAGCTTCTAAAAAGGATGACGAAAACGACCAGAACCTACTACCACGTACTCGAAGCAGCTGAACTGCCACTCCGTTTTATTGTCAGATGATCTGCAAGGACTCTGTGTACTTGACCATTCGAGTAAATGGCATCTCAGTCAGAGAGATAAGCTAGCTATTAACTCCTTTTCTGGTTCATGTCCTGCTACGTACTGTGACTGCATACGTTGCAAGTTCATTCCTACCTTATTCTAGTGCCGTCGTCGTTGTCAACCCTATCTGGAACTACCAAAACCAATCGTTTCGTCAGCTTGGTTTTCACATTGCTCTCTGTATCTCAGCTATCTGCTGTTCTTCACATGCACGGTGTCACTTTGCGGTAGTACATTTGGTAGCCTAACCACAGAAGACGTGTAGCACACATGTCACCTAGCACCAACAGAAACTACGCTTGTAAAAGTAAAGCATCCACCAACCAGATCACGTACGCATGTTTCAGAGTATTCTCAACTGATTAAACCTGACACTGGTAGTAGAGATTGCATGGAAACTAATTAAATCGAGAAGATAACCTAGAGTCTAGAGGTTTCAGGAGGAAAAAATGCAGATGACCTACCGCTACCAGGCACCCAAGACCAGAAGACTCCTGCAAGCACACCCATGCATGCATGCAGCAAGCCTTGCTTCGCAACTATAAATAGAGGGCTCCTCTTCCCTTCCAGCCATCACAACATCACAAAAGAACTAGCTCACACTGATACACACAGAGATCGCAGCTGAGAAAGCACAAGCCATTCGACATGGTTTCCAAGAAAACCATGTCCTCCCTCGCCTTTCTCATGGCAGTGCTGCTCATCGCTTGCAGCTCCATGAGCAGCGCGGCTCGGTACCTGGAGGAGACGAAGCCTGAGTACCCGCCGCACCCTACCGTGCCGGAGATCCCCAAGCCAGAGCTGCCGCCGCACCCCACCGTGCCGGAGCTCCCAAAGCCTGAGCTGCCTCCACACCCTACCGTGCCAGAGCACCCAAAGCCTGAACTGCCACCGCACCCCACCGAGCCAGAGCACCCGAAGCAGCCTGAACTGCCACCGCACCCTACCTTGCCGGAGTTGCCCAAGCCTGAACTGCCACCGCACCCCACCGTGCCGGAGCACCCAAAGCCGGAGATCCCTCACCCTGTGCCAGAGGTTCCCAAGCCGGAGCTGCCACACCCAGCCGTGCCGGAGCTGCCACACCCTCACGTACCAGAGGTGCCGAAGCCCGAGCTGCCGCACCCCGCCGTGCCTGAAGTACCAAAGCCAGAGCTGCCGCACCCGGAGGTGCCGAAGCCCGAGCTGCCGCACCCGGAGCTGCCGAAGCCTGAACTGCCGCCTCACCCCGAAGTACCGGAGCTGCCAAAGCCAGAAGCGCCTCACGTGCCGGAGGTGCCGAAGCCGGAGGGCCACTACCCGGTGCCAGAGGCCAAGCCATGATCGAGCTACACCCGTGTTTCCCCAGTAGTAAAATACGTTCTGTACTTGTGTGTATCTGATGTTGCAGTAGGAGCCTGACGTTCAGGGTTGTACGTTGTGCTCCTTTGATTTGTCGGTTGATGATGTTACCCGTGTATTGCTTTTGGCGTATGATATATATACACGTATTTTTTCATTACATTATTATGGTCTCTTATTATATAATCCTTCCATTTGTAATTTCAAGGCGTACTTCGTTTTGTTAGGGCTGAATTTGGCCCACAGTTACACTATT
The DNA here is from genome assembly GCF_000263155.2 of Setaria italica. NCBI lineage: Eukaryota > Viridiplantae > Streptophyta > Magnoliopsida > Poales > Poaceae > Setaria > Setaria italica. Next base: position 45,009,472 of record NC_028451.1, on the reverse strand, counting down.
GTTATTTTATTTATATGGTACAAAAGTATACTACTAAGAAAGTATGTTTACGAATTAAATGACATCAGTTCCTGTCACAAAAATCATGTACTATAATAGAGAAATTATTGATCAAAGGGTTATCCTAATGAAACAAAAATACTCATAATTTCAAACCATGGGAGTAAACAATGAAATCTCCAAATTAGTTGTGCACAAGGTATGCATATGTTAAATATGTGGCTGAAAATGTATGTGTCACAGCCTTGAATTTAGAACCACTATGATGAATTAAATACCTTATGTTTTCTACGTAGCTGCTTGTGTTGATACATTAAAGGGGTTCATTCTTAGACATGTGATTGTCCTTCCTTTGTTCCATTTCCATAAACCTTATCAAAATTCATGTCATTTAAGCATGTTCTTAATGCATTACCGACACAAACAAAGAAATAAAGTTGGTAGTTCAGTTTCGAGTCCAACTATCTACAACCTAATCTGTTTCAAAAGAACAAAAATTCAGGTACACAAGTTTTTCCAAAACAGTAAAGAGTTCTGTGGGAAACAAATGCCACTCCACTTTCTCTTTTTATCAAAAACAAATGCCACTCCACTTTCTCTTTTTATCAAAAGATAAAAAAAGAAATACAAAGCATTTTATTTACAAATACTTTTGTCGATAAAAGATTTCAGCTTTGATGAAATAATGTCTCCACATATATATTATCACTGAGGCCAAATTAAATAATAAATAACAGCACATGTTATTACCAGTTAATTATTAAAATGTTGCCCTGATGAACAAAATGCAAAAGCAGTTATCAAACAATTGAATTTTATTTTCAAGAGCCCAAAATATATTTCTCTGACAATTCAAATCACCACGCCCAACTCGTATCTTTGAGCATGCATATGCATGCCGCCCAACACGTATCTTGGAACATGCATGCCTCAATATTGATTCTCTGAGAAATAATGTTCTAAAGCAACTGAGGGAAGCAAAACAACTAAGCCTTCTTCTCTATGCTACCATATCAGTGCATGTAAACTGACGTAAGTTATTTGAAAAATGGCCAGGCCAAAAATGAGAAGCAAGGCCCCTTTGGACATTTCACACGTCACTAGTCATTTTCAACTAACTTCAGAACTGCTTCCGAACCACACATCTCATCAGCGTGGACTTTATAGCTCATGCTTGTACAAATCTCAATCTGTCCTTGACATTTGCACGTCCTTTGCATCATCTGCTGGCCAAACACATACGGGTCAATTAGATAAATCGCACACGTGTTGCCAAAAAACATGTAGTGCTTCAACCAACCAGATCGATCAGATATCAGTGTATTCCCAACCAACTAAATCATACGCAAGCAGGGGTCAGGAGGGAGATCACGAGGACACGAATCGAGGACAAAATTTTAACCACCCAAAGATGCAGATGACCTACCAGCTGCTACCAAAATACAAGATGCTCCAGGACGTAAACGCTCACCTGATCGATCGTGGTTACAGGACATGCGTTTTGCACTACAAATACCATGCTCCCCTCCCCTCCCAGCCATCACACAACGATCTAGTTCGCTCTACATACTGAGACTCGAGGCACAGAAAAGCTCACAAGTGTTAAGCATCGATCCAGTCATGGCTGCCAGGAGCACCATGGCTTCCCTTGTTCTCCTCATGGCGCTGCTGCTCTCGTGCAGCGGCATGAGCGGCGCGGCGCGGGTGCTGGAGGAGGTGGCACCCAAGGAGGAGTACCCACACCCTGCCGTGCCGGAGCTGCCAAAGCCCGAGCTGCCGCCGCACCCCACGGTGCCGGAGCTGCCGGAGCACCCCGCCGTACCCGAGCTGCCGAAGACTGAGCTGCCACCTCATCCCACCGTGCCTGAGCTGCCGAAGCCTGAGGTGCCTGCGCACCCCGAAGTGCCGGAGTTGCCGAAGCCCGAGCTCCCTCCTCACCCCGCCGTTCCAGAGCTGCCGAAGCCAGAGGTGCCGGAGCACCCCGCCGTGCCGGAGCTGCCGAAGCCTGAGCTGCCTCCTCACCCCACGGTGCCAGAGCTACCAAAGCCGGAGCTGCCCCACCCGGACGTGCCGGAGGTACCAGAGCATGAGCTGCCGCCGAAACCCGAGAGCCACTACCCAGAGCCAGAGACCAAGCCATGATCGGACTGCATCACTGTCGCCCCTGTAATAAAAACGTTATGTGCTTGTGTATTATGGTGTGATATTTTTATGTTTGAATGTGATCTTGTTGGTCACAAGCTAGCTTTAGGATTGTTACTTTTCAATGTTGTATGTTTGGTGATGTACGTATATATTGTCCTTTATTATGCACTATATATATACAGAGTATGTGTATGAGATGTGTTTCATTTATCTTGGAGTAATATTTAATCAGTAATTAAAGAGTTATCTGGATGTCCAAACTCTACAAATGATGTGGGCATGAAAATACATACATGACTGACTACAAGATAAGTAGGCTTTCAATGTAGCAGTACTATATGAAGGATTCCCCATAAGCATTCTTTGTGTTGGATTAATCTATGGGTGTTTCTAGTTCTAATGAAGGATCAGTGTCCCGTCAAATGCACTTGCTTACTTCATTTCCATGTATGTCTTTAATGCATTGCAAAAATAATTAGAAAAAATTAGTAAACCAATTTCACAATGTGAATCATCTAAAACCTAGTTTATCCAAAACTAAAAATTGCAAGTCTTGTAGGAATTGTTTGTCATAACATATACGTCGATCCCAATAACTAGAAAAAATTCAGTTCCCACTGGTAAAAAGAAAAGGAAAGTCTGTTTTCACTGAACATTTTCACATATACTAGTATTCTAGGAAAGAAAAGGTTCTAGATGCATTTCATTACCAATTGCATCTAATATCGCCTCTCTATGGATGAATGAAATGCAAAATCATTTCCAAATGATTGCATTATATTTCCAAAAGTGAGCAAAATATTCTCCCTTAGAACTAGAAACAAGAGGAAACATTGATTTATATTCTAGTAAGGTAAAATTGCAGAAACCCCCAATAAGCTACTTCAAGTTTCACATTGCCCCTCATAAGTCATTTTATTGCAAATACCCACCATGATACTCAATTTTGTTGCAAAAAACCACCCCAATATGCACAATTTTACCAATTATTTTTGTGGAGTCTCCAAAAAAATTTCAAGATTATACTCCTAGAAGTATTTAATTTCAATAAAGATCACATTGGCAGCTCGCTATTTTTGAAATCATGTTGAATCGGTTAAGTTTGCACACACTGGGTGGATATTTGCAATAGAATTAAGTAGGTGGGTGGGTATTTGTAACATAATAACTTATGGGGAGCAATGCCAAACTTGAAGTGGTCTTTTATAGGGGTGTCTATGCAATTTTACCAAACAACCACGTGCACCACATACACACACATGCTAATATAATGAATGCCCTAGTAGTAGTGCAGTACACTCGCTAATTTGTGGATGTAGGAATATATATCCAACATATACCTCACTAAATTTAATCCCAAATCTGGAGGAAACGTCGAATCTATTTGATGTTGGAGAACTTGTAGGAGGGGTGCTCATTTGCGTGTGAAGTGTGAACTATGATGAACTGTAGAACACATTTTAGCGGAGGTGTTAATGAGTTTGCTCCCGGGATGTGTAACTGTGTTTCGAAGAAATCTTTTTTTTTTGAAACGAGCCAGTGGCTGATGCTATATTAAAAAAGAGGAAAGTCCGAGGGGCCGAGAAACAAAAGGTTCTTTACATACTGTACACTATCGTCCCGTCAGCGGAAAAGATAAACAAAACCCTGCTAGAAACTCAGAAGGGGCAACTACAAATGTCATGTCGCGTAAATGAAATACTCTAAATGTTTAGCTCCTACCCCGATCCATGTAGCAGTCTGGTCTTTGCTCTTGTTAAGTACTCGATTAACTGTCTGCTCCTTGTGTTGAAGTATCATCGCGTTTCTCTTCGCCCAAATTTCCCATAGGACAAGGATAATTAGACTACGCAACCCTATTTTGCCGACCACTAGAGCGGCCACTAAAGCTGTCCACCAATTGTGTAAAGAGTCATGCATGTCCCAATGACTCGGGTTAATATCTGCACACCTTGTCCGTGCACTCATCCCTATCCAAATTGTCTTTGCAAAGTGACAGTCGGTGAAAAGGTGATAACCGGTCTCCTGTGTAGTATTGCATAGCACACAACGTGGGTTACTGGGCCATCCCCGACGCTCTAGTCGATCCGATATCCATATCCTGTCTTGGATAGCTAGCCAACTAAAGAACTTGCATAGCACACAACGTGGGTGATAATTCAGGAGTGCATGTAAGCTGATGCAACTTGTTTAAAATCTAAAATTATCGATGTAGGAAAAAAGGCCCTTCAACATTTATTGTAGGGGCCATTTTCAACTCGCTTTACAACTGCTATGAAAATCAATTCATTGTTACTGAAATATGCTTGATATCTAGTAAAAAGTATTTAGTCCTTGCTTGTGAGATTGAGAGTTGGGAGGGGACATGCAGGGCTTTTTCCTCCAATTTTTTTTTCTGATAATGGAATCTTTATTAGTTTCAAGATCATTACATCGACATAATTAAAAACCTTAAAACACTTTTTCCCTGGACATACGATACTTTCTGTAAGTACGTATATATATTTCAATTGGGTTGTATTGGATCTAGATCCACCCCTTGTCAATGGAGTGATTGTATTCCATCTCGCCACTGCGCTGCTTTGATCTAATGATGGTTGGTAAGGCGTTTCTCGTCCAGCTCGCAACACGTGATCATGTTGGTTTCTCAGTCTCAGCCTGTCCTTGACATGAATGACGTCCCTATACTTTGCGTTATCCGGTGGCCAAACACTTGCACAACGATGAGACGATGGGATACGTCGCACACGTGTGTAGCCACAACGCAAGGTGCCAAGAAAGTGATTCAACCAACGACCAGCTGATCTCTCTCAATGCAAGTCGCGCAGCATTCCGAACAAATCAAAGGATGCATGGATCAAGAGAACGAGAGCTCACGGATCCTAATTTAACAACCATGGGGATGGTGACTCCTCCCCATGTACCATCGCCCCCGATTCTGTGCAACCTCATAAGAGCGCGAACCAAGAAAAGGTGAACGGTTGCGGAAGCAATGTACACTGCTATGGAAAACGCCTTTAGTACCGATTGAGAACCCCTTTAGTACCGGTTTTGCAACTGGTACTGGTAGTTCGGTACTAAAGAGGACCTTTAGTACCGGTTGAAATAACCGGTACTAAACGGTATTAAAAAATTAAAAAAAAACAAAATCCTCTACCGGCCCTACCCCCGCTTCCCCCCTCTCACTGCCCACCCCCTCCCGCTAGCCGCCCCCCGCCACGCCACCCCTCCCACCACCCGCCCTCCACCCTCCCTCCGCCCGCCCTCCACCCTCCTTCCGCCACCGCCCCCCGTCCCCACCCGCCCTACCTCCGCCTCGCTGCCCTTTGCCCCGCTGTCGCCCTCCGCCCGATGGCCGCCGCCGCTCCTCGCCTCAGGCACGAGGTGAGGGGCGAGCGGAGGGGAGAGGAGAGGGAAGGCCGGAGAGAGGGAGGGAGGGGGCCGGTGGAAGGGGAAGGAGGGGCTCCTAGCGTTGAGGGTGAGAAGAAGGACCTCCTGGCACTGTGGGGGTAGGAGGCTGAGGAGAGCGGAGGGAGAGGATAAGGGAGCGAGGGGCCCAGTGCAAATTAAAAAGGCAGCGCGAGGACAGAGGGAACCCCTTAGTACCGGGTGGAGGCTCCACCCGGTACTAAAAGCCCTCAGGCACAGGCTCCATCCCGGTACTAAAGCGGGTCACGGGGGGCCTCCTCGGGGACTATCCAATAGGTCCGGTACTAATGCTCATATTAGTACCGGGCCAAAATGCAACCAGTACTGAGCCTCAGGACGAATGCTCATTTTTCTAGTAGTGGCAGCAGAAACAATGGATAGCGGATATTGTCAGACCGGTAACAGTAAGCGCCATCCAACAATACATTCAGCTGTGGCACGAAATGGAACGGATTCACCTCAACCTAGGCATAGAAGACACGATCACTTGGAGATGGGAGTCATCTGGCTCCTACTTAGCAAGATCAACCTAAAGAATGTTCTTCATTGATGCAGCAAAGTTCGCCGGGGGGAAGCTAATTTGGAAGACCTGGGCTCTTTCATGTGGTTGGCTACCAAAGACCATCTCTAGACAGCGGAATTACAAGACCACACAACTTGTGCGCTATGCAATCAGGATTTGGAGACCGCTGATCACCTTTTTGTCCAATGTGCTTACTCTCAGCAAGTCTGGCAAAACATTACCTCGCTACTGCAATTGCAATACCAGGCACCAGCTCAAGGTATAGGTCTCATGGATTGGTGGATTCAGAAATGACAGAGAATCAACGCTCAACAGAGAAAAGGGTTGGACTCTACCTTCATGCTCGTCTCATGGAAGTTATGGAAAGAACGTAACGATCGAGTCTTCAGAAGAGGTTCTCCTAAGCAGGCTGCACAACTGGCACAAGACATTCTGGAAGAAGCACTGCTATGGTCCTGTGCAGGTGCTAAACACCTCTTAGGATGGCCGGTACCGGTGGAAGCACAACTAGTTAGTGAGCTAATCGCTTGGGACATTGTTTTCAGTTGTTGTTTCCTCTACGTAATCACTCTACTAATAGTGTTGAACTGTGTGCGTGTGCCGGGGAGTCTCATATTGTAACTAAAACTTTATTCCTTTCTTAATTCAAAGATACGTAGCTCTCCTACGTATTCTCGAAAAAAAACAATCATGAAGAGTTACCAAACGATCGGTCGATTTTTATAATTTGGCACTACAAATACCATGCTTCTCTCGACCCCTTTCCAGTCACCATGCATAGCGATCTTGTTCTCGATCGCTTCATTAGTGCAAAGAACCTAGCTATGGCTTCCAGGAGCACCATGCCAGCCTCCCTTCTCCTCATGGATCCTCATGGAGCTGCTGCTCTCGTGCAGCAGCGGCATGAGCACCGCGGCACGGTTGCTGGAGGAGGCGGCACCCAAAGAGGAGTATCCACACCCTGCCGTGCCGGAGCTGCCAAGCCCGAGCTTCCGCCGCACCCCACGGTGCCTGAGCTGCCTAAGCCGGAGCTACCGCCGCACCCAGTCGAGCCGGAGCCGCCGAAGCCCGAGGTGCCGGCGCACCCCGCCGTACCAGAACTGCCGAAGCCTGAGCTGCCACCTCACCCTACTGTACCCGAGCTGCCGAAGCCCGAGGTGCCGGAGCTGCCAAAGCCTCTGAGGTGCCGGAGCACCCTGCCGTGCCTGATGAGCTGCCGAAGCCCGAAGTGCCGGAACACCCCGCCATGCCGGAGCTACCGGAGCCTGAGGTGCCGGAGCACCCCGCCGAGCCTGAGGTGCCTGAGCATCCCGCCGTGCCGGAGGTGCCAAAGCATGAGCTGCCACCTCTGCCGGAACCTGAGCTACCACCGAAGGCCGAGGGACACTACCCGGTGCCAGATACCAAGCCATGATCGACTTGCATCCGCATTGCCCCAGTATCAATAACCACCTTTTTCTTTTTCTACATCTGTGTACCGTGTACGTACATATGGTGTAAAATTCGACGTATGCCTGCGAGGCTGCGACCTCTTTGGCCATGGGCTAGCTAGGAGAGCATGATCGATGTTACCAGTAGTTTACTCTGTATGTATATGCTTGTACTTTGATGATGTAATGTACATTGCTTTGTATGCATGCGAGTCTATGCATGGTATGTATCACACGTTTTTTATTTATTTATTTATCTTCATGTTATATATGCACTATCATTTCTGTATATGATTCAATAGAGTCCTCCAAATACTTCTATTTACATGTATATTATGAAGATGTGGCTTAAAATTGCTTATATTTTTAGTTTTTTTTTGCGCGTGAGAATGTTGCAAATCAGTACAGTCCTTTACCTCTAGCAATAAGATATGAATGACTATACGGATGTTTGTGGAAATAAACAAGGAAAACAGTTGTGCCAAAGCTGCTCCACTTCTGGCAAAAGGACCTCCTAGATACTACTCTACTCCCTCCGTCCTAAATTATTATTCATTTTAACTTTTCTAGATACATAAATTTTGCTATGTATCTAGACATAATATTTATCTAGGTGCATTTCAAAGGTCATGTATCTAGAAAAGCTAAAACGAAAAGTAATTTGGGACGGAGGAAGTAGCTACCAACAGCTCAGGCTTTGTTTTTCAAAACACAATGCACCGTGTCTCGCGGTTAATGGACATATCGTCTACCACTAAAAAATAGTAAGTTGAACATATGAGCACATGCACATGTGCTAAGTCACGGACTTGAAGTCGGTTAGGAATGAAGGTTCCATCACAAGGCTAAGGCCACTAGTTACAATTAGTTTATTTTGTTATATATTTACAAAAGTAAAATAATGGCACTTTTATACTATAAATTTGTATTTTGAAACTTCATTTCAATATATAAGTCTACCAATACTACTTCCAGTCATTCGGCTTCAACATACATGTAAAGAAGATTGATGGTGAAATAAAATAAGTATATATAGATAATATGACCGCGGACAACCTAAAGAACTTATATAAGTAATGATTTATTCATAGGTAACTATTAAAAGATTATGCCTCTACAATTCAATAGTATATGCTTTTGACCATGACGGCATGCATAACCTGTTACAAAACAAATATCATTTATATATATGCATGAAGATGTCTCCACGGACTACAGGATCACCTTTAGTCAACTGGGACTAAAGGTGTCTCTAAGGACTACAAAATTTGCTTTAGTCCCGGGTCCAAAAACACCTGAGATTTTTGTTGAGGATGGAAGGTCATTTTTCTACTAGTGTGATAATATTTTTCCTTTATTCTAAATATTTTTTATTATTAGCTATGGGCTTAACTTTTTTACTATTTTTTTTACTTTTGATGCCGCTCTAAACTTTTAGTCCCATGTGAGAGTACGGTGGACGGACTAAATGTATTTAATTATCGACTTTAAATTTGGGTTTGATTACAATTTCCCTTTAAATCATGTAAAAGATTGTGCCATCTATATTCAGTAGTTGCTAATAAACAAGCAAGCAAACTACTAATTTTGTTTGAGGGGAAATAGTCGAGCATCATTCAAGATCCACGTAAAAATACATTGGTGACATCAGTCATCTTGTGCATGGTCGTGAAGGTGTCATGACACAACTACCTTGTAAGATAAAATTTAGCACTATGCGAAAACTCATGCACCATTGCTGCGATGGATATTTTTCTTTCCTTCCATTGATTTACAAACTAAGAAGATACAGTTACAACGAGACAACTAGGAAGATGAGATTCCACCACCATAGTCCTCATGTGCATCAACACATTTCGGAATAGGCTGACTGGGATATATAGAAGGGACAGAGAGAAGTGCAGTATCCAGCTACAGAAACAAAAGGTGCATGTGCTTTGCTAGCTAGCAATTAGCCGGCCCCCTGACCAGATCAGATGCTCCCAGCAATAACCTAACCGGAGATCGAGCTGATGGTGATGCCGTAACTAGAATTTGCTCATAATAAAAGACTATCGGCTTCGTTTCCACAACTTTAGAGTTGCCTTACACATGACAAAAGCTCCATACAGCTGACAAAAAGTTGCATCAATCTTTAATTAGTGCAGCCTTTCAGCGGATTCATCGTGTTAAAGCATAGCTCCAATAATATAATGTGAATCAGGTTCGTGGCCCTGTACGTCCTTGATTTGGCAAACATCGGAAAAGAAAAGAAAAAATGGAACAGATACCAAAGACAAAGACGGAGAAGAAGAATAAAAGCAAAGACTGCTAGCTCATCACGTACGTGATGATCAGCAAGAGCACATCTGCACATGCCAAGAGCCCTCTAAACCTGCGACGCCGTCTCTTGATCCACACATGCATCGACAATCCGTCGATCCATCTCAACGTACTTGACACCAAAGCAAAACAAGTTTACTTGGCATGCACGTGATGCCATTCGACGGACGATTGACGACGACGATGACCTTGCACACTGGCCTATATATGCGTGCAGGCCATACATGGTAGCTAGCATCCCTGAAAACGACCCTCAAGCTAGCTTGTAGAACGATGGGTCTCCCCAGCTGCCCAGTAGTAGAAATTAACTCGTGCATCGGCAACCTCACGTCATCCTACACAGAGAAGCGCAATGAGCCCAGCATGGTGGCCGCCTCCGTCATCATGTTCGTCCTCGCCGGCCTCTTTTTCAACCTCAATCTCTTCAGCGGCATCTCCGACATCAGCGCCATCCTCGACCCCCAAAGTCCGCCTCTTCCTCACCTCGGCGCTCTCCCTCTTCCTCCCCGTCATTTCCTACCTCTACAATTCAATAGTATATGCTTTTGACCATGACGGCATGCATAACCTGTTTCAAAACAAATATCATTTATACATATGCATGAAGAAGAAGCTAGGTTGGAAAACAAGCAGATAAATTTGGCAAACTACTCCTAATCCAACCATCATGTATACTTATTGGAATAACTAAATCCAACATCTTTAGTTGGGCATAAATTTTTTTATGGAACTAATTTTAGTGGACTTATTAATATTTTTTTTCATGTGACAATAGTGTACCCAAATTTATACTTGAAGTGCATCTATCTTCCAGGACATCTATATGTAAATGTTACTACTTCACATTTACAACTCAAAGAAATTATTGAAAAAGGAAAGCTAAAGCATCAAGCAAAAAAGAAAAATAACACTTTGGATAAGTTTCGGCGGTAGGGTCATTTTCAACTGGGTCTCTTTAGTTTAGAGCAAGCAGATCCACCCATCCTCTCCTCACTACAGACGTATCCATGTTAGTCTGTTTCTAAGTCGATTCTTGACATGCAAGTCCATAATTTTGCCCAACCACCCCCGGTGGCCAAACAAAAATAGATTTGATGATGAGACACACTGCACACGTACGAGCCGCCACAATACCACTGCATCATATCGACCAACCAGATCACCCAGGTCTCAGGATTTCCCAACTAATTAAACCTTATCGCAAGGACAAAGTTAAACAACCACGTTGATGCAGATGACCTACCAGCTACCAAACGATGAGAGCTCAAGGGCTTCATCGAGCGCTATAAATACCAGGCCTCGCTCCCTTCCCAGCCATCACACACAACGATCTTGCTCTCTCATCGGGACAAGAAGCACACAGTAGATCGATCACGAGTGCAAACCACCCCAGCCATGGCTTGGAGTTCCAGCAGCACCACCATGTCCTCGCTTCTCCTCATGGCGCTGCTGCTCTCCTGCAGCGGCATGAGCGGCGCGGCGCGGTTGCTGGAGGAGGCGCCGCCCAAGGAGGAGTACCCGCACCCTGCTGTGCCGGAGTTGCCCAAGCCCCAGCTGCCGCCGCACCCTACCGTGCCTGAGCTGCCAAAGCCCGAGGTGCCACCCCACCCCGCCGTCCCGGAGATGCCCAAGCCTGAGGCGCCGCACCCCGTGCCAGAGCTGCCCAAACCTGAACTGCCTCCTCACCCAACCGAGCCAGAGCTGCCCAAACCTGAGGAGCCGCACCCCGTGCCAGAGCTGCCCAAGCCCGAACTGCCTCCTCACCCTACCGAGCCCGAGGTGCCGCACCCTGTGCCGGAGATTCCGAAGCCTGAACTGCCACCTCACCCTACTGAGCCTGAGCTGCCAAAACATGAGGAGCCGCACCCGGTCGCGCCAGAGCAGCCAAAGCCCGAGCTCCCTCCTCACCCCACCGTGCCAGAGCACCCGACCGTGCCGGAGCTGCCAAAGCCCGAGCTGCCTCCTCACCCCACCGTGCCGGAGCTGCCAAAGCCCGAGCTGCCTCCTCACCCCACCGTGCCGGAGCTGCCGCACCCAGAGGTGCCGGAGGAGCCAAAGCACGAGCTGCCACCGAAGCCAGAGGAGCACTACCCGGAGCCGGCGGAGGCGAAACCATGAGCGGAGATTGCAGACATAGTCATCTATTGATCTATATTCTATCATTTTACGCCCGTGCATGTTGTGTCTATGCACAGTTATGTGTATGAGTTCTGATGCTGTATTGCTGTGTGCTTTGCTTATTACGAGAGCTTGCTTGTGATGAGCTAGTTAGCGCTGCGCTTTCAGCTAGGAGAGATCTGTGCTTCACCGTATGTATATCTTTTGTATGAATAAAAGAGTTCTATCACATTCTTGAGAGTTGTTCATATTTGCAAAATACTGTGTGTTTCTAGTATTGCTTAAAGCTGTTTTACAATGCTCGTTTTCCAGAAAGCTGGTTAAGAGCAATAATACATGCTACTATGCTGAAAGTGAAGTTTTGCAGTGAATCTCAAGAGGTTGCTAATTTTTTTCGTGAATACACAAGAAAGCTGCGTATCTTTGTATTAAGAAGAAGAGTTAAATGGTTGCTAATTTTGGGACAAACGTCTACACGCCATAGTTTTTGCAGTGAATGTCTAGCGCGGTACTTTCTTTGCCACAAGCGTCTGCATGCCATTTTCAGTGAGAGCTACGTAACAACTCAGTGCCAGCATGTTTGGAATTTTGCAGGGAATGGAAAGGTTATTTACTTATTTTGTAGGACTATAATCTTACGAACATTGTTTCCGGGAAAAATCCTATGAATTACGTGATCCCCTTATCATTTCATTGTTGAAGCACATCAACACCAGAGTTAGTCAGGTTTTCTTGTTGCGAATTATTCAGATCCATTTTAATTAAGGTTGCCCTTTTTTTTCCAAAAATGTTTAAAGACCATCTTGAGTAAACTCATAGAGGTGTTCTTATTAACACTTCACTGAGAATGCATCAGTGCGCAATTATATGAAAAAGATGGCCGATCAATCAAATAATTATATGAAGAAAACTATTTTCGAAGAAAAAACATGTAACCAAGAGCTATACCTACCAGCACCTATTTCACTATCTGTCCTGATAAAATTCACCATGTGTCCATGCTGTGGATCGGATAGCAATAATCCACGCACGCACCTGCTAGCAGTTTCTTACTAAACCAATACCAATATTATCGTTCCTGTATTATTTTTCCTAGTTTTGTTCTGTGAAAGAGTAATGGTGCACAGCTCTAAGATGTGTCAGTACCGTGTGCTTACCAAGAAACTGACGAAAGCAATTTCTACCAGCAGGTAAACTCAAACCAACAGCTTTTAGCAGCACCAACCTTCTCCAAGTTGTGTGTACTCCTACATCAACATCAGTAGTTACCGTGCATTATCAAGTCCCTTTTTTGGAAACCAAGCATCATGCAGAGATCATAATGACCCAGTATCATTCCATATGCACCTGCACGCGATTTTTTATCTGCACCAGAAATCGCCTCATGGGTGCACCACCACCACGTGGTCACCAACCAGCTGATCTGATCACTCTTCCTCAACTAACTCGATGACTAATTGAAACAAGCTGCGTCATCGGACCAGGAAACAGTAAACTGACATCCCAAGGTAACCTGCAGCTGGGTCCACCGGTCGGTGGCCTACCCAAACACAAATGGGACTCGGAAAGACAACACGTGCATGCGATATACGAGCGCATGCTGCGGTAGCATGATACAAATGGGCTTTTGTCCAAGAATCTGCTGCATACCCACAAGGAGGCCCATACACACACAGCCCACACGTCAAAAAAAATTGAAGAGCAGATTTTGCACGAGACAACAGCCCAACCCACCAAGAGAATCCGCTCGCACGGCCCTGCCACCTTCCGCGCCGCGCTCTTCAATCTATCTCCTCGCCGCCGTCCCGCCTCCGCCCACCCATGTCTCCCCGCCTCCGTCCCCTCGTTTTCCGCCGCCTCCTCTCCACCTCCACGTCGTCTCCCGCCCCGGCGACCGTGCCGAGGCCGAACGACCCCGCTCTTCTGCTCCGCCTCTGCACGATCCTCTACCAGCACCAGTACGCCCCCGACGACAAGCTGCACCGCCGCCTCTCCGCGCTGCCGCTTCCCACCGCCCCCACCGACCTCCGAGAGCTCTTCCTCCAGGCCTCCGCGCGGTTCCCTCTCTCCTGGCGCCCCGTGCACCGCCTCCTCGCGCACCTCTCCGCCCGCCACGGCGGAGCCGGCGACGGCGGCGGGTTCCCACACTCCCCCGCCACCGCCGCGCGCCTCCTCGACGTCCTCGCCAAGTCCGGGAACATCGACATCCTCCACTCCACGCTCTTCTCCCTGCCCCGCACCCTCCTCTCCGCCGCGGCACTCCGCGCCGCCGTGCGCGGCCTCGCCCCTGCCCGCGAGGTCGGGAAGGTCGCCGCGATCGTGACGCTCTTCCCCGAATGCCACCGCGCTCGGATCCTCACGTTCGTCACCGACGTCGCGTGCTCCGAGCCGTGCAGGCTGCCCGACGTGGCGGAGAAGGTGATCAAGCGCGCCGAGCACCGGCACAGCGTCTCGCGCACCGCGAGGTGCGACGACCTGCTGGTCGTCGCGTACTGCCGCGCCGGATCGCTCGCGGACGCCTGCAGGGTGTGGAACGGCATGGAGAGGCGCGGCCTCGAGCCGGGCGCCGCGGCGTACCAGGAGATCGTGGTGACCATGTTCAAAAACAACCGCGCCGCGGACGCCATGAAGGTGTTCGACGGAATGCGGAGGAGCGGAGTGCAAGATGACGGAGGTGGGTGCTGCCGCGCGGTGGTGTCTTGGCTCTGCAAGGATGGGAAGGTGTGGGGCGCGTACATGGTGTTGGCTGAAATGGTGAAGAGAGGTGTGGAGGTGGATGGGGAAGCGCTAGGGGATTTGGTGTATGGGCTGATGGCAAGGAGAAGGGTTAGGGAAGGATACAGGATGTTTCATGGTGTTCGAGAGAAGGACATTGCCTTGTATCATGGATTGATGAAGGGGTTGCTGAGGATCAAGCGGGCAGGGGAAGCAACCGAGGTGTTCAGAGAGATGATTACAAGGGGATGTGAACCGAACATGCACACTTACATCATGTTGCTTCAGGGGCACTTGGGGAAAAGGGGCCGGAAGGGGAAGGATCCATCGGTGAACTTCGAGAGCATATTTGTTGGTGGCTTGGTGAAAGCCGGGAGGACATTGGAGGCAACTAAGTTTGTTGAGAGGACGATGTGGGGTGGGGTGAACGTGCCAAGGTTCGATTATAACAAGTTCCTATACTATTTCTCCAATGAAGAGGGGGCACTAATGTTTGAAGAGGTTGGAAAGAGACTGAGGGAGGTTGGACTATTTGATCTTGCAGACATTTTGTCAACCTATGGAGAGCGCATGACCACCAGGGATAGGAGGAGGAGAGCAATGAATGGACTTCTAGAATCAGTTCAGGATGGTTGTTACTAATTGTGTTCTCAGGAGCTAGGAGCTTATGATGTTCTGCAGAAAAGTACATATTCTAGATGATCTGCTCATGTAGTCTGAACTATGGAGGAAAATGCAAATAATTCATGCTTGTGTTCATATTTCTGCAATTCTAGGGATTGAATTGATTACCATTGGGTTTGTCTCAGTAGGTCCTTTGGATTGACCACACATGATAAGTTAATTTCAAGCTGAGTCATTTGCATTTCTGTGTATTGTTCCAATCAATGTTATTGATGTTTGGTGGTGTCACCCACCAGCTATTCCTTTTCCTTTCATATTACTTAGCAAACACATAAAAAAACTTTGCTTATAATAAGGTCAGATCATCAAAGGATCATGGTGCACTTTACTCCTTTACAAGGATTCAGTTACCTGTAATGTTTTAGTGTTTTCCTACACTTTATGGTCACCCAAGTTTATGTTTGAATTCCTCACACCTAATTTGTGCAACTTGTGTTGGGTATCCAGGTACTGATGCACCTGCAGTCTGCAAATACATTTAAAATTAAGTACCAGCAGTAAACAATACAAGGTGTCCACGTTATACTAGTCAAACTTTGGTTCGCAAGTTCAGCACGGCTTTATTAACCTTAAGAAGATAATATTATGTAACTGACAGTTGACTCTGGAGTCTGGATGAGTATTCAAGCTCCATGTCTCACACATCCAGCTGTTATTTGAAGAGGTTACAACAATTTAAGAGGTTCTAACTTGGTGTGTTCTTTCATATCCAGCTTTCATTTGAGGTCACAAGAACAGAAGCTTAGTTGCTAACCTTGTATCTTTTTGTTTATCTTTGACTCGACCTTTTGATGCAGAAATGGAGCATGCGGTTGTTAGTGCTGCAGAAGGTGCAATCCACACTCTTTTGGGAAAGCTTGGGGCAGTCGTTGTCCAGGAAGCCCAGCTTCTAGGCAGTGTCAAGGTTGAACTGCAATACTTGAAGGATGAGCTGGAAAGCATGACAGCCTTCCTTCAAGATCTTGCTGAGAGAAATGAACATCGCAAGCAAGTTAAGATTTGGATGAAGCAAGTACGTGAGCTTGCATATGATGTTGAGGATTGTATTGATGAATTCAAACACCATCTTGGAGACAGCAGGGATGGTAGAGGCAGCGGACCTGTGTTTATTCACAGGATCACTCACATATTACGAACCACCAGAGTGCGGCATCGATTAGCCAAACAAATCCAAGAACTAAAAATGCGTGCTACAAATGTTACCAACCGAAATTCTAGGTAATTCGCACAATTTTTGCTTTTCTTTCTCAAACTATCAGTATCAGATTCTGGACTTCTGTTTTCACTTCTTCTGAAATTCATTCGCCAGCAAGATGCCGGCAACTAAAGATTGAGCAACATCATTTATTTTATCCTTCTCATATCCATAGCCTTTTTATAAGCACACTATTGTATGAGCTCTTCTGCTACTAGTTAATGGGTGAAAATATGGTAGCAGTCTGACATCTTAAGAAACTGGATTTGACAGTAATACTTTTCGATAGGTTATTGAACTCTGGCAAATTCTCTAGTCCCCAAGGTTATACATAACTTAGAGATGTGAGATATGCAGTGTCCGCAGCCTAGGTTGATTATTTTCTAGGTTACAAGAATATGTAAAGGTTTGTAAGCAATTTTTTAAGTTATACTTCCTCCGTTTCAAATTGTAGGTTGTTTTGGCTTTTTTTAGTTACTAGTTGATTTACAGATATATATGTTATTTTTTCCTTGATAAATGAAACATCAACTGAGTAATCACATAAGCGTAACTTCAACCTTCTTCAATGGACTGCATTTTGCATGTAAACTGCATATACAAGGATTATCCATTAAAATGTTTCTTTTTTTTCCTTTGTTACTTTGTGCTATACTTTGTCACAAATTGTGGTTATAACTTGCTGATTCTACTCATGTAGGTATAGTGGCAATCATTTCATCTTTGGAGCTGCTGGGAATAGCATGGCTTATGACACCCCAACTAATCTTTTAACTCTTGATGTTCGCATCACTGCACTTGTTCCAGAGAGAAAGCAGCTTGTAGGTGTTGAAGCACGCCAAGAAAGTCTACTGCGGTGGTTGACGGACAGGCATGTACAAAAACGTAGGGTGATATCCATATTTGGTTTCGGTGGTTTGGGCAAGACGACTCTTGCTATGACAACATATCAAAGTCTATCTGCAACAAGTGGAAGTTTCCAGTGCCAAGCTTTTGTAACTGTGTCGCAGAGGTTTGATGTCAAGGTGCTGATAAGAGACATTCTTCTACAAATTATTCAACCAGTCCATCGACAAGGCCATCGTGCATCAACTGAAGCTGGTGAAGCATCCAGAGAAGGCATGCTCAAGGGCATGGAAACATGGGATGTGGGAGTAATTGCAAGCATGTTGCGGCAGCAATTGGAAAACAAGAGATATCTAATTGTTCTTGATGATATTTGGAGCATAGCTGCATGGGAAGCTTTTCGATTTTCTCTGCCCGACTCAAATAATGGTAGCAGGGTACTGGTTACTACACGAATCAGAGCTGTGGCACACTCTTGTTGTTTCCATGAGTATGACCGAGCTTATGAAATCGAACCTCTCACTAATTATGAATCGAGAGACCTTTTTTTCAATAGAATATTTGGCAGCACAGTTAATTGTCCCGAGAACTTACGAGAAATTTCAGAAAAGATCTTGGGAAAATGTGGGGGTAGTCCCTTAGCCATTGTCAGTATAGCAGGTCTCTTGACTAGCAAGCCTGTGCACAGTAAAGATCAATGGCAGAAGATTTATAGTTCTCTTGGTACAGAGCTTGAGACCAGTCCATCACTTGAGAGATTGAAGAAAATACTTGAGCTTAGCTACAATGATCTGCCTTACCACTTGAAAACATGTTTCTTATATTTGAGTATTTACCCTGAGGATCACAAGATCAGAAGGAAAAGTGTACTAAGACGATGGGTAGCAGAGCGTTTTGTGACTGAAAGGCGTGGACTAAGTGTTTTTGAGGTGGCAGAAAGCTACTTTGACGAATTCATCAATCGAAGCATTATCCAGCCGGTTGAAATTAGCTTCACTGGGAAGGTTAAAACATTTCGAGTTCATGATGTGATGTTGGAGATCATTGTAACAAAGTCAATTGAGGAGAATTTTATCACTCTGGTAGGTGAACAGCACACTTTAGTTCCACAAGAGAAGATTCGGCGTCTCTCTGTTCACAGTGGAGATGTGAGAGATATCGGTATGAGCAGAATGTTATCCCATGTTCGGTCCTTGAGCATATTCGCCAATGGAGAAATATTGCAGTTTGGTTGTATGAAACTGATTAGGATATTAGACTTGGAAGGCCATGAATCGCTGACGAGTAGAGATCTCAAAAACGTGTGCAGGCTGTTTCAGCTGGAGTATCTTAGTCTCAGAGGAACACGTGTTATGGAACTTCCCACAAAAATAGGAAAGCTGAAGAAGTTAGAGACTCTGGATATAAGGGGCACAGCCATAAAGCGTTTGCCTCCAGGCATTACCAATCTTCTGCATTTGGAAAATTTACTTGGAGGGAAAAGGCATTACCATCACAATGGGTCGTGGCCAATTTCTGAGTTCTGGGGTATACATATACCTAAGAAACTAGGCAACATGGATGCCCTTAAAACACTTGCACAGGTAGAATTCACAGAGTCCACATCCCATTGCATTAATGAGCTGGGCAAGCTATCTCGGTTGAAAAAGCTTGGAGTAATGATGTTTGTTGATGATGACAACAGCTGGGCATCCTTAATCTCTGCACTTGAGAATCTAAGTGGCAACCTTTGCTCATTGTTACTTTGGCGACCTGATGGTGCGATGAACTTTGATTCTCTTGATGCATTATCCAGACCACCAATGTTTATGAAAAGTATCAACTTCCGAGGCCAGTTAAGAAAACTACCTAAGTGGATCCCATTGCTTTCCAACCTCACCGATTTAACCCTTCGTGCAACTGAATTAAGTGCCAAGGAAGACCTGAAGGTGCTTGCACGGTTGCCTAGCCTGCTCTACCTTAGGCTGCATCACAGTTCTTACGTCGAAAACAAATTTGTTGTTGCTGCATCAGAATTTCCATGTCTTAAACTGCTTGTCATTCATCTTGCTCTGCCTGAAGCTTGGAAAGCAAGATTTCATGAAGGAGCTTTGCCAAGGCTCGAAAAGCTAGAGCTGTCTCTGTTCGAAGGAACTTACATCCAAGAGATTGCAGGTATAGAATTTCTTTTGAATCTTAAGGAGGTCTTGATTCGTGCTTGTCCGAGTAATGCCACGAAGGGTATTGTTCAATCTCTGAAGGTTTATGCTAGCAATAACTTCGACAAGCCCACCATCATTTTCAAAGAGAAACAGTGGGAGCTGACTGAGTCAAGGACGGATCCACCCTTAGATCACAGGGGAAACCCCTTTGGTCCTCAATTTTAGATAAATTTTGAAGATTTGTGAGCTCTAAGTCACTGCCTACCAGTGCGGAATACTTTTCTATGCGATGCTGCCAAGTGCATTCATGTCAAAAACCTGCGCTGATCAGGTAGTTCTCAACAAGAACAAATCCTTATTTTGTTTTGAACTCTAAAAAATCCTTATACTGTTTGTTATATTATCATGATTGATGCTATCTTTAAGATGCATCTCTTGGATGCAATGTCGTCATGAAATAATAGCAGCATGTCGTGCCACTTGTTATAGCCCACAATCGTCGGCTGGTTTTAAAAAAATGGTGCCCATATACAAGGTTACAAGTCAAAGTTATCTGTGAATTATGTAGAATTAATGAATTATATCTTTCTAGCCTGCCAACTTGATCGAGACAAAAGCTTTTCTTTAGATGTTTGTTTTTGTGCTTGTGGAATTTCACGTTAAGGTGAGCCACTGCTGACAATAATCTTCTCTGGATATGCAGCCATACAGGGAAGTCCCCTACTGCGGCTTAGAAGTCCCTACTGCGGCTTGGGCAAACTGACCAGGGGTGCGTCAATGCGTGCAACCTGTGCAATGTGGAGACTGGAGAGCAGGACCGTGGGACGCGTCGGTGTGGAGGGATAGTTTCAGCTTTTAATAGAAACTCCCGTTTCGACAAAAATGTACCAAGCGGACAAGTGGTTTAGGGGGGTGTTTGGGAGGGGGATGCTAAATTTTAGCACCCCATTTTAGTCACTTTTAGCCCCTAGTGCTCCCAAACACCTAGGCTAAAATGGAGGGACTAAATTTTAACCTCCCATAATCCATTAGCCTCTCAAGAGGTGCTAAATTGGCTAAAAGTGCTAAAAGTGGTCCCCTCGTCCAAAATTCCACCCGGTACCCTCCCCTCTCTCCTCCCCCGCGCTCTTCTCTCTCCTCCATGCCAGATCCCGCCGCCATCCTTCTCCGCCCGCCACCGCCCGTCTCTCTCTCTCCCCGCCTCCTTCACCCGAACCGCCGCCCGGACCTCCGCGCCAGTCCCGCCGCCTCCACCTCGCCCGCCGCCTTCGGCTAGCCCCGCTCACCCCCGCCGCCTCCGGCCGGCCCCGCCCGCCCCCGCGGCCTCCGCGCCGGCCCCCACCTCCTCCAGCTGGATCCGGCGGTGGCCATGCTGGTGCTGGCCATGGCGCCGGCGCCCGCGGCCGCGGCGACCGGCGCCTCACCAGAGGGCAAGCAGCAGGGCGTCCTCGAGGTGGCGCCGGGCGCCGACGTGTCCGCGTGCGTCGCTGAGTACGTGCGCCGCTGTGGCCGCGGCGTCTGCGTCCTGGGCGCCGTCGCGGACGTCGCTGTGCGCGGCGCCGCCGCGCTGCTCCGGGGCCAGTTCGAGCTCCTCTCCATCACGGGCACCGTGCTGCCACCCTCGGTGCCGCCCGAGGCCGGTGCGGACGGCGGAGTCGGGGATGCCGGCACGAGCACGGGACGGCATGGGCAAGATTTGCACTTGGAAGAAATAGAGGAGGGGTAGAGAAGAGGAGAGAAAACAGGGGTAAATGAATCTTTTATCAACACAGGTGCTAAAATTTAGCACCTCACCCAAACACCCCAAAGGGCTAAAATTTAGCACTCTATTTGGGAGGGCTAAAGTTTAGTCCAGGACTAAATTTTAGCACCTTCCTCCCAAACAGGACCTTACTCGATCTAGTACTCTTGTTTGTCTAGCAACTCCATAATTTCTGGCAGAGGCGGAGCCCTGCTCTCGTAAAAAAAATAAATAGCTCAATACGGGATGATACTTGGCTGAAACCTAATGCGAAAAGTACATTTGGTTGTCTTCTTCCGCTCCCAACACGGGCCACCATCTCATCAAGTCAAAGCCCTCATTAATCATTAGTCACCACATTGCTCCAGCATATCAAAGGAATATGAACGCAAAACTATTAAAAATGAAATACCAAAATGGAAGAAAAAGAAACAGCAAAATGGGCACCAATTGTGTATAGTGGCACCTAAGGCTAGGTTTTATGTTACAAGCCTGGGGACGGTTCCACACTGACCAAGGGAACCGAAAGGCAGCAGCTCATTTCCCATTTCCACCAAAGAAGTAACAGCTCTTGCAGATTGCATCTGGGGGGGGGACTACGGGAGCCACCCTGGGTACGGCCAAGCAAAACGGTGCAGGAACATGGCAAGTTGCCTGGCAAGGATAGTTAGGTAGGGTAAAATCAGCATTCTCAAGGTCCATACAAAAAGCCTAGGCATGAATTACATGCGATGAAACAACATAGGAAAAAAGCAAAATGAGAAGTTCATCAGAAAACCATTAGAATTTAGACCTATCAGCACAGGCTGGATGATTAAAAAAATGGAAGGAAGCAACTGGGATGCCATAAGAATTACAAAAAAATGGAAGGAAGCAACTGGGATGCCATAAGAATTACTTTCTCAATTTTATACAAGACCTACGGGAAATAACTAGGCTGGCTATATTCTTTACATAGGACTAAAATGACACCAACATATCATTTTTTTTCATTCCTCAGTTTCTCTCCATAATATTATTGTACACACCCAGCATTTGCTACATGAAAAGTTGCAAGTGACAAACCACAAGATCGTGCTGAGACACTAGTTCAGCCTAAGCAAGGTAACATGTGCATTTGCAATTTGTGCAAACAATAGAACATTTTTGCACAATTTGGTAACAATCTACATTAGAAAACATTCCGAGGCGCCATACTGTGGAGCCACAGCATTTGTTTACAACCAAGCCAGCTTGTAAACTAAGAAGGAACTTACCATCTGCAGGGCTCACCCTCGGTAGGGCCGACATAGCTTTACTTGTGGAGAATACCCTTCTTAGGCATTTTAGGCTTCCTCTGGACATGATTCTGAAAGATGGAAAAAGTATGGACAAAATTAGATGACATGAGGGGAGCAAAACAATTAAAGAAGGAAACAGACAGGCACCTTTTGCCTTTCTAGAGCCTCAACATCTGTCCTCTCCTTCCAATTACTCTTACGCAATTTAATAGGGCGGTTCCCAACATATTTTCCTGAAAGAAGTTCGTCCAAAAGTAACAAGGGAATCAATGAAAACATGCAGATAAGCGGCAGCAACTGAATCCGCAGAACATATTGGAGATACAAACCATTCATTTCTTTTATTGCCGCAGCCAGGTCAGTAGGGTTTGAAAAGCTCACAAATCCATAACCTTTAGTTTTACCAGTCCTCTTATCCCGAACAACCTGAATAAAGAGTACGAATCCAAATTAGAGTCGTTTACAATCATCAAATGCATACCAAATAACTGCATAAATGACCCATATAAACCATGCTACATATAGCTCAGCATCTGGATCAATCATAAATAGGAATTGAATGTGGTGGTGAATCTAGTGGCCAGGCCAGCCTCAGAATATTTGCCTCCTGACCTCTTAGCTCCTCTCTCCATCAACCTACGCGAGCTAGTTTAGGTCTCTTTACATGAAGAGAATGTGAAGAAAGCAGATAACATGTTGGACAAAGAGGAGATTGTTGATTGTTAGCTACAAGTTTCTTCAGGGGTGAGTAAGCTTACTTGAAGGCTGTTGCTTTTTTTTTAAGTTTTGCTACTTCACATGTGTCAATGAATAGAAACTAATGGAATTTTTTTCCAGAGCTAGCTAATGAGAAGTAGCAGATTATACCATTAAAAAGATTCTTGGGAAATATCTTTCAAATGCTGGGTTTCTCACATGCAAAATTTTTTATAACATATAGTTATTGTGTCCAGTTGTATTTCCAATCATTCTAACTTCTTCCGAGCTTAATTATTACACTTGTGTGTTAAGGGATTTTAGATATATGTAGTCGTGAACCTTTTTCATGCCATCAAAACGGCGATACCTATGAATTAGCTTTCGCAGATCTAAAGAAAGAGAACAATTTATGAATTTACTTTTGCCAGTCATAGAAAAGGACATTTTGAAGTTTGGACGCCACTGTTTTCTATTGTAAACTAAAACCCAATTAAGTTATTACATAAATATTCTGAAACAAATCAACACATCCTAAACTAAATACCTATAGAAAAGATAATAAAAGCAGCAGATAAGACAAAATCGAAGATTTTTTTTCCTTTTGTGACCAAGAGTTGTCGCAAAGCATGGTTCCACCAACTTCTATTTAAATACGATGATGCGCGTACATATATCATAATTCACAGCCCGAATATTAGTGCATATATTATGTTGAAGCTGATGCATGATATTAAACCTTACCAAGATTAATCATTTTGGGGTATAAATTACCGTAGAATCTACCCTAGGCTATGAATTTGGCAATAAAGTCCCCATCAGCCTCGAAGTACCACATGCAGGCTGTCAAAGTTACCTGACTACATTACTCATTTCAGGCCAGACTATCTGCATAACTTTTGTCTTTTCATATATTTCTACATATGCCACAACTAAAAATGTGAGCATTTTCGTTACCTTGACTTTCGTATAAAAACTCTCGAAAGAATTTGGCACTATACTGCATATCAAATTTAAAAGAACAAGTTTCACCACAATAAGTCTTTTGGACAGAGGCAGTAGTTACCCTTGCCATGTTGAAGTAGGGGAACCGTGAGAATGCTTTGGAGAGAACATCGTCATTAACTTCGTTCCCTAGATCTCCACAGAATAGCCGATAGTCGTCTGCAGATCATTGAGAGTTCAGACCCAATGAAACGGGAGAAGGTGAGGCATAAAACAAAGGAAACTGAATTAAGAGAAGGCATGTTTGGTACTTTCGGGCCAGTCAGTGAGGGTGGGGTCTTCCCAGGATTGTCCCGCGGCGCGGCGGGGGATGGGCTTCTTGCTGGTGGAGGCATCGGAGGGCCTGGCGCTGGCGGCGACGGCGGGGTCGAGGACGTCGCTGGTGGCGAGGGCAGCCTTGACGCTCAGTAGCGCCTCAGGGGTGATGGTCTGCGCGTCCCGCTGGAAAAGCTGGTGCGCCTGATGCAGCTGCTGCTGGTACTGCTGGTAGCTGCTCGCGGCAATCGGCGGCGGCATCTGCGGCTGCGGCTGCGGCTGGTGCTGCTGCAGGTGGAAAGGGAGCGGGAAGTAGCTGGCCCCCGCCGGAGCCGAAGACGACGACCCGGGAGGCGGAGGCGGAGGATTAGCAGGCATGGAGGCGGATCGATTCGGGGAGCGGCTCAACCGCCGCAAGCCACGACACGGACGCTAGGGTAGTCTTGTGTCTTGTGTCGCCGACTTCTCCGTTCGTCAGGTGGTGCCGCTCGTGCCCTCACCCAAAGTCTAGGCGCCTGCCGCGAGCTGCGCCGCCTTCCGCTCGATTCTGCTACGCTCGATTCGGCAACCTGCGTTTTGGTGGAGCACAAAGATTTGGCCATTTGGGGGATGAGCTGGCTAGCTGGGGATCAGGGCCTCCGGGGGTTGATGAGAACAGGCTAGTTGCTCTCGTGTACTCGTAAAAGCTGAAAACGCTTTCGTGGTAGTCTCGCATTGTGACCAATGAAAGCGTATTTCGAAAATTACTTCACTCCCGCGAGGCATTTTACGTTTTCACACGTGCATGAATTTCAACCAAGTAATTATTTTTAGGATCTTTTATCCACTTAACACTGCGAATGTGTGGTTTTATCTATAGCACACTCTACTCGTCGATTTTATCTACTGGACACTACGATTTTATATTTTCTTCCATTACACCGTAGTACATAAAATGAATATATTACCCATTTTTCTTTCCACCCAACGCTGGTCCACTCATAATCTGCTCTCTCCCTTGTCTCCTTCACCCGTCCTTTCCAAGCTCCCACGGAGGTGATGACCTCCACCACCATGTGATTAACAATTTAATCAACATAAAAGTAAGCATACAGTTCATATAATTTTCTTCAGTTATGAGAAGATTAGAACCTCATTTGTTTAATACCTTCCGGGAAGGTTTACAGCCATAGATTTGTAGATAAATTGGAAAAAAAATATCTCATTTTACGGATCATTCAGACAAAACAAAACGGGTCAGCATCTTTCTTTCTTGCAGCCGATCAAGCATGAACTCGATTTCGAGTCTGACTTTACCACCGAATCGATTCAAGCCTGCTGCTACCGGTACTCCTATTTCGCAAAACCTGCAGCACAGCGCCGCCATCTGCTTCTGCATTGTCAAGTTCGCCACCTAAAGCATAGTGGACCACCGCTGCCGATCTCGTCGCGCAGTGCCGTCCCGATATCGCTGACCCGCTACTGAGCTTTACACTGAGCACGGGAAAGGAGAGATGATGAGGGTAAGGTGGTCCTTTTATATGGTATAGTGTGCTGCATACGAAACAACCAAATCGTAGTATCCGTGAAACTAAATCGACGAGTTGGATGTGTCACACACAAATCTACGTTTCGATGGTGTCCGGTGGACAAAATTCCCTTCTTATTTAGTCTATAGTGTTAGAGCATTGATTTTCTACCTTCTACAATTTACCTTGTATCCTTTCGTTGGGTTGGTAACATGTATGAGGGTTGGGCCAGACCCAGTTGGTGCAGGAAGACTTGTTTGCTAGACTGTTGAGAGTTGTGAACCAGACCTAGCAGCTCCTACACCACGTGGAATGAAAATTTCGATCATTCCACGCAGTATGGGCTCAGAATGCCCAAGCGAAAAGGGTTAGGACAACTTTCAATGCTTTTTTCATACTTCATGCTCTTCACCAAATGCTCGATGGCGGCTTTTGAACGGGAGTCGCCACTTTCACCTCGATTGTGAGCATTCGTGTATGTTCACATCGCCGTGCACCTACCCATTTTTGTCGCTTGGGCCTTGCGCGGTGTGTAGTGGCACTACTCGCTGAGAGATTAAAAAAATGGCTAGTAACTCTACCATAGCCCATGTAGTATTCACACAAATTCATCCAGGCTACCAATCAGGATCCAAGTGAAACATGGCTTATATAATTCTTTTTCCCCAAATAACATCTCTACATCCTATGGATCTAGGTAGGTTGGCCTGCTACTGACCGACGAGCCTAGCTAAGATAGATCGGGCTACCAAACAGACTCTTTGTACCTCAATCCTAACATTTCTTCATTGCTCGCTGCGCAATCAGATGGGCTCATGCGTTCCTTTGCAGTGGACCGCTTCCACAGCTAAAGGCATCTCCTCCAGTTGCAACGTTTTCTCGATTTCGTTTGTACAATCACCCTCAAAATTGCTTTAGCTATGCACCCGATTTAAAAAATCTGATTGGTTTTTTCAAAAAATTCAGGAGTTCTTTCACAATTCGAGAAATTCATTAGTTATTAAAAAGAGTATCAGTTTTCTCTACATTATAATCTCAAGGTATTATTGGTACTCTGCAAACAGGAAAGGAGTATCGTCTTTAGAGCATCTCCAACAGTCCCCCAACAAATGTTTCCTGATAATTAGTTAATAGGGATATCCCAATATTACTTTCACCACTATTGTAAAAGTTGTTTTTGCAATCTCCCAAATATTTCATCCCAATCTAACTACCGTATTGGGAGAGTCACAACTCATCTTTTATTTAGGGAGAGTTTGGGTGAATTATTGGGTTATCCCAATAATTATTGGGAAAGGGAAAAGTAAATGGACACTACTGGAGCACTATTTTAGTATTGGATTGGGGAAAAGGAGACTGCTGAAGATGCTCTTTGCAGGCAGTGTTCGGATCTGCTACCATTAAAGCAACTATGCTTATGATAGTTTAGAAGGTGCTACAAACTGCCAGTGATAAATTTTCAATTCATCTCCAACGTATGCACCTTCATTCAAATATTCTTTGGCAACTCTTCTCCAAATGTGGGTGCCAAAGTAAAGCTGCGGGTGGTGCTCCAAGCGTATTGCACCTCCTCACCTCACTCTCTCATCTTAGCACTACCTAAAAACGCACGCTCCAGCTGCTCTTAGGAGGCGCCAGTCATGACGTGATAGATACTTCCATAAAATCTGTCAATCTGAGGATGTCAAGACTCAAGAGGAAACTAAGATCCGACATTAGTATTTGAGTTGGTGGCCAAAAACAAACTCGACATTACAATGTCAAGAGGATCCGTCGATCTGATGGTGTCACGACAATGTACCAACTTCCATAAATCTGTGGCCACATCGTTCGAGAACGTCCATAAAAGCAATTGGCAATTAAATTTCACAAGCGAATAGCATCTTTCAAGGACTTCTTCGTTAGTTGCATTCCAAGTGTAAACATGGCCCAAAACAAACTTCCGGAAACATTGAAAAGAGCGATATCAGCGCCATGCAAAATGCTACTACAATTATGAAAAAAGAACTGACATTTTCCATTTCCGAACAAACAAATAGTATGACAGCCTTATTATCATGTCCTAACATCAATCCTTCCAGCAAAAACGATGGGTTGGGTAACTGAAAACCGCTTAGGAGGTACCGCGAAGTAATTTACAAGCTACAATGTCTGTGCTCTCCAACTGCCAGCAAACTGAGCACGAGCTGCCTATCAAAATGAAAACAACACCGGCGTCATATAAAGTCAGAAAAAACAAGCCAGTGAAGCCTAAGCAACAAGATGGAACACTAACTGTCCTGGCAAAAATAGCAACCACTACAAGGTAATTGGTGGACCAGTACTTACTGCTTCAGTACACAGGATTGTATTCTATGTTATAAAGCATCTCTCTCCGGTTTTCACCACCCATTCGGTAGTTGAACTGCTTAGCCAGGGATTGCACCTTCTCGTCACTGTCAAAGTCTGATTCACGAGAGCAGCGCCTTCGAACCTTCTTGAGGGTATCCTTTGAAGGTGTGAATCCAGCATCAACCTGAACCAAACATAATTAGAGAAAAGTTTCCGTGCAGAAATACATTTTTGAATGGTAATTTAGACTAACCATCTTATCAATTATGGCAAGAGCAGCTTTTGGATCTTTATTTGCAAGATGGGCGTCGACAAGTAGGGAGTACGTTGTTGCATTTGGCTTAACACCAAGAGTTGATATATGCTCAAACACATTACATGCTTCGTCGGTCTGCAATATAAAAGGGAAAACAGATTGACAAAATTGTTGTGGAACAAGTTGAAAACAGGCCACAAATATTAACTATATAGACCAGACAGACAATAATACCCTTTTCTTCTTTCCAAATGCACACAGAAGGGCATTGTATGAATGTATGTCTGGTGTGAGTTCAAACTTGTCCTTAATGGCAACAAAAGTTTCATATGCTCGGTCAATGTCCCAAATGTTTGCGCAGCCTAATATAACACAGTTAAGAGCAGCAACAGATTTGTATGGTGTGTCCGCGCGACTCAGATTCTCCAATTGAACATACACCTGCAGAGAGAAGCCTATAGGATTAGGGTATTTCATCATTCTTTGCAAATGAAAATCACAAATGGACATCTCGATAAATCATGTATAATAGGTTCTATGTGAATATTACCGAATCCAGTGTGCTAAAGCCATCTTTGCAACAAGCAACGACAAGTGGATGCAAGGAAGTGAATGGCGAGAAGAGCTCTAAATCAATGTCCTCAGAGTTCCCATAGGCATTTTCAAATTCACGAAGTGTCCCAAAAGCCCGTTGAAGCTGGCCAATTGATGAATGAGCATAAATCTTGGCAAGATATGTCTCTGGAGTGGGTGCCCTCTTCTGGCGCAGGGACTTCTTTAGTAGCGACCAAGCAGCATTCAAGAGGTCAGTACTGTAAGTTCTGCCAGCAGCACTTAGAGCTGATATTACAAGACCTTCATTAACTGACAGCTGAAGTTTAGCATTCTCACCAAGAACAATCCATCTTGCAAGAAATTCCAAAGCAAAAAGAGCTAATTTGCTATTGTTAGCATCAAATGCAGCTTCTGCTATGTCAATGCACCAGGCCCATTGTGGACACAAGACTTTGTTCTTATCTGTTGTCTGAAACAAAACAAATCACAGTATCACAAATGAGGCAGCCAAATATTTTTAAAGTTGACATATCCATGCAAAAGGTATATACCAAAAATAAGAATGCCAAAGATTCATCTAACCCCAAAAAACAAAAAAAAAACACTGAGAGCTGAGACCTAAATAACTCAGGCACACAACATTAACTATTCCAAGGATAAATACCTTGCACTTCTCTATAATTGATGCCAGTGTGTCCAATCTCCCAGATCTCACACATGCTCGGACATAATCATTGAAAATAGTTAGCGATAGTGTGTGGCCTGATTTAAGCATCAGATCCAAGTACTTCAGAGCTGAGTCAAAAAGGTTCTGTCTAATCAGCAGGCTTATAACCAAATTGTAGGTTTCATCATCTGGTACAGTTCCTGTTTGCAGCATCCTGATTTCAACAAACAGGAAACAATTCATAGTCAGATCTAATGTAGTGGAGAGTCACAAAGTGACTTTGAGACAACACATTTTGGTACAAATTAGAGTAAAGTTATTGCAATACTAAAACCAAGGAGCAAAAAAGGAAGATAAAGGAATGCAAGAAACCTATCGTGCATCAACACAACTCGTTTTGAGAAGTAAACTACAGCAGTGTAAATAATAGAATTTTCTGGCCTTATCATCCCAACCTCAAAGACATTTATCAGTTCCTGTATACTTAGCACTAGATACAATAATATATAGATTTTGCGGTATGGACACACCATGTCATGTACAGGATAGTTTGTATCAATCACACATCACAAATCCATAGTACAGCTGCAGTCTCAGCAAAACAATTCACACAGAGCATCACAAATTAAATATCTTCACGCATCCATAAAATAAAATGCAAAGCCAAACACATTGAGCACTGAGAGATCATGACATTTTCCATTTTTCAGTATTATGTGTGTCAATTCAAAATATATGTTGCCAGTTCCATTTTCCATAATTAAATGTTCCAATTAAAAATATGTGTTGCCGTTCTGTATGCCTCTGGTCAAGCTATCAGATTATGGCCCTAGCATATCAATACACAAAATAAAACTGGGAACTCTCGAAGTAATCTAATCAGACCCAGTAACAGTCATCTCGATCAAACACCACATCCTGTAATTACAACAGATAACCCTGCTCTATGCATCCATAGGCTCCCGGCAGATTATTACACGCCCGAACCTAAAAATATATCGTAAATACACTACCTACCAAATAGATCGCCACAAAATACAGCAAAACCACGACATGTCTGTCATCCAATGCACTTGGCAATGACAACGCTCCCACACCAAGAATAACGCACTCACCGTTCAACGAGCTTCTCGGCGCCCTCGGCCTCCAGCGCGGTGACCATGCTCTTGAGCACGAGGTTGTATGAGGCCGTGTTAGGCTCGACCTCGAACTCGCGCATGTGGTCGGCGAGATCGAGCATCTCGTGCGGCAGGGCCCCCGCCATGAGGTTTGCGCGGAGGTAGTGGTTGAAGAGATCGACGTCGGGGCGGTTGGGCTTCCCCGTAGCGGCGTCGAGCGAGCGCACCCATGATTCGAAGAGCTGCTTCATGTCCTCCCACCGCTGCTCCGCCATCCACACGGCGAAGGTCTCCTTGAGCCCCGCGGCGTCGGAGAAGCCTGCCGTGCGGTGGGGCGCCCCGAAGGGGCTGCCCCCGACGACGGCGGGGAGGAGCGAGGAGGGCAGGTTGGCGGCTGAGGGGTTGCGCCAGTTCTCGCCGTAGAAGGGGCTCCCCGTGCTGGGGTTCGGGGGGAGCGGGGCGGGGTCGGGGGCGGCGGCGGTCGGGTCCGGGGAGAGCTCCGCCTGCTGGGGCAGCGTGCGGGACGAGGAGATCGCGGCGCGGAGGAGGAGGAGCTGGGGGTTGCGATTGCGGCGGAGGAGGAGCGAGGTGGCGGCCGCCGCCGCAGCCATGGCGGCGAGGGATTAGGGTTTTAGTGGGGTGTGGGAGGGAGGGAGGGAGGAGTGGCGGAGCGGGGGAGAAGACGGCGGCTGAGAGATCTTGAGATGGGCGGGCGTGATGTCAGGAATGGAAGAGCGGAGTGCCGAGTTGGATGGTGTGGTTTCGTTATTTGGATACGTGTTCAGCTTATCATATTGATTCTTTCCCAATAAACGAAGACTCTTTTCAATTGGAATGAATATATCCAAAAGTTTTTATGTAATTATTGGAATAATTGTTGGAGCGTCGTGGTATGGAATTCTTTGAATCACAACAAATCAGCCGTTTCAACTTTTCAACCAGCTTATAAGCTGAAGTATGGAAGAGCGTGATGTCAAAACGTGTCATCGTGTATCGATGCTCAAAATGGGCGTCAAGAAATTGAGAAAAATCTCAGTTTCAATGAGAACTCAGATTACGTGTCATCTTGTATCGATGAGAACTCTTAAAAAAGTCACATGCCGATGAACTAGAGTCTATTACTTTAGTAACCCCCACATGATCAGCTTCTTCTCTACGAGACACTCGTTGGAGAGGTTTTTAGCTGATGATGGAATTGTCACCCACAGGATCACTACTATCAGAACCGTCTATCATCTACGGGTATTCTGGAAGGTTTAACATTGTAATTCTTGTGCAGCCAATCCGTTGTGGTTTTCACCATTAATAGTTCCTAGAATGTGAGCTCCAGTGATATGCCTATGCAATTTATGCAACGGGACATCACTCCGTATTTCCGTAAGCAGCAGTGTGTTTATCTGAGCTTTACGCTACTCTTCCGTGAAGTTGCAGAATACAGAACACAGACCAGAATACAAGATGCCGCAAAAGAGGCCACCAATTCACAAAGCAAAATTCACCTGATGTATCACATTTACTACCTCATGCAAGATTTCCGCCACTGCCCTTGTATAATTGTATTCAACATGTTTTCAATCAGCTGGCGATGGCATAGGCCTCGAATTTAAATCCTTCCACAAAGTGCATCTCATAATAGGATACATGCCCCATGCCCAAAGTACATCAGCTTGCATTCTCAACTGAGCAGAACGAAGCCCAGCAGAAAAACACTAACATGATGCGTTAGAGAAGCACTAACATTGGTATTACTCGACCACTTTGAGATGTTCGCTTAATCTTGGAATAGTGGGTTCCTATGACGATTCCCCCACTGACAAAGTATATATATGGAGCACCTAAACTGTTGAGGTTAGGCCCATATGGGCCCCTTCAGTTCAGCATTTGATTACACGGCGACCTGTGTGCGTTGAGTAAGTTAAACTGATGTGTTACTATAACACAAGTATAAATTCAGATTATTTCAACAGAATCCAAGCCAATTAGTGAATGTAGCAACTCATGGTGATTGCAGCAGAATACCACACAGCAATACTATCCAGAATGGCTCGTGATATCCTCAAAATGGAAAATGTGAATGAGAACTGCCAATGCAAAGGGCAACTTACCTTGCAGAAAAATGAACATTGCGCAAGACAAACAAGATAATCATTGTCAGCCCTTGCAACCACTAAATGAATCTTGTAGAACATTGATATCCAAATTGCGACCTGTGGTAAAATGGGCATTAAATGATTACAACCACTTTAGAAGTTGCAGATCATAAACTATTGAGTTTTGGGTTTTACCTATGACAACTATCTTGTTCATGCGAGACTCTGTCTCAGACCATTTTCGAGCCGGCACAACTTCGTAGACTTCCCTAACTGCCTGCATAAGGGAAAAATCAGACTTCAGTAGTGTGGCAAAATAGTACTCTGAATCAACTGCACGGCACAACTATCTAGCTATTGGGTTGATAAGGGGAAATCTAAAAAAAATGCTTGATAGCTCTAGGTCATGACTCATTCCTCTGTGGTTCTTGTATGATGTAAGTGGTGTAACAACCTGTAATGTATGAATTTGATCTGAGTCCTGGATGTGTAAAATCCCTTTACAACGATATATATCCATACTAGAATTCTTTTCCCAAAGAAGATCTTCAAGCCATGATTCCACCTGTGAAAGCAAGACAACATAGTACCAGACAAACATGTGAAGGGACTAATAAGTGGGGGTTTCACACTCGCTGGATTAAAAACTGAGAAACCTTGGGGAAAATCCACTAAGGCATGGATACCATAAAATATCAAATAGTCGTTTCCATATAAAATAGTTAATTTTTCATTTAGTTCAGCTGCTGAAATCAGCTGAAAGGGAAAGTGCTGAACATCTTGTTTTGATGTCCCAAGAAATATATATATCTTCGGAATCACAAATTAGGCATAGGAACAACTTATCCTATGAAATAGGAATGCCACATAATGTGGAACGGTAAATGAAAGAAGTCGAAACATACTCTGAAGTTCTAGCGAAACTATGTAGTTTATACAAAGAAAGCCAATCTGGCACTACTATTGTTGGTGTCTCAAATGTGCATATGTCAACTTGGCATCCTTAAATAAGAAATCTCTTTCGAGTCTCCATTTTATGTATCTTAGCCAAGTTGAAATGGTTCATTTAAGGAGAGAACGTACCTTAGCCAAGTAAACTGGATCCTGTTCATAGATGCACAAGGTGGAAATACTGTTATCATGACGGCGATTAGGTGGTATTGATTTACTATAGTCCAGCAGTTCTTGCAGATGAGATGAATTCTAGCAAAAAAAAAAAGACAAAAGAAGTCAGTTGCATCCCAAGATCAGACCACTGTATAAATCTAGCATGTATAACGCCTTGTAATGGACAAGGAATCAGCTTTGCACAATTATCATTTTTCCGTTGAATCCATTTAAATCTCTTAAAACTCAGAACATATAAGAATAGTGTTGATTATGGGTCAGGTCTGGCCAGAAAAAGGAAGTGTAATAGATTTTGGTTAGTGCAGTGGTGTTCAGGTTGTTTCTAAAAACCTGTGTAAGTTTGCTCGGGTTCTATACCCTTTCTCCTTCTTAATATATTGATACGCAGCTCTCCTGAGTGTTCGAGAAAAAAAATAATAGTGTTGATTAGTAGTGTAATATTTTCGTACCCTAAACAGCATATGAAGTATAGAGGATCAATTGTATGCCATATAGTTGCTCAAGGCTTCAATTTACAGGGTCAACTGCTAGATAGCCGGAGCACACACAAGCCCCAAAGCAGTAGTTCACTGACTTGTTGGTTAGATATATCCTTCATAATTTTATGCTATCTTTTACTAAGCAGTTTACGGCTATAGACTCCATCACTGTAGGGTTCAAATGACCTCTGAGAATAAATATCCATGTTGCCAAAGATATCAAAGAAACTTGTGCTTCAAACACTGGCGTGATTAAGAAAAAAAACTGAAAAAGTTATTAACTAATTTACTGACCTTGGCACCATATGCCTGCCTGTTAAATACTTCATTCAAGTCAACCTGGCACCTGACAGACCGCACCACTGTAACCAGAGTGTTCACATCATGGATATGTTTTTCCAAATCCTCGAGATTGTCTTCCACTAGGTCAATTTTGTTCAATATCACAACATCCTGTTACACACGAATGTGACATAATATTGTAGTTATTTGGATGCTGGACTTTGAATTCTAACTGCAGCAGCAAGGATAAACAAAACAAAGCCAACCTCCAAATTCTAGTTCTAGAAGTGAAGATCCCAAAAATAAACCATGAAATGACAAGAATAAGAGAGAGACAAAGGAGTTACCGCAAATGCAATTTGGTGAAATGCTTCAGGAAATGAGGAAGAGTTTTTGTGCTCATCAATCTGAACCCTGAAGTTTTTTGCATCAATAACCTGCAGATAGATAGAGAAAACATATAAAGAAAGTCCAATCTGATTCAATATTTTAAAATGTGATCTTAAGAGCAACTACAGGAAGCCAAGAACAGATAGTTTGCAGAACTTATAAAATACTACCAGAATAGGAAGTGTAAACAGGAAGCTGCCACAACAAGGTTATGCATGTGATTAGCAACAGTGTTTTCTACATCTCACAAAATGATGATTGGCTACTGATCAAACAAAGGAAAACAAAGAATCATGACATGGCAGAACTAACCGTAATAATAGAATCCAATCTAATTGATGATTCCAATTGGTCGTCTAGCCAAAGAACAGAAACAAGTGGTGCAGGATCAGCCAATCCTGTTGTCTCTAGTAATATATGATCCATTCTGCAGAATACCAAATTACTGCAACATATTAGGACATTTTACATCATCATAAGAAAAGGGTGCTATCAAACCAGCTTATAGCATAGGACCAATGCAAGAGCATGAACTATTACAAATCAAAAAATTAAATTGAACTCCACAGTTTCATGCAGATTGGATAAGGCAAGCGACCATCACTAGCAAAAGATAATCAGCCCCGTGTTCATAAATAAACAGGATATTGTCAACCAAAAACAGGTGTCAGTGACTTTGAGCAACAGGCAGGACGTCAATATCAAATTAATTATTTGGCCACATCAACAAATTAAAGGTAAAGAAAAGAATAGCCAATAAAATACAGATAGGAAGGCCAATACTTCTGGATCCTAGGTCATACTTTGAATCCAAAGTATCCTAACGTAGATAGGAATAACTGTATTTTACCTATCCTTTCTCTGCACAAGCTGCTCAAGTGCTTGAACCAGGCTGTGTTTTACAGAGCAACAGACACATCCATTTGCCAGCTCCACCCATTCCTCGACAAGTGCACCACCTTGCCCCTCATTGATCATCGCCCTTTCAACCCCAATTTCCTCTCCAAACTCGTTTAGTATAACGGCGATTCTCTTCCCATGTTGCTCGTTCAAAATGTAGTTGACTAACTGAAAGTTTCAAGTCCAAGGAGAAAGTGTCAAGCCATAAATAAATCAGCTAAATTAACAAACTGAGTAAGAAAATTAACATAACACTGCTTTAATGGGTACAAGTGGTACCATGAGAAAACATAAGGTGAGCTACACCTACACAACAAGTATGTTAGAAAAAAAAATAAACTGGTGAAAACTTTCAGAGGGACTGTTGAGATAATCCTATAATTTCTAATCATGATATGGCAGGACATAGATTAAACCATGATCGAATTTCGTGAGATTAAATGTGTCTTATCACTTTACCAGCCCGACTCTGTACAGCGAATATTTGGTAGCCAGCGATTTGCCTCTGATTCTATGCAGAAACAGGACGCTGACGCGCCTAGTTCACCAAACACAGCGGGGGGGAGGGAGCGGTTACGCCGTTAGGGTAAGAAGAAACATCTCACCGTGGACTTGCCGGCCCCGAGGTAGCCGGTGATGACGGTGACGCCAACTGGAGAGGCTTCCGAGGGATCTGGCGTCGGAGGAGACGGCGCTCGCTGCGGGACGGCGAGGGGAGGGCAGTCATCGTCGTCCTCCATGGCGGCGGCGCAGAGAGCCGAGAGGGAGGGGGCAGCTCGAGTACGTGTGACTGCGCTTTCTTTCCTTTTTTTTCTCTTTTTATTTTTATTATATTCTCTTTTGTGTTCTGCGCTTCTTCTTTTTTTTGGGAACTTTGTGTTTGGGGCTTCTCTTTTAGTGTGCCGTCCGATCCACATCCGAGGGCTCTAAGAAAATCTAACGCCTACTTGGCTACTTCATTTATCTGTCCATCTAAATAGCGCAGGTGGGGAGTAACATTTTTGTTCTGGTATTATTTTTTTATAAGCATGACAGTGTTCCTTTTACATCGATAAAGATGAGTATTTTTCCCTAGCAAAGGACGCCTACCAAAACATAAACCACATGCTCAAAGTATACGGCGCATACCAATAGTATATATAAAATATTGTTTTAGTAGGTTTTTTTTCAAGTTTTCGTGTCTTATGTCACGCGACCTTAGCTTTGCCCTAACATCCAGTTTCATGCAGTAGAAACTTAAGTTCGTTTTATTAATAAAGATAAAATCTTGGGTTTTTTACACGTGGTCATGTCTTATAGTTCTAAGCCATGGTCATATACATTGAGCCGTAAAATAGTACTGGCTAAATAATTTTATTTGGACATAAGCGTGTGATTGCGCTTTCTTTCCCTTTTTTCTATTTTTTATTTTATTCTCTTTTGTGTGTTTGGGATTTTGGCTCGTGGGTATCAATAAAAGATCTGCCGTCCGATCCACATCCGAGGGCACTAAAGCAAATATAACGCCTACTTGGCTATCTGTGCATCTAAATAGCCCAGTTGGGGAGCAACATTTTTGTTCTAGTATTTCTTTTTCTTATATGCATGAGGTTGTTCCTTTCGCATTAATAGAGAAGAGGTTTCTTTTTTCTAATTTTACTCTAAAACATAGAGGAATGACTACACAATAGGCAAAACATAGACAACATACTCAAAGTATATCACACCCCACTAGTATATATTCTCTTCGTCCTTAAACATATGATGTTTAGGATAATCTAATTAGTTCATGAACGGAGGTAGTATAAAACATAGTTTTACTAGTTTTTTTTGGGATAAAACATAGAGGGGCGCGTTCTGTATCGTGTCTTGGCGATCTTAGCTTTGCACTAATAACCAGTTTCATGCAGTAGAATCTTGAGTTCGTTTTATTCTTACAAGAAAAGAAATATTGGATTCTTCATATACATGTTCATGTCTTACGTAAAGGGTAGTTCTGAGCTACAATTTTATACATTAAGCTATAAAATTAGTACTGACTAAATAGTTTGTAGTCGGACGTAAGTGTGCGTCCGGTGGGTCGTTCTAACTTCTGAGACATAATCTTATTCATTTTCATTCTATTTTCATAATTTAAAATCCAAATTGGTTCAATCAAATGAGTTTTGGGTCAACAAAATGACCTAGAGATGCAGTACTAGATGTAGGCCTGTAACCATGAAACATTGTTTCGGAATAAGGGTATCCTTACTTGGTTACCTTGGTCAACTATTTTCACCTTTTGGTTTTGTAAATCTTGCATCGTCATTAGGCAAAAGTATTCTTAGATTCCAATGCCACTGAATGTTCCCCCAACTAATTAAAGAACTTTTCATTCTTTAACCACCTAATGACAGTGCACTGAAAGCATGTATCATGGCCTGACACGGCCTGATGAGAGCAACGTTTGCTAGAGACAGGGAGGTATGATTGTTACACGTTTCCGGGGCATGTAAAAAGCGTCGGTCTTTTCTGCGAAGAGTACCCCCAAAGCTTGGCTGGTGTGATCTTTTGCTCACTAGCTAATCAATCCTTCCCATTATTACATCCTTGAATTCACATATACAACCTTTGCTTCTGGTAATCCAGTATCATCATCAAATAATATCACTTTCCCCAAAAAACAAAATAATGTGCCGACTTATTGGCACCTTTCAACACATCTGATGGCCAAAGAAAAAAAAACTAAATAGAAAGTCAAAATGGTTAGCTACAATTTATGGCATTTTTGCAGCTAGTGGTTGCCGACTAATCCGGTCACAAACACCCAATTAGAGCTCCCATCTTTGAGACACCTCCCCTGGCTAATTTTAGCAGCATTGTACTGACCACTGAAGCAGGCAGATCTGGATCTGTTCTGTCTGCTAAAGAAAGGTTGGTTTAAGTGGTTCCAATGCAAGGCAACAGGGCAATGGCTCCTTGTGCAGTGAGTGGTGAGAGGTGTTTGGTTGGGTTGGGCATACACATTTGTGGGAACCACTAACAGAAGTTGCCTGCACATCAGTGGCCTCTCATGGCTTTTTTTATGGAGTATGTATATCCTCCCATTGTTGTCTCTGCATGGAAGCTAAGTCGTTACACAGAGATAGATGATCAATGCTACATTGCATGAACATATGCATGTGTATATCTTTCTCACAAGTTGGAGTGTGACCCGGGCCTTTTGGCTAGATGCAAGAAGAGCTTGCGACAGCTCATTTCTTTCTAGGCTTTGGCTTGTGGCGCCTGGTATTCCAAGGATGTCATACATGAACTGCTAAGCTTGAGGCTTAAAAAACCTCTTATGTTGCTCTAGGGACATCATTGCTGATCAAAGATTTTGCAGTTTGGTTTGGAGTGAAACTAGAGTAAAGTAACACACTAAAAAGTACTCTGTTGATTGGGGGCCGCCAATTCCAGTCAATGCTAATGAAGACTAAGAAATTGCTTGATCAATAACCATAAGTAATCTCTTCTATAACTACTTGTAAGACAAATGAAAGCTAATTGTCAAATGATATTCTGAATCTATTTTTAAGGAAGCACCGGCAAGACAGTCATGCTCATGCATGGACAAATGCTTGGAAGTCCTACAATGCAATCAACCCCCGGCTTGAAGCACATCAGCAGAGACCACACACTGATTGGCTCTACTATATAATCCCTGGTCAAAATGAGGTCCTTGCCCAATCTTCGCGCCATAAAGAAAAGAGAAAGCTTGCCCAACTTGCGGGTTACCAACATCGAGAGCTCCACCACCTAATGGGATGGAGAAGACGACCGGCACAAGCACAAGGCCGTGGTCCTATCCGATCGGCACCGATAAAAAGAGGTGCTCGGAGATCGCCATCGCACCTGTTGAAGCTGCCGTCTCGAAGAAAAAAAAAAGAACGTAACCATCAAGCATCACAAAATTGGCAATCGACCTTTTCCAATTTTGATCAGAGGCCGAGCTGCACGATGGGCCTATGGAATATTGTTCTCCGATGCAGTGTACAGAGCCGAAGCAAGGAATATGCTACACGCGTACAGAGATGTGACCTGAACACAAATGCGTGCGTGATGTGCCCAGCTTGTAACACCTCCCGTCCAAACAAGAGAAGGATCAAAGACTCCTACAGGCTGCAAGGTTTCTGTGCTTCGCATTCGCAGTGGATCATAGAAATTTCGGCAGAGTTGCAGCAAGCCAGCAAGTACCAAGTGTCCTGCTTCCCGAGGCAATGCTAGTTCAACGAAGGCGAACAAGAAAGAAAGAGACATGAGCAACACAACATTTGCGTGAGCTGTCTGTACGTCTCTAGAGAGAGAAACAGAGGGAAAGAAAGATGGCATGATTACGATTTATACTAATCTTTAGTGAGGGAAACATAAACTATCTCGCAGCAAGCTTGCTAAAGCAACAAAGAAGAGAGAGAGAGAGAGAGAGTGACCGGAATGCTGAACAAGAAGACTTGTCCAGCGTTCTGGTGGGCAAGTGAACAACCCCTCTGCACACAGCACACTGCACTGACTGAGCCCACATGCCTTCACACACATGCATGCCAAACCTCTTTCTTCTGCAGTACCCCATATGCTGCATAAAGATTTTGCTGTTCCACTGTCCTAACCAATCATTTTGTTGTCACTAAGACTGAGAGCTTGCAGCTCCTGAGCTTCCATCACTGTACTCGTCGGCCCCTCCCCTTGCTTGAAGCTGCTCTCCTCCTGTTTCAGTTGGCTCACATACTTGATGCCTCCATTGATCGATCTAGCTTGCACAACACAATGCCTTCTTTATGCACATTACATTGTTGTGCTGTCTGTCAGAGGAGATAGAGAGGGAGAGAGACAGGCAGAGAGAGATGTACGGTACAGTACCCATGTTGCTTGCTTCTCTCTCAGGTCTGTGAATTGCGTTGCCAAATTCAGAGCCACCAACCAGTAGCATGTCAGTACAGTAGTACTCCTAAGCATGCAGCAGCTGAAGCAATTGGTTACTTTGAGGCAACTAATCGGCTCCAGCCTCGCACAAGGCAGATCTCTTCTCAGATCGGCGAGCAAATGTAGGAGCGGAGCAAAGGTTAGCATTGACCGAGAAAATCACGGGGGATTGTTAGCTAACTTCAGCAAGCATATGCGCCAAGTTAAAAATAACACACCGACCAAGTAAACAGCAACGCCTTCCGAGCTAATCTTAGCAACCGCTAACCGAACCAGCCCAGCTACTGTGAGCTCAGATCATCGTAGCTTATTGGTCTAATAGCCTGAAGAACATAAATGCTAAAGGAATTTGAAATAAAACTCGACCTCTTCTTAATCTTCCTCCTCCGAGATTCCCTGAAGCTTGGAAAAAATGAATTGAATTTGAATCTGTACATATCCTCACCATTGATCACCTTGATATGCGGATCAAACTTGGTTCAGTACAGCGGCCAGCGGGGCCGAGCTTCATGCCTCCTCCGGTGGAGCCGGCGGGAAGTTGAGATCAAGGAACCCGACCGCGGCCGGCGAATGCTGCTCCTGCTCCTGGTCCGCCCCGCCGGCGTAGAGCTCGCCACCGTCGGCGGGCATCGTGTGCGACAGCTTGTGCCCGCTGGGCGCCTTCCCCGACGAGAACACCACGGCCGCCTCGGCCGCCGCCTGAGCATTGAGCTTGCCAAAACCGATGGCCACCGAGTCCGGCGACGCCGACGGGGACAGGGTGCTGAACGACGCGTACGTCTCGGAGCTCGGCTCCGGTGCGGGGGACGCGGCGGCGGTGGGAGCGACCTTGGGGGCGCTGCAGCTGGTGTTGATTCGCTTGTGGCTCGCGCGGTGGCCACCGAGCGCCTGGTACGAGCTGAACACCTTGCCGCACCCGGGGCATTCGTACCGGGTCCGCTTCGGGGCCACGGCGTCGAGCTGCTGCTTCAGCGAGCTCCGCTTCCTGCCCTTGGGGACGCGGCCCTTGATCTTGGCGTCGTCGTCGGAATTGCGAGCGTAGCCGCTTCTCGGGAGGCCCGCCCGCTTCTTCGCGCTCTCGAAGGGCTCCTCCCTGACCGCCGAGCTCCGCACGCCGGTGTCGCGCGAGAGCATCAGGAGGCAGAGCGCGACGTCCTCCGGCTCCTTCTCGAACCCGCACGGCACCGGCGGCGGCGCGGCGGGGGGCGGAGCCGCCACGCGCATCGATCGGCGCCTCCGCCTAGGTGCCGCTGCCAGCGCCGTCACGGCCGCCGGCGCCAGAACAGGCGCCTCCACCGTCGCCACTGCCATCTCTGCTTCCTCTGCTTCCGCCTCCTCCGGAACCAATTCCCCTTCCACGTCCACGTCCTCCTCCTCGTCGCGATCCCTCCCGCCGGACGCATGGCTCCGCATGTGCCCGAACAGCGACCTCCACGACGAGAACAGCTTCCCGCACTCCCGGCACGCCTTGCGCTGGCCATCCCCATCACCACCACCATCGCCGCCGCCCTCCTCGTCGTCGTCGTCAGCGAAGTCGGACAGCCGCCGCGTCTTCCTGGGATTCTCCCTCAGCCCGTACCCAACCACGCCGTCGGAGCTCCGCCCACCGTTCGCCGAAGCGCGCACCAGCTCGTCGGCGGCGTCACCCTCCGCCGCCGCCGCCTCGCCGAGCGGGAGGTGCGACCGCATGTGCCCGCCGAGCGACCGGCCGCTCGAGAAGCACTTCCCGCAGACCTTGCATCCATGCCTCGCCGCAGCAAGCTCCATCCCCACGACATCCATCACGAGAGAGGTAGATGGTAGAATTCAGGGCCGATGGATCATCTAGAAACCGGCATGGAGGGCCATCAATACGCGATCGGGGGAAGGATCTGTGGAGCGTCGGAGATCTGGGGGGCGGGGGAGAGGAGGAAGAGCAAGCTTGAGGCTAGCGGAGTGGTGAAGGAGTAAGAGGTGAGGAAAGGTAGGGTGGTGTGGTTAAGCGGATGGCGAAGCTAGCGGAGGTCGTGATCTGCTCGGAGGTTTTGTTGGGGCGACGGGTGCGGTTGGGTTGGGGACTTGGGGGGGGAGGAGAAATCCATGCATGGAAGCAAAGTTAAAAACCGATAGGAGAGAGAACAGAACCGCATGGGCCCACCAATGGAGAGACTGTGGGTTACTTTTCGAGAGGAGAAGTGGCGTCCAGCGTGGAGGGCCGCCACCTCAGAGTCGGATGACG
The DNA here is from genome assembly GCF_000263155.2 of Setaria italica. Taxonomy (NCBI): domain Eukaryota; kingdom Viridiplantae; phylum Streptophyta; class Magnoliopsida; order Poales; family Poaceae; genus Setaria; species Setaria italica. Next base: position 44,966,108 of record NC_028451.1, on the reverse strand, counting down.
TGTTAAATCTACTAGGATGCCAGGTGGCGCCATGGGTACCAAGGTGTTACATGTGGTAGTTCGAAATTTTGTTGCACATTAGTAGCGGCATGCATGACAACTGTACGGTTTAAGGTGGGGGTGGCACTGTAGCTTGCGGTAGTACCTCAATTGTTGGCAGCAGTGACTTTCTTGCGAGATAACAGCTGTGTTGTGATAACTTTTAATTAAGTTTTAAGTTTGGTCTATATGTAAACCAGCGAATAACTTCGGTGAGTTACTAGGTAGTATGCTGGTGATAGAATGGCGTAAGCCAAAGTCAATCACATGTAATTTATAGCGTTTTAAATGTCAGAATTGCTATGTATATAAAGCATAAAGAATCGATAAAAGAGTTACCAGTCCGTTGGGAAACTGATGGTCAGTCAAAACAAGTACCGCCCAACCGAACCAGACAGATGTTCGTTCAGAAAGCGTAAAACAATTGTTTGATCACTTAAAAGAAGTCATCTTATGTCTCGTGTCAGAGGAGATATCATATATAGCATATCAGAGCACTGTATGTATCTATCGATCAAGGATTTTCCAACGTGAAATGCATGGTGCTATATATTTCTTCTTACAGGCCGTACACTGAATAATAGGATAAGGATTATTTCTTATTTTTCTTTGCATGGTGTAAGCTTCACTAGTATCACAGTGCTACATGTGTCGGTCAAAGAATTTCTTACAAGTACAAGATAGTAGTGGCATATACGAACACTGTATCTACCGATCAAGGATTTCCCAACGTGTAATGGCAGTCGTGCATGGTGCTATTTCTTCTTACAGGTAGTACACTGAATATTAGAATAAGGATTTCCCATCTCTCTTGCATGGTGTAAAGCTTCTACTACCATCGTAGTGCCACGTGTGATTCCCTCGTTTGTAGGTCGTTTTAGCTTTTCTAGGTTTACATATATTATTATACATCTAGACATATACTAAATCTAGGTGCATAGCAAATATTATGCACCTAGAAATATCAGAACGGCCTACAATTTGGAATAAATAGAGTACGAGATAGTAGTGGCATGACAATTGTATGATTGGCTCGGTGTGACATTTGTATTATATATGCATCTCATTTATCGGTCTCGATGATTTTCCTGCACGATAGTAGATGGCTGAGTTGACTAGCAGTGATTTACTAGTTCCCATGAATTGCTTCTGTGTACTATTGCTAACCACCATGCGCGCATGAGAAAATGTATTTGTTAGTACCTGTGTCCACTTTCAACGCTTTCTTGTGTTTGCCCTCTTGTCAACTCCTTTTGTTCATCACCCAGCCTGTGTCTTTTTTTAATCTCTGACGGCAGATTTGTTGATCACCAATGTTTTTTTGAAACAGTTGGTCACCAATGTTTTGGTCAGACTCAGACGTCAGACCCATCAACCGCTCAAGACGGAAGCGGGGACGGGAGCGTTTCCTCCGTCGCTCGCATCGCATGTCGCGTCGCAAGTTCGCCACGCTCGATGCTCGGGCCGTGCTGCTCGCCTCGCCCCGATCGGCCGGCCAGGCGCCCTGTCTCGCCGCCCCGATCGCCGCTAGCACCAAACGGTGTGGCCATACGGCTGCCGTGCAGGGAGCTAGCCGCACGTAGCCACGTCGGCATCTCGCGAGCTGCGGGTGGGTGCGGAGCGCGTCCACGCCTCCACGGGCGGACCGTGCGTCGCGGGCTCGCTGTAAGGCTGTACCTGCACGCGCTTTGCCTTCTCGACACGCACGGAATGCAAGATGCTTCCGCTGCTACACGCCGATAAGCAACTGGAACTTCTTGCCCGTGGAAATTCCGCCAATTCAAAATTCCACCATTTCAGTTGGCTACAAGGTACTAAATAGCGTTTAGCAGTATGGTAACGGATTAGTGTCAATGTAGCTGATCACGGATAGCGGATGGTATAGCGGACGCTAAGTCCAAATAGCGGAATTGAAAAAATAGTCATCATTTTAGAGTATATATGAATGTTAACATCAAATTTACCTTCAAAAGTTAAAAAAGTTATAGTTTTAAGTTAGCCATTATATTTCACGGTAAGAATCACAAATAAATAGGTATAATTAAGATGTATGGATATATATCAACATTAAATTCCCATATCAATAAATAAAAAAATTTATTTTTCATCCAACAACTCTTCGTCATTACTTAAATAACCATTTTAAACATTATTATTACCATTTGATTCATATTCATATGTCGCTTGAACTGTAAATATAGTGAATAGCGGCCTAACATGAGCAATAGCGGGCAACAGTGGACAATAGCAGCTGCTACGTCCAAACATGCTATTTTGGATCCGCTACCTTATAGTAGTAGTGGTAGAGTACCATTATCACTATAGCGGCTGGTATTATGGACGCTACGAATGCTATTTAGTACCTTGGTTGGCTATACCTGATCAAACGGTTATATGCATATAGATTTGCAATTTTTTTATATTATATATTTTTTCAAAACACTAAAATAAAATAAATAAAAAATCCCAGAAGCCCGACCTCTCGACCAGCCAGATCGAAACAAAAAACACCGAAGAGCCCTCTCTCCTTCGCTACTGGGCTGGATGCCACAAGGCCGACCACCCCCCAGCAGGCCTAACTCCACCTCAACGCGGCCCAAAACCATCAGCCTACAAAAAGCCGCCCCGCAGCAACCCTAGCGTTTGCCACTCCCGTGTCCCCCCAAACCCTACGCCGCGCCGCGCCGCCCCGCCGCCCAGCTCGCGAGCAGCCATGGCTGTCGGTAAGAACAAGCGCATCTCCAAGAGCAAGAAGGGCGGCAAGAAGAAGACGTAAGTCCCCGCGCACTCTTCCTCTTCTCTCCCCATCCGTTATGCAGATGCGAAATCGTTGGTTTAGCGGCATCGTCCGGCCGGCGCTGATCCGTTTCTTGCCTGTTTGTCTTGCCTCGCAGCGTCGATCCTTTCGCCAAGAAGGACTGGTATGACATCAAGGCCCCGTCGGTGTTCAGCGTGCGGAATGTCGGCAAGACTTTGGTGTCCAGGACCCAGGGTACCAAGGTATGCCAGCTCGCTCTAGGTTGGAATCGTACTGCTGCTTCGTATACTGTGGTGAAGTTGTGCTTACTTAGCCGTTGAGATGTGTAGGGGTCGATTTGTAGAGCACTTGTTGAGTCAGGTTCGATTTTTTTGTTGGGTTTGTGCGGCGCCTGTACATACATTTCTGGAATGTTGTCTAAATCGATTGCATTGTGTGGGTCAACTGATCCATGTATAGTGACTTGTAATCATGCGGACTACCAGGTTTGGGATAGCATTTTTATGCAATACCTTTGATTTACAGGTGTGTCCTGTTTTAAAGTATTGTTCAGACTTGATCTTAAGATTAGACTTGTTGGTTTCAGTTTGTCTAAATATATTAGTTATGGAAGCATTACTTCAGAATTGTTAGGTGTTTGGGTTTCGTCTTTGATGTCTAATGTCTTGTTATGCATTTCAATTCACTATTTGTAGCATGTTAACATATGCTGATGCTGATGGCATTGTTTATGCAATAATTTTATTTATAAGTGCTTCCTGTTCATATCGGATGAAGCAATAGAATTTTGAACCTACAGGTACTTGGCTGTCTGTATTGTTTGGTCTTGATCTTAGGATGGGACATTTGTAGGTTTCAGTCGGTGTGGGTTATCTTGATTTCTACTGTCCAGTTATGCTTTTCGATTCTCAATTCATATCATTTTAACATAATGCTGATGGCAATAGGTTTTACCTGTGTTAGGGAGCTTTAGCAGCTCTTGGCCTTTATCTTTCCTTGCTAAGGTTACTGACCGTTTGTCATTAACTATATAGAGGGACATGTACTGAGGATCAGTAAACTTATGTACACCTGCTAGTTCCTTTGTAGTTTCATCATAATTCTCAATTTACAATATTTTATTTAAATTTACATGTAATATTGTAATTCTCTGCATCTCAATTTCTTCCTTTTTTTTCAGATTGCCTCTGAAGGACTAAAGCACAGAGTCTTTGAGGTCTCCTTGGCTGATCTCCAGAGCGATGAGGATCAGGCGTACAGGAAGATTAGACTTCGTGCAGAAGATGTGCAAGGAAAGAACGTGCTCACAAACTTTTGGGTAATGATCTCTGGTTCGCTGCACACATTTGCTTTCCCTATGTTCTATATCATGTCTCTAAACTGTTTGTCATCTTGTTAGGGCATGGATTTTACCACTGACAAGCTGAGGTCACTGGTGAAGAAGTGGCAGACCCTCATTGAGGCTCATGTTGATGTCAAGACAACGGACAACTACATGCTCAGGCTTTTCTGCATTGGTTTCACCAAAAGACGCCCCAATCAAGTAAAGCGCACTTGCTATGCGCAGGCGAGCCAGATCCGTCAGGTATCAGTTCTGGAGATATCTCATGTTTTAAAGAGGCTTGAAACTCTTTATGTTAGCTAGCCTGTTGTCTCTTATATTGACACCATTTCTTTGTGAAGATCCGGCGTAAGATGGTGGAGATCATGACAAACCAAGCCTCAACATGTGACCTGAAAGAGCTTGTATCCAAGTTCATCCCTGAAGTCATTGGCAAGGAGGTCGAGAAGGCTACATCAAGCATCTTCCCCCTCCAGAACGTCTTTATCCGGAAGGTGAAGATCCTGAAAGCGCCAAAGTTCGACCTGGGAAAGCTCATGGAAGTAAGTACTACAAGCAATGTAATCGTGTCTTCCATGTAGTTTAGTAGCTGTGACTTGTTGGTCTAATATGCCCTGTGTGACTCCCAGGTACATGGCGACTATAAGGAAGATGTTGGTACCAAGGTGGAGAGGCCTGCCGAAGCTGATGAAGCCATGGGAGGACAGGAGGTTGCTGCTGCAGAGTGATAATGCTGTTGGGTTACTTTGCTGTCGTTTATGTTTAGGGATATATGTATTAGCACTTTCTTAAGTTGGTGAGATGAACTTCCCAGTCAATGTTTGATACCTGCTTGGCGCCACACTTTTGTCGAGACCTGTTCCGTGGCTGCATGATTTCGTATGAAAACTTGAAGAATATCTGCTGGGTTTTCCGCTAGTATAATTCAGATGGAATGGAAAGGGCAAGTCTTAAAGTCTTGCGTGTTAATTGGAATTGCAGCAAGCAGCATGTTTTCGTATGCCTAGAACTTTTGTTCGCTCAAGCTTCTGTTTTAGCAACTACTCTTTTGGCTGTCCTAGCCTTTTTTTCTCGAGGCTTGACTCTGAAATCGTGACGACCTGTTATGTTGTTGTGCCTCTCCTGCCGCCATGAGCCGGGATCTTGCCAGCCTTTGTTGTCAAGACGACTCAATCGTCACGGCCATTTTCACGGCTAAAGAATCGTGAGGTTTAAAAAGATGTTCTCAGACCAAATAATCATAAGACTTAGGAGAGGTGAATTTTTGTACATTTGCTGCAACGTGATATCAGAATTTAACATCAAACAAATGCCAATTTGCCTGCTGTCTAACCCTTGTATGCTCTTTGAGTTCATAATAAAAGGGCGTGTGGGACGGTGGGATCAGGACCAACCATCATAGTAGGACATCGCATAGTTTGTAGACACGAGAACTTGAAATCTGATTCCTATCCGCTTTTGCACTCGCAACTGTCAGTTTTCTATGCCCACCCTCCTCCTTCCTTGCATTTCTATCAGCAAGCTCTATGTTCCTCCGTCGCTCTCTATCTGCCCTTCACTTATCCCCGTGCAGCCGTGCTAACTACGATTAGGGCTCCAAATCGCGTTTAACCGCTGCAAAATCACGGCCGGGGCTTCGTCCCTGAGTTGTCCTGCTGCTGGATGCCACCTAGTGTCCCGCGCCGCCGCCAGTGCCTTTCCCCGGAGCCGCGCCGCCGCCAGAGCTCGTCCTCGGAGCTGCCTCTCTCCGGCGATCGCCGGAGAGGGATACGGCCGGAGCCACCACAGGCGGCGCTCGTGCGCCGGCTGCCGCCGGCATCGTAGCAGGTCAGTTCCCGAAACCCGCTGACTTACCCCGCCATTTCTTGTGGATTTCGGTCTCCATATTGCCACGATGTTCTGAGATAATATCGCCTGGTTAGGGAATCAGTTAGCAACTGAAAGGGAGGATCTTTGTCAGGTAGAAGTTTAGATTTGGAACAATTGGGTGCTCTCAAGTTTGGGATATGTCTTTCTTGCATCTGCTGTTCCCATAGTTCCTTGCTTTCTGAATCAGATACTGAGCTTAGTATATTACTAAGCTGGAGAGGCCTAAGCCGGCCCATTCATTTTCAGCTGGGTGCTTACAGATTGCTGTTGCTGTGATTTCAGTGAACCATGAAAGGTTAATTTTCTCGATTTCGTGACAGGATTATCGTCTGCTCTAACTTCTCTTTTCTCTTTGTTTCTTACAAAAATGTTTAATGGTACGGTGCTCCAAAATCTGCAATTTGTTTTGCTTGTTCTGATCTGTTCTGGCCAGTTTTCTCTTGTGACCATATTATTATATCAGCATCTTCCAATCTGGCAAAAGGGTTCTAGAGTAGTGTGGTGAGCCCATTATTATATCTGAATCTATTCAAGGTCAGGGTTTTCATATGTTCTAGTAAATTTACAAATCTTCTTTTAGTTTCCTATGGTAGTAATGTTCTAGTGACAAAATTTTTAACCATGCGTTATAACTTATATACTAGATACCATTTTAGCTTAGCCATGGCATTTTGTGTATAATTCTCAATGGCTTGCGATTTGCTGCTGCTGCAGATGTCTAGTAGCTCCAGCGGCCACCATCCTGCTAATGGTGCAAAAGTTCTTCATACAAGAGATAGGGTACCCATGATCTATACTTCCTTGTAATATTTTAAGATGTTTCACATTTGAATAATGCAAGAAAAGGTAAAAAATGTGTCATCAATTTGTTGAGCTGTTTGGTTGAGTTCATAATATTGTTAATGCAGAAACTGCAGCTCGACAGAAATGCAGCCTCTAGGGCCTGTCCGAAGGACAGGCAATATATTGAGAAATTGGAAATGGAGCTGATGAACTGCTATCAGGAAATTGGTAAGCAGTGTAATTCTTACGCATCTCATTGACCTGGCTACTGTGTATGGAGTTACTTCCAGCAGTCTTTGCTGACTGCAAATGCAGACTATTTGCAGGATCAGTTAAATATAAGGAATGTTGAAGCAAACATCATGGGAGAGCATATTCACAGCCTTGAACTGAAGCTGACTGAACTTGAAAAGTTCCCGGAAAGAGTGAGAGTTATGGACAATGAGCTGATGCGATCTGATTCTCAGTGCTGGCTCCTGATGGAAGAAGTCAGATGTAAAGAAGAGGAGTTGCAAAAGGCATCTTCACAGATAGAGAAGCTTGAAAGTACAGTTTTAGATTCACAATGCGAAATTGAGAGCTTGAAACTTGATTTAACTAATCTTGAGCAGAGACTATTTGATGCTGAGAGCTTTGCCCAACATGCTGCTGAGCACAAAGCTCGAATTGACAAACTATTGGGAGAGCATGAGCTCCAGCTGCATGAGGCACAAAACAATATCGATCAACTTGTTCTAGAGAATAAGCAATTGAAGGAGTTGTTGCCTATAAAAGCTCATAAACAATCCCCTTCTACATCCGGGGATCACCTTGACAAACAATTGGAGAATGGTGGTCATGCAGAATATGAAAGTGATAATTTAATTCTTGAAAGGATGGCAAAACAAAATGAAGAATCTGAACTTCTAATTGAGCAGCTCAAGGTAATAGATTGTTTACTGCATGTACTTAAGAATCCGGTATAAGCTCTTAATTTTGGCAAGTGCCATCCTTGCTCCCAAACATGTTCCAGAAATAAATTATTCTTAACACATTTTGTTTTAATGCATGACTTACATTCAAACAATCAAACCTGGATAAACTGAAATAGCTATCTATTTTTCTGGTTCTTACTTGAATACAACTTTACCTTTTCTTGTGTAAATTAAGTATTTTTCTGTTTGTTAGGAAGAACTTCGAGAACAAAAGTTAAAGGCAAAAGAGGATGCAGAAGATCTCACCCAAGAAATGGCTGAACTAAGATACCAGATAACAGGCATGCTTGACGAAGAATACAAGCGTCGATCTTGCATTGAGCAGGCAGCTATTCAGCATATTCAGGAGCTGGAGACTCAGGTAGTGATATAGAAAATTTCCACACTGTAATTGACCTGAAAATATGGCTGCAGATGTTACTGAATCCCTTATCCTATTATCTCATACTTTAATTTAACAGACGTCACTAGGTCTTGTTATATTGATGACTTCCTTATCGGGTTTCTCTTACATTCCTGTTCTTTTCATGATGTTTGAAACAGGTCTCCAAAGAGAAGACAAAATTGAGTGGGGCGCTTAGGCGATTGCAGGAATCACATGAACTAGCTCACAAACAAGCTATGGAGATTAAGAAGTTGAAGGATGCTTTAGAGGTATGTGCATGCAGGTGAATGTGATATTTGACATCTGAGATGAGTACTCTTTACAGTATTATCCATAGTTGAGATTGGTCATTCATTCTGGTACTGAGAAGCATCGCATGTATATTCACTGTAGAGGTTTAACTCCGCGGTGAACCTGGGGACAGTTTGCAAGTCTTGCTCTTGCGGGTTCTGTGCAATGTTGATAGAGTTGTCTAATTGCTCGATTGAAGGGCCATCGGGTGCCAGATCTCCAAAATCCAACCACATCAATGGGAAGTTACAGGACCAAGCGCTAATAGAGTGGCATCCTGATGAAGCTTCAGATGGTGACGGCAGGTAGGAAGTTAGATCGTGAAACAGCATGTACATTTGAGTGTGCAATTGACCAATTGTTGTAGATAATTCTTTGTGTTCTCCATTGCTGCCTGTAAATGCATCTGCATTTTGTTACCTTAGCTGTTCAATTTCACCTAGTAAGCTTCCAATGGGAGTTAAGCTCCACTGGCAATGAAAGTTCGATCTGTAAGATGTGAGATTTACCAAGGGTGCAAGGATGTGCCATCACGCAGTGTACTCGACAATAGGAACTCACAAGGTGACATCCCAATTCCCAATTCCCAATAAGGTCAAGCCGCAAAATTGCATCTGTAGATGGTTGTTGGGAAGCGTGTTTCAGGGATTCAACAGAAATAAGGTTCAGAAGGATGGTCGAGGAAGAGGCGTTGATTTCATCTAACTTCATGTCGCATTGAAAGATCCAGCTTCTTTATTGGACAGAGCAGGGGACTTCTTCTGCTATCTGCAGTGAGACATGAATTCGGATCTGTAGCTGACCTGACACAAGCTAGAATTTACAATTTTGTGAGGATGGTGCTTCAGACTAATTACCTCAAAACAGTAGGCAAATTGACGTTCAGCTGGAATCTGAGTGTATAGTTTTGAAAAGGTTTCGTGATCTGATATTGTGATTAAATCATGCAGTCAAGATAAAATAGCTACGTAGGGAGACGCATTGTCATGTACAGGGAAAAAATATTCTGTGATCAGAAATGACTTCATATGGGAGAAAACTGTGCATAATTTACTTCTGTCGACTGACTGCAATTTGGAGGTCGTCAATAAAACGTTGGAACTATGGAGATGGGTTGTTGATTTCACAACAGACTAATGACTCTTGAAATAATTTTGCAAATTTTCATGGTGACTAAATCATGCAGCTTTAGCAAACACCCTTGTTTTCAGCTACATGCACAACAAATTTAACAATGTTAAATACCCTTTTTTTTTTGCCTTCAAGAAACTGATTTAACAACTTAACTGGTTCCAATTTTACTTGTACCAGCATCTGAAGTCGGATCGCGTACGGGCAAATTAAAACAAGAAAAGTATATGCTGAAACCATTCCCCCGTTAAAACTGATCCATAATTGGAGCAATATATTCTTTACTTGCAACAAAGCCTGGATGGTAACAGATTGTAAGTCCACTGAAATACATACAAAAGTGCAACACATGCCCTGTTACATTCAACATACATTCGTAGAAAAGGAAAAGTCCAATTTACTGTCCAAATAACCCCCTAAAGAAATAAAAGGTTTACTTAACCAAACCGGAACAAAACACACCTTGGACGCATATGCAAAACTAGATTTGCTGATGTGGTAGGTTTACTAGATGGTTTTATTGATTATGATGGACACATTAGCAACCCTACGTCTACGTGGCAGGTTTGTTTCCCTTTCCACTAAGCCTGGGAATGGTTTGGTCTCAAACCGGTTTCAGTGGTTTGGTTTTCTTAATTGGTGTTGGTTGATTTGGTGGACAATAGGGTGACCGGTTGGAATTAGTTTGACTAATTTAAAATATTCAGTAATAGTAAAATTAGTATGGCTATATGTGTGATCTAGTCAAAAGTCGGACCCTAAAATTTAAATCTCGCGTTCACACCTAAAAATTTTAGCAAAATTAACTAAAATTTGTTCGAGATGTCTCAGAATCACAATCATCTACTTTATGCAGATTGTTGTGGCTAGATCTACATGTGGCCCCCCACCTCGAAAGCTGGACTCTAAAACTAAAATCTCGCGTTCACACCTTAGAATTTTAGCAAATTTGATTGAAATTTGTTGGAAACGTCTTAGAATGATAGTCAGCTACTTCGTGCATATTAGCATGCTTAGATCTACATGTGGGCCCACATCGAAAGCCGGACCCTAAAACTAAAACCTCGCGTCCATACCCTAAAATTTTAGCGAATTTGACTAAATTTGTTGGAAATGTCTTAGAATGACCATCAACTACTTCGTGTAGATTAGTATGGCTAGATCTACACGTGCGTCCCACGTCAAAAGCTAGACCTTAAAACTAAAAGCTCGCATTCACACTTTAAAATTTTAAATTTAGCTGAAATTCTACTTTATGCAAATTGGTATTGCTAGATGTTAAAAGCTAACCATATGATATATATGGAAAATAGGTTCATATAGAAAATAGGTTCTAAGTGGCTTACTGTTCGCCATTTGAGATATGAGTTTAGTTTGGTTTGTGGGCTTTTTACCACTTAGTTGGTTTGGTTTAGATATATAAGAGTAATGGGCTGGTTGGTGTGGTTTAAAATTAGTTTGGTTTGTTTTTAGGCAGTTCTCGGACCATTAGCAGCCTTACTTTCCACCGTGTTCCCTCCCCATCTCTCTATTTCACCTGCGCTTAGCTCCGCCGCCGCTTGCGGCGAGGCGTCCGTGCCTTACCTGCGTTTGCCTGTCGTGCAGCCCGAGCCACGGAAGCTAGTCCCCGGCTCCCCGCGGCGACTGACCTTGCCCTACCGCCGCCTGTTGCGCAACCCGTGCCCCCAGCGCAGCACTTGGCCATGGCTTGCCGCCGTCTAGTGCGCGCCGCACAGGCTAGCTCCCACGCCTCGGCACGGCCCTACCAACTACCATGCGGCAAAGCATTATTGTTGGACGGAGGCTGATTTGGTAGGGGTGGCGCTACTGCAGCAGCAACTCCAAGAGTATCCTAAAAAATTCTTCCCCAAAATTATGTATTGGGGGTTCTCCTAAAAAAAATTTCCCCCAAAAACATATCAGTCCACAGCAGATCGCTAATAAATAGCCCCCAATATTTCAAACACAGGCCACGTCATCGTATTGGGCCCATCGGAAGGGACACGCGAGCGTGCGGGGATCAGGATTGGGGGAGGAACGCCAACGCTAAAATATACATGGTGGTAGGCTGTTTTTTAGCGTCGCTAAAAAATTGGGGAAGGTTTAGGTGGATTGTTGGAGTTCATTTTTTCTCTCTTTTTTTCCTAAAAAAAGTATTGGGGGTAAGATTAGCAGCCTCTTGGAGTTGCTCTAAGTCTTAGTTGCTTTTCCAATCTGGATCCTTCTTTTAATATTGAATTAGTTAACAACTAGCAGAAAATACACAGGCGTCTGTTATGATTCAAGCGCAACCATTCCTAGGTACGTTAAAAGGCTGTTCATCTCGTGGCTGGCGAAGGAATCTGACGGCGAGCGAGCGACGGCAAAACCTAACGACCGACCGCGAGTCTGCGAGCGAGACGTACGAGGGGTTTCCTACACCTAAACATATTTGCCACGTTGGATGCTGAGGTGTCAATCTTAATCAGCAAAACCGGTTTGTAAATCCGCCATATCAGCAAACCTGACTTTACATATGCATCAAAGGTGAAGTTTGAACCGGTTTAGGAAACACAGGGGTTAAGTAAACCTTTTGTTTCTTAGAGGTTATTTGGACTTCAGCGATATGTGAGGGTAGTAATGAGGGTAGTAAATTGGACTTTTTAGAAAAAGGGGCGCCGTAAGTGAAAGAGGCCTGCACCCTTTTTGAAGAATGACCTCAGAACATGAAAAAGATCAAACCCCTATTCTGCAACTATTTCATCAGCATTGCCAGGGACCTCATCTTCTATGGAGTAGGCACTGCCAGGGACGGTAACCAGCAAAGAGCTGTCATCTATTTCTTCTGTTGCCTCACTTGCCTACAGTGAAAAGGAAAATAAACAAAGACAAGCAATCCTGTCAGCACTTTAGAATATCAGTGAAACTGCTATGTTCATTTTTGAACTAGTATACAATTTTCCCAATCATGCTACTCTGGGCATTAAGAGTGTTTTATCTACAAAAAATACTTCTCCGTCATGCTATAGGAAATGGAATGATATCAATGTACATGCAGAAGCTAATGTAGGAGAAATACAAACACATGGGGAGCATCAAAAGATGGTAAGCAAAATTTGAACATAGCTGTTTCACTTTTAAGTGAAGAAGTTGCTCATAGGATGTGTGCTCCTTTCTATTTGGTAAAAAAAGGTTTAAAGATGATTGAAATCCAGATAGACTACTAACTTTATCCTTTTGTTGATTCAAGGCATTTTTCAGGTGCTCTTTAGCCTTCTTTCTTATTTCCTTTAGTTCCTTGTGCTGAGCTCTGGTGACCTCATAATGACAAGCCACACATAGTGTTCTCATGTTCTCAACTTTACATTCCCCTGAAAAAATCAGAAAAATCATTATGCCGTTCAAGAGTCAACTACACCAAAACTTGTGCGGATATACTGAACCTCCTCCTTTATAAACAGGTATTATGTGATCTGCATGCCAAGCATTTCCATCAGTTGGCTCACGGACAAGCTTATCTAGCCTGTGTATTGAAGCAGGGCATCAGCATCAAACCAACATATTAACAGTGACAATTATCCATATCTGATAATCTTGGTGTGTTCAAACCATAGTACACTGCTAACCCCATGGATACACGCAAATGGGTTAACGAAACATGATGTCACTGTGCAGCACTTACAGTTTCTTTCTACTTGCAATGTTTGGAGCGGCCTTTCGGATATATTCTTCTCGTTTTTCCATGGGCAAGGGCTTAATGTGTTTGACAAGCTTGCAACAATCAAGCTTGCACTGGGAGCACTTACCACGCTCGATTTGAAACAGTGCCTACAGATTATTTAACAAGTATATGATATAACTTGCAACTTCCCTTGTATTTTTTATATAACTGAACATTAGCACTGACTATTCAATGACACCTTCAGGTTTTGTTCACATACACGGATAATCAAGAAGACTCACCTGCCGCAGGGCCCTGCCACTGGTTCTTAACCTGTATTCCTGGAAACAGGCCAGACCACAAAATAGATCTTCAAAATATTCTGGTGACTTCGAAAGCTTCCCACTGAACCCAAGTAAAACAATTTTTTCATGAGAAATATGATTTGTTTATAATAAAAAAAACATGATTTACATATGAAGACAGTTTAAGGAGTCTTTACTTGCAGAGTCCTTGACAAAGTTTGCAGAGAGGTTCATCATCAATAGTCCAGCCTTGAGTGTACTGTCTCTCTTTAGTGGTGCCATTACGCAACACCACCTGTCTCCACTCAGCATTTTCTGGCAAAGGATTACTGACATCATTCAATGGTGCGGCACGCCTCTTACTTCCCCCTTTAAGTAATCCCTAAGAAAGCGGACCAGAACAGGAGAAAGAGAGAGATTTTTCAAGCTGAGGAACACCAAAATAAGTACTTGTGCATTTCATGCAAGGCTCTAAAAATAGGTATATGGTGTTACTGTATTAGTTCACAGTTGCCTAATCAATTGTTCTGATTAGCCTAACAGGCAATTCTAAAGTGGCATGCATGGGCTGCTGCTCCTCGTATAGGTACTGACTACTGAGGTACAAGTAAATCTGTTTTTAGTACAATGACTTTGTGCGTTCTTGCTCTGGACATAATGAGGTTTGAGTGTGTACACCAAAACTGCTAACATTTCAAGAGGAAGTAGAAAGGTAAACTCTATTGGAATGTGAAAAATCTAGCTATACTTCAGCAGCACTAAATGCTAATTAAGGCATGAGTTGCTGTAACATGCTATCAAAATTTTTCCCATATGAACTTGTTTTACACTAAATGCTGTTTGAACCTTCAATTTAATTAAATAGTGTATTCGAGAAAAAATTAATTAAATAGCTTGATCTATAATAAGACCAACTGACATAGGAGGGTATAAACAATTACGATCCATATTCAAATATGCCATGCTGCAGAATAAAGATAGTCAAAATAGCATTTACCAGTTATAGCATTCCTCCCTAAAATATATGATGATCAATGGTTGGTGTATACGAAAGATAGAACTAGTTTTAATTGCCAGAAGAAAGCAGTTTTTGGTGATGGTAATCACATGGAGACGTTTTTTTCAGAACATTGTAATATCCTTGAGTACATCCCCATAGACTTTGTATCATTGCACAAATATATATATATATATATATATATATATATATATATATATATGTTGAATTTCTTTAGAAAAAAGAAACAGAACTGCTTTTGAATATATTGTGTTCATAAGCAAAGCTGGAATGTAAAGAGAAGAATCAAATGAAGAAAAAGGTGCATACCTCTGTGCTATGGTTGATACTATCTTTCAGAAAACACAACTCAAGGCTCAAGGGAAGTTGTAAAGGCTTTCCAAGCAGTCTACTCTGATCAATTGGTCTTAGTGCCAACCACTCTTTGATGAATGCTCTAAACACATTGCAAAAAGCGGGAATCTTTTTCAAGAGCAGAGTCCTTGCTTTAACATCACTGGAAGAACATGGTGAATTCAATTCTTCTGGTTGAAAGTTTTCAAAAAGTGGTTTGGGTCTTGAATCATGTCCTGGGACACAACTGTACAAGTGGATTCGGCCTGTGTGCCGGCTAACCTGCAAAAGATGATGACACTTCAGAGGAATTTACAGAAGAAACTATCCATTTACACCTCCTCAATTCTTCCCTGGATCTAGATCTCATTCCCAACTATGTATCAGCATGATTTACATCAACTATCAAGAAAGGTCAAAAGCCACCCTTCCTGATCTAAACCATTTTAGCTCACTGGGCCACCAAGATGTCCAACTTTCAGTGACATGGCATCCGTGGACATGCATAGTCAGATCAGCAACACAGGGGGTCCCTCACCGAGGCCCCTTAAATAGCCTCTATCTCCATTTTTTTGTTCTCCCCTCATTCCCATTCTCTTTTCTAAGCAAACCACATCAATATCCTAGAGAAAGACAAATCGAAAAGCGTTTTTTTTTCAAATACAACAACTACAAATCCATTTAGTCCCCAGAAAGTTGGGGTAGACTAGCTGAAACCCAACATGAGCCACCAACAGGAGTTTTTTTCCCCAAATACCAATTCAGATCTGCACTACCCCGCCAGTTGGACAAGAGTATTCTAAGATGTGTGGTCAAAAGGCATTAATGATAATGCATAGCACAAGTCATAATAATAACATAGAAATTTGTAGGTCATAGAGTGTTTTAACCTCAAAACGCAGAGACTCCACTTGAATTGGAACATCTGAAATAGGTGCAGTCTGACTGAAGCTCCCAGAATTTTCAGAAAGCCTCCTACGAGCCTACCATTTTTGAAGTGATTTAGATCACTATGTAAATGCCATATCATTAAATAAAAAAGGCAAAGCAAGTTCATTACCTTCATTGATTTACAACTTGATATTGCAGTGCAAAAGGCTGCAGCTGGCGAAAGAGAAACATCAATGCAAGATCTATCTTCAGGTACTGTTGGTGTTGAATTATTTTTCAAGGATGTGCCATAGCTTTCATCCTAATAGGGAAACAGCACAGGCAGAATCATTTGTCAATCAATCAGAAATAATAAGTGGCGAGTAGTAAGCACTTCTCAAATGTTGAACGGAGAGTCTCCTTTTACCTCAAATTCAAGAGGAATTGTCCTAATAGTGAAATCTGAGTCAAGTTCCAAATCATCGATGCCAGGAAAACATTCAATCGATATATCATCAATTTCTGAAAGGTATTTTGGTCCATGGGTCAGGTTAACACAACTCACCATTTATTTCAGGAAACAAGATAATTATTGACACAGGTTCAGCTATTTCTCAGTTAATTCTTTTGTCAGATCATGCATTTCTTGGTTAATAGTTTTCCGAAAAAAATTTACCTGTATTATGATTCTCCAAAGGATGAAGTTGGCATTGTATTTTCTCCTCAGAATTCCTGATTTCCTCAAGATGGCACACTTGATCAACCTTCCAAGAAAGAACAAAGACTTAATAAAAGAGGAATGATCCTTTCAACCTTCTGGTCCTGGTAAAGATCCCATCTCAAACAATGGACATGAACAGTGATCTAGATAGCCAGTCCTCAGCTGGGAAAGGTATGTTGAACATGACATCAAACTTTCCTCAACAAGTTCAAAAACTTCATACAAGTGCACTGGCATCTAGATTTCATTATCGCAATGTTATCTGACCAAGGGTAACCAGATGTGCGTCCCCCCAACCCCTAGTAAAAAAAGAAGCTGCTGTTGCCAATATGCCAAATTAGTGCATTCTATCAGATTTTTAAGGTACTGAATGTCGCCTGTTACATATCCCAGATTAACTAAAAATGCTGGTGGGACTACATGCTCACAGTAGCCCCTCCCAATCTTCCAAAACAATAGTATAGCATGGACAATATACAAATGATAAAAAATCAGAACTTTGTCAAAAGGAGCTGCTTCATATTTAACCTACCTCGATCTCTCTTATAGCATCTTTTTTCCCATTCATCAAAGATGAGACACGGAATAGACTCTGATTTAACTGGAGCCAGTGTGATTCATCCAATGTGTTCTGCAAGACTAACATTATTTTTTTCACTAATACAATGACAGGCTACAGGATAAATTGCAATGGAAAACAAAAGAACTAACCTTTGCACAGAATATATATATGTTGACCGCATTTGTTTGGCCACGCCTATGAGCTCTATCCTCAGCCTAATAGCAGCAGAGTGAAATATTTTATCAGCAATCTTAATTCCACATGTGTTCACACATTAAAAATCATGACCGGGTTGACATTTCCATTCTAATCCTACCAGGATAACTATGAACATAACCAAATATTCTTACTTCTCTTTGGCTGCATTCTGTAATGGTCAAAAAGAAATTGCAACAGCAAAGACTGGAAAAAAAGACTCAGGACCTGAAGTAATTCCGAAGCTGATTTTGGGAGCTCCACGAAAACGACATTCTGAGCAGATGAGAAGTTTAAGCCAACACCACCAGCAGTAATTCCAATTATCGCAACCTTCACCTTTTTTGGGAAGAAAACAAGTCAATAATGGATAAACATTAAACCAAATTGGGGGTTAGTAGATATATGAACTAGGAAAAGTGAGGGAAATACAACAAAAATGAAGGGGGGAACCTCTGGATCCAAACGGAAAGAATCAACAGCTTCTTTCCTTTCCCTTTGAAGTGTGCTTCCATCAATGCGAACAAACTTGATCCCATTCTCAGAGACAAACACCTATGTAAAACAGTCTAAACTGTGAAATTGCCTTATCCTGGATTTCTGGTAGTCATGAAACTTGATAATACTGTTCAATATGATTTCTTTTATCTGAATAGTATGTAAGCATGAGTGCAATGATTCTCAATTATTGTTGAGAAGTACTGAAGCTGACAAACTATGAAAAGTAAAAATCAACAATTTTGATCGAAACCTTTGCTCACACTCACGAAGCTATCATCTATTATATGAATGGGATTGAGTAGTATACATATATTGAGAATCAAAATCTATCCTTTGTTTGAGGACAATCTCCTAATAGCATGATGACAGATAAAGCATATGTGAGATACATTAAACAATTTACCTGTATTCCATCTAGAACCTTTAAATGATGCGCAAATATTATTGTTTTCTGGCAACTAGACTGGGGATCCAGGTTGTGGTTAGCACCCAGTCCATTCACGATGAAATGATTTGAGAACCATTCGCTAAACCCAGATAATTTTGCAATGCCAATCTCTTGTGGGGTGAGATGCCTTGGTGATTTCTTGCAACCATCATCTGACCACAAAAATAAAGATAATCCAGTTTATGCAGAGCTACCAGAATAATCACACTAGTCATGAATGCTGAAGAGAGAAAATTACAAGGCAATCATATTATCATCATTGACATATGTAACTGAAAACTCCTGTTAGAATTAGCACCATGAAGTTACCTTCTTCATCTTTTGTATTTTCATCATCATTGCTTTTGCAGGGCAAGTCAACTGCAAGAGTTTCATTACAACTGATAGAGTCCATCTCTTTGATGGATGACGACATGGCTGTCCTAATATCTGGTGCCTTTAGCTTCAACCTAATAATCTGTCGCCGCTTGGGGGGTAGTTCATTCAACAAGTGCTCTTTCAGTCGCCTAATCTACAACATTGAAGCAGTTTAGTTTAGCTGTTAGGGGAGCTGATGTCAATAAACCATCAAATCTCAACACAGAACATCATGGGGTTACATGGCTTGTGACAAACAATCCAAGAGTCTTTAGTACAGCAAGCACATTATTAGGAAACGATTGCTTCATCTCTTTACATATCAGACTATGGAATAGTAGTAGAACCTTTTTCTCAGAATATTTACGAACAGTACATACTTCTCTGCAATTGCCTTTGAACCAATAAAAATCTCAATGTAGAGGGTACACTCATAAATAATCAACTAAAGAATTGCATTAAAAAAAGTACTGTGCAATTGGCAGCTCAAAGAAGAGAGCAAATTCCCTCTTTGCCACCCAAACTTGTACTTATCCCTTCCATGCCATTGAAAAATATATGCCCCCTTTGCTGCCATTAATTTTACATGCCACTACTGTTATATGTGTCTTAAAACTTGCTCATTGCACCTCTGGACGCTGTCAGGTTTTTATATATTGCCCATTTTACCCCAGGCGCTATCTGTGGAACCTTTCCTTCCCAATGGATCCTCCACTAGCCTACATGCTGTGCCTGCCCCGTCGCCTGTTGCTGCGGCCGCGCCCATCCTTCCAAGTGAACTCATCAGGGGCCACACCCACTCGCTCAATTCAGCGTTCCCAGGTTGCACCCCCTCACTCCGCCAGACTCCCCAAGGGCCACACCCACCCCTCCATCATCTGTCTGTCTCCAAGTCGTGCCCACCCCTCTGTCTGCTGCCTCCATTTGCCTGCCAGCTGCAAGTCGCGCCTCCAATTTTCAGGGGGGCAGGACAGGCAGGGGCAAAGGGAGATGAACGGGCAGGCCGTATCAAGGCTGCTGATGACCTGAGGAGACCTAGCAGGCTAATACTCCTTGAGTGCAGTGGCAGAGAGATAATAAAGCATCCTTGAATGCAATGGCGGAGAAGGAAAGTGTCCAGAAATTGCCCCGTCACATTTACAGGGGTAAAGCCACATAAGCAGAAATCTAACATGAAAATAACGGTAGTGGTAGTAGCATGTACAGGACCTAAAATTAAAACTGATGGCATACAAGTGAACCTATATTTTCAGATGGCATACAGGGGTATATGTTTTGATGGCATAGAAGTAATTTGCTCCTAAAAGAAATCCATGGGCTAGTATCATCAAACAGTTATTTGTGTAAATCTACGAGTTAACATAATATATAGC
The DNA here is from genome assembly GCF_000263155.2 of Setaria italica. Lineage (NCBI taxonomy): Eukaryota > Viridiplantae > Streptophyta > Magnoliopsida > Poales > Poaceae > Setaria > Setaria italica. The sequence continues at coordinate 44,946,213 of NC_028451.1, read as the reverse complement.
AACAAACAGTATGGATAAAACTGCCATGATGGAGCATAGGTAATGAATTCACTGATCACAGAAAGCTATGCATTCAAGCTGAAGTAGCAGAAAGAGCAAGAAGAAACCATGACTGTTTGACTGAGCAAAACATTTAACTCTGTCAACCGTGCACCCTTAGAGTAGTCACCCTTAGAGTAGTCCTGCATATATAATAAATTACCAACTTAAATGACATGAAAAATATTTCCATAAAGATACTAGTAGCAAGGTTGGCGTTCTATTTCATAGCATATAATTTATAACACCTGCTCTATTGGGCTTTTATGTTGTAAACCCCTACAATTCTTAATACATTAGCAGAGCTCCAGCTGTTTCTTTACAGGAGGGAAAAATAGCTGTAAAAAAGCTTTTTTCATGAATTATTTCATCATTTTGTATGTTTAATTTCTACATGCAGAGCACAGATTTTACCCCACATCGCAAACAGCAACTCCGCATTCCAGAGGAGACATAGACTAATGAATAGAACTAGTAACAGTAATACCTTAAATGATTTTCCCTGATAACTTCGAGCAACATGCAGTGAGCAATATTTCTTTGCATAGTCAAATTTATTATTGCCAAGCATACGGGGCCTGAAAGCAGTGGGGTAGGGTGATCAACAACAATATTGTGACAGAAAAATGAAAAGAGCTTCATATGACCAGTACAGTACGGTGCCATTTTCTTTTACTTACCATAACATATTTATCTGGTGGTAGATATCAAAAGGTCTATTAACACCTAGGAGAAAATAATTAGTAAGTCACAACTGACAATTTTAAAAAATATACTCAAGTACAGCAACATATAGTGAAATGGTTTAACAGATTTTCTGGATCTCAGTCTATAATAATTGAATCCTTCAATTAAGAAATCATTGAGATAAAACATGCTACAGAGCAGAAAACTGCACTTGAAGTTTTCACAACATCCTCAGCATGAGAAACACAGGCAATAAGCTTTGACAGACAAGTGAAAATATCGCATCTCATTCCATAACATAATCAGTGCACGCGCTCAGCATGTAACACATTAGACAGTCTAATGTGTTACGTGTTGAGCACATGTACTGATTATACAAGATCAATGTAAAATTATGTCATATCCACATTTATGTCCACAGGGTAACTGCTCACAGTAATCATTGCCATTGATATTACTCACAAAGGATGTGACCATAAAAGGCACCAAGATCTATTTGTTGTTGCTGAAATGCTGAAATCATCAAATGATCTAAACAAAACGTATCTCATATCACAATTATTTTCATGTATCCTGGTTGAAATATAAAAAGTACAATTTCAATAGCACAAGGAACTTTAAGAGGAGTTTGGTGGATATCTTTACAACCTTGACAGAGAGGGTGTCCCCGAGAGCAATACAATGCGCTCAATTTTTGAAGCTAGATGCAGCACAGCTTCTGTCTATCACAAGACAAGCGAGTCAGTACAAGAAGGGAGTGGAATGGTCATACATCAGACTAGTAATATGAAAATCTAAATTCATCAGATGTAGTAACTAGTTCCTTTTCGATAATGCATATAGTCATGTGGAGAATCAAGTTGAATGATGAAGAAAAGTGGAAATTCACTAAATCAGCTCAAAGCCCATTTATCTAAAAGGAAAGTAAAACTAAAAGTTATGATCTCAGATAGAAATAATAATAGGAAGTGTCAAATAACAAAGAACTAAATCTCGTGCATAGACTGAGGCATCCAAGAGTTGTATGCTTGTACTGAAACATCAGATTGTTTCCTGATTATATCAATACCTCGTTTTTTTCTACTTTCTTCTTCGTGCAGCGTATATTGTGTGATTCATCAACTATCATCAGTGCCCATGTTTTATTCGCCATGCTCTCCCTAAGGCGACTTAGCATCTGGTATGAAATAATCACTGCCCTTGGGGTAGCACTTAAATGTTCAAGACTGTCTTGACGACCAAATACTGAAAATAAAAAAATAGCAATAGATATAATTTAAGCATCCAAATAATGCAGTCCTTATACAAAAGAGGAAATAGTAGGTGCACAAGAGTATATTGGTGAACATATGCACAGCCCATCCTTTGGATCCAATCTGAATGGTTTAAGTCAGAGGTGTGGATATAGTCTAATTAAAAGGGATGAGATTGAGTTTGTGCTTCCTCTATCCGAAAATAGGTATATCTTAACTGGAAACAAAGATCAAAAGAATATATTCAGAACGGGTGGGCCAATCACACGAGGGAGAAGTGATAAGATAAAACAGTGGCCTTCGCTGATCACATATTTTTATTCTCTGTGTACAAACATATGTAATTTACACTTAAAGAATCAAAACATCCTAGACTTGAACAGATGAGCTATGCAAGCAATTAGCTTAGCTTGCGACTCAATATCACATCTTTTGATCAAAAAATTATATACATATCAGCTAATCTATCATAGTGTTGCTTCACAGGGATATAACATTTCAACCATCTGCTGATATCAAAATTTCAGTTTTTTTTACATGATGAACATAAAAGGTGAGATTGATATAATATAGTGCAGGATTCCAGGCTTTACTAGATGACAGGGTACGTGCTAATGAATTTTATGACAAAAAAATGCAACAAAAATCATATACTCCTTAGTTCAGCTTGAATCACAAGCAAGTGAAGAACCTAGAGCTGGAGGGTTACAATACAGAACGTGTGATCAGACAAGATTGGTAGTTCAAAATTATGACTAAATGGATTTGTACAATTTACTAACAGGTGCGATAAATACCAGTTTTCATATCAAGAAAAGCAAAGATGCTCCATACCAAGGTGAATATCTTTTGGCATAAATGAAGGATCCCAACGCTCCAATTCCTCCGCCCAAGTATAACGCAATACAGCTGGACACACTATTAATATAGAACCCTCGTCCTTGAAGCAGCATGCTATTGCAATTGCCTGCATTAAAATGCATGAGAATGTACACCCTCCCTCCCTCGCTCACTATAAGCAAATTGGCAAGCTTATTTATATTGGCAGGTTTATTCATATTTCTAAAAGAAAGTCTTAATATTCGAGATAAAATTATTACTGTTGTTCAATTAGTGCTGCAAACTTTTCATATCAGTGTGCCACTAACCTTGCCAGACAGTAGCATTTTGTTGCCTGTGAAAACAATAATACTCTATGCATCCACACAAGTATATCCCCAAGTACTCATGCACAAAACAGCAGGAGTTGCAATATGCAAGCACGCATGTCATATGCTCACCTGGAGAGTCTTGCCAAGACCCATCTCATCTGCGATCAGGCAGCGTCCACGCCTTTGAAGCCCAAATCTCACACCTTCAAGTTGGAAGGGTAAAAGAGCATCTTTTACTTGCTGTGGCAGCTTCTTGAGAAGCTCGTCCACTTCTTTATCATAAGCCCATTTCTGGCCAGGCAACATAGGGATATTCTGAATAACTCTCTTTGTGTTATAAGGTATATCTTCCACAACAGCCCCTGGCAATTTCTTCAGGCATTTCAACACCACATCATAGTCCACGAGCTTAAATACAGGATGAAGATGGCCACTTTGACTTAGTGACTGTGTTTCAGAGTATTGTACAACCTAACAGTGCCAACATTAAAGGGGAAAAAATCAGTTCCAATTCTCTACCAAAATCCTTATCATTCACGAAAAGACAGACAGAAATATTAACGTTATATCATCTGAACATGCCCACCATCCCCCTCCAATTTTATTTTGCTTGATTTTCAGTTGTTATTGAACTGCAGGGGAAAAGAATAGGCTAAATGGTCCATCCATCGTTCCTTAAACATTCCTAGAACGATCCAGACAAATGGAATCAAAGAACAACCAGTTATCAATCAACTCTCGTAGATGTCCACGAATTTGCCAAACTGGTGCCAAGAAACACGAAAATCACCAGAATCTCGCAAACAAGTGCATAGTGGTACCCACGGAAACAGAATTTCAGAAGTAGCTCATCAGTTGTACATCCTGATCAAAGCAGAAACCAGAATAAGACGTCTAATGCCTATGTCAGGCAAGAACCAATGCGAACCATACCGAAGCCGCAGCGAGGCTGTCCTGGACGGCGCCGAGGCAGTCGGCCTCCCCAGGGTAGGCCTTGCCTTCCGCCGGCTCCACGGCCACCAAGAACTCGTCGGGACTGCACACCTCAAGAACCACCTTGAACCCCACCGGCGGCTGAGGCGGAGTCGGCGGCGGCTGCGGTGGAGAAGGGCGCGGGGGCAGCGGCGCAGACCGATGCTGGGGCGCGGGCGGGGCGATTCTTGGGCACTTGGCGAGCCTCCACTCGGCGGAGGAGGCGGCAGTGTCGTAGGCGGGGAATGTGGGCGTGCCGGCGGCGGGGAAGGCGGTGGTGGCGTAGGAGGTGGAGGCGGTGGCGGCCGCGGCCGCGGCTTCCGCGATGCGCTTTCGCTTCTCGAGGGCCGCGAGGCGGTTGGCCTCTGCGCGGCGCCGCTGCTCCTCCGTGATCTGCATGGGCAACGCCCACGGCTACACTAGGGTCGTGGCTTTGCGATTCGAACGGCGTTGGGGTTCGGCAATTTCGGGGAATGAGGAGCGGGAGGAAGGGCGGTTGGGGGAGGAAGACTGGAAGAGGGCGGGAGGGAAAGAGGGGAGAGAGGAGGTCATCATATGTTGGGCTCAGCCCATTTAGCAGCAGATACAGAGCAAATCTCCCTTGTTCATTCTCATGCATTTCTGAAGCGGGTGGAAAGAGGTCACCGTGACATTAATCTGACGACATCACAGAAGGAATCTGACCACGCCCACCAAAATCAGTGAAGGCTCCCAAAAAAATCAC
>NC_028451.1:44885931-44941287 GCF_000263155.2 Setaria italica | reverse complement strand
CATCACAAGTCACCCTAAACCAAATACCACACTACACATGATGTGAACATGTCGAAAAAACAGGCAAGTGATGTCGTCTGTCTTTGCAGTTACAAGAACAAGTGATGACTAATGACGTATCCATAAATAAAGGAGAGACACTATAAAATAGCTCTTCTTTTTCCCCCCATCTGATGCAAATGCCCCTGGAAGAAACACTGCAGCAGTTCGATGCAAAGCCCATCACAGATTCTTGTCGTGCCACAGTTTACCGGACCAGCCATCCAACTGTCTGCTGGTCACAACCAAGATTTTACGAAATCGCTTTCACAAGCCCCTGAGCTTCAATCTTGCAAACCTGTCGACAAAAAAACACAGATCAGATCATATGTTATTTCACTTTACCAAAACCTTTTATCAACCGTCATGGGACATACTTATTCGCAAATGTTTTTTGAAGTACACAAAGCAACGGAAACTAGCAAATCACAAATCAAACAGGATATTAACAAGGCAGGCTTTCCTTATAATTTTTACGAATAAAATAAGAGCAAAAACTGGCTGGACAATATGGCTGTTCTGAAAATAACCAAAGGCTCTAGATTTACTCTAAGAAATGTTTGCCATGTGGTTGATATGGCAAATTAACAGCAACATATTAAAACCGGCATCATTGTCAATAGTTTGATGTTTTTCTAATCTTCAAGTACTAGAAAGTGAAAATATTTGTGGTTATTCTATTTAGATGTGCACAAGCACTCTAACTTCCTCCCAAAACATCTGTGCTACCATTTCTGGCATGGACATGATTATAGCTAATTGCGACTTGATTGAGCATACAAATGTCAAAAGTAATTTAAAGTTTAAACTTCAGCCTAGGGGCAAACAATAGGGCATCAGACACAGACGGTCAAGCATTCGAGATTTGGAAATTGATTCATTCTCAAAATTGATTCAACGATTCTGACATCATTTTAAAACCAGCATGCAAACCCTTGGTAATAATTTCATTAATAATGTTCTCAAACTTTATAGATATCAAAATTTCCCACAATGAAATCTAAATAAACATAATTTGACATGATATCCCAACAAGTTTTTGCTTTTTTTTAAGATACAGGGATAAAATGTCAGCATATAACATATTGGGCGAGGCATAAGCATGTAAACCTTGGCATACACTAATGAATATTGAACACCAATCAGTTAAACTATATCCAGGCATATCTGCATATGAAAAATTGATGTTTACAGAAAGAATGATTGAAGAAGTAATCTGCAATGGAAAATGCCTAACTATGTTTCAGTGTATATATTTTGATAGACATCATAAAGAAATCTATCTTTTCTTCATAAATAAAATTGAACTTTACAGATTAAATAGTCCAATAAATTCAATTTGAATGGAGATAGCAAAGGGAGAGCATAACATATAATAATATCACCTGATTCAAGTTCTTGATGATTACTCATCTGCTGCCTCCTCTGAATCTGAGAGCGGTAGCAGTGTGCTAATTCCAATAACATGTCCATTCAGGCATACAAAATACTCCACAGAATCATCATAAGCACCCAGCCTAGCGGAAGCACTTCTCGGAATCATATTCTCCTGGAACATGTTCCATAGCTTGGCCTTACAATAAGGGCACAACTCCCTTGGATGAAACCTAGCCCGCTTCTCAATCAACATCTTCTTTACCCTTGAGGTGGCGAATGACTTAAAGATACCTCGAAAGAAACCCAAGTCGCCTTCTTCACCCTGATCAAGATGCTCGCATGGATCTGACACATACAGGACGTCTGACTTACATGGCAGAGGCAGGAAACTCTTGCCTGCAGTCCTCGAGAAGCGCGTCCTGAACACGAAATGGCCCGGTACATGAATGTTGTTAAAAAGCCCCCCTTTTGTGCATCCATTGCAGTAGATAAGCAGCTTCCCGAGCGCTTTCCAGTTTCCATCAACAATGTGGCTGCCACCTGAATGCAAGTCCAGCATCATCTTCGGCGCCCTTGCATGACAGAACTCCTTCCACAGCACCTGCTTGGCAACCTCATCAAACCACTTGCACACGCATGAGAGGATAGCTATCAGCCTTGGGTTCCAGTTCATGTGGCGGAAGACGAGGAAGAGGGCATCCTCACTGAGATGGCCCTTGGTGCAGACGCAGCTCGCCGAGTGTGTGCAGCGGTGTTGTTTCACCACCAACACCATTTCCAGAAATCAAATCACTCCAACAACAACGTGCGCCTTCTCATACCTCCTTCAATCCTGTTTTACAGAAGTGTCTCAGTTCCATGTATACCAATCGATCACTACCACTATAAAAACAAATCGACTAAAGTTTAAATTGAACTGTTTCGACATTTCTAATTGACTGGTAGCCAGCAATACCAACTTTTAAAGGTACAAACGAACAACAAATTAATTTGCCGTTTTATAGTTCAGAAATCTAAGAAACAAATTCCTGTAGCAAACGTGACAAAATTACCCCATAGACAAGCTCGAGCAAATAGCATCAAATTGTTCCTAGTACGTACCCCAAGAACGAATACATCCCAAACGGAAAACCAAATGCCGCATAAGAAACCTAGAGGCCAGACCGCAGCTACTTGCCGAGAAACCGAACAGCTACGCTCAATCAGTGAGAGCAGGTGGGGGCACGCGCCCGTTCGCCGCGCGCGCGGGGTTCTCCGGCCACGCATGGATCGAAAGCTCCTCAACCGAGCTGTACCCAGGCGCGATTCTTCGCTAGCGGCACGGGATGACCGCTGCCCGAGGTCGAGCTCCTCTCATCTCGGCATTATCCGCCCGACGAGAGTGCGAGACGGGGGGGCTCGCGGCCGAGCAAGCGAGCGAGCACGGGGGCAGCAATGGACTCGCGCAGCGCATCCATTTCAGCGGAAGACACAGAGCGACGGCGAGCCGAGCCGAGCCTTACCTGGCACGACGCCGCGGGGCCTGCCGCCGCCGGAGCTGGGCGAGGAGCCGCCGTCGCCGTCGCCGTCGCCGTCTCCGTCGCCGTCGCCGTCTCCGTCGCCGTCTCCCGCGCGGTCCCTGCTCCGGTCGCCGGCGTGGAGGGTCGAGACCGAGACGGGGCGGGATCGATGGGAGGGTGGGGATCGGAATCATCGGGTCGGATCGAGCCGCACCAGATAGCCACCAAACGGGTGCGTGCGCCGCGCGGAGGGCAGGGTTAGGGGCAGAACCGACCATTCACCCGGGGCCGTGACGGGGCAGGTCCAGCTGGCGGAGTCTGGACGCGGGGACGGGACGGGAGGAGGCGACCGGACGGGGCGCGGAGTGACGCTACTGCCCCTGGGCCAGTCGGCGTCCGACTTGGTGCGATGAGGCCGACACCGGCGGGGCGCGGCCGGCAGGGGCATTTTGGGGAGGCCGGGGTTAAAAAAACTGAGGCGTCAAAGAAAAGGAGGAACCGCGCGTGGCCGCGAATAACTCCAGGTGGAGCCGCCTCGGGATACGGGGAAGGGGCGGCGTGAGGCGCGTGGATTTCCGGAGTTTTATATTAGCCGTTAATTATGTCCGGTTTAATCGGGTTGGACGGTGGGATCGTACGGCCCGAGCGTGGGCCGCAGGTCAGTTGGACAATGTATCCATCGCAATTTACATGATCACATTGTATATTCCCAAAAAAATGGTGGCCATGAAATCTCTGTGCCTGAATGCAAATATCAGGGACGATGGCCAAGAGCCCAAGACCCTCGTCGTTTAGTTCTGAATCCACATCACTGGCGCAAGTTTTTTTCATAGTTTCGATGTCTTTTACCGTCAGTAATTTTCATCCACTCATATATAAGCCGTTCGATTTGCATGTGTTATATAAGCCGTTCGATTTGCACATGATCGTGTTTGCATAAAACTCCAGAGAACATTGTCTTTCAGCAATTATTACAACGTACGACCCGCACCAAATTTCCTGGCATGCCCACGGGCAAGTTGTTCGCCTGCTGCGATCACCTCCTGCCAGGCAGTCAGGCAAGCGAACAATAGAGTACAGCCCACTTGACCACTTGAACCGTCAGCTTGCCAATTTGCGCTCGACCCCCAACCCCAAGGGCCCATCTCCCTCTCATCGATCGCTTTCCTGTAGAAGTTCGGTGGCGAAATTGAAGACGCATTCCACCGTAACCAGTTGCAGGCATGGCACAGTACTCGCAAGTTGCATTGCTTTGCGTTACGAATGCACCATCCTCGCGGAAACAAAGTTAAGTTCTTTTACACTGCACCTTCGTCTTACTACCTTATCAAGTATCAACTCTCAAGAAGTTTATACCGGGTTCCAGTCCTAACCGTCAGTTGAAAATGGTGCATTTCCAACATTCCTTAAGGATTCCGAGTGGAAAGGTATCGAGCTTGATCCTAACATATACAAGCACAGTTAACGTCTATTTTGGGAGAAAAATCAACGTCACTCGAAAACCGTGTGCGTAACTGTCAACAGTCTGCACAATGGTTGGGTTTGGGTCATATTCTTGCCCGCAATCCTGTGGGAATCGTCGTCTTGAATCTCTCGAAGACCAAGTAGCCCAACGGTGCTCTCCAAGAAAAATAGCTTCAGACAAAGTTCAGAAAATCGTAGTTCTGATTACTGTGTGCAACATACAAAAATAGTTTTAAGAAATGAACATTGAACGTATAAAAAATGATTAAACAAACTAAGCTGCCTTAAATGGTAAAAACTCACCAGCTGGTTTGTTGTTAGAAAAACGCACAGGATAAGCCAACATCTGATTGCCAAACAAATCACCCAGCTTGATCACCTGCGCTACGCCATAAGTCTGCGTCAAGATGTTCTCAAAGTCTGGCCATAAAATTTTCCGCCTTCCTTTTAGCATATTCATGAACTATGGTAGCTGTGCTTTCCCTATGTCGCATATAGAATTCAGCAAGCAATATTCTATTTTCTTCTGGTAACAGATCACCGTGATGACCCTGAAAAAACACCAAACATAAGATGGTGACACTTCACAGTTAGCTTACAAACATAACTTAATCAGCAATTTCCTCACTTGGAGGTAAATTTAACGGACAACATATATGGATTGCAGAGTAAATAAAAAGAGAGACAAATTCTAGTATGATAGCTCAAGAGAGGCAACCCATATGGTTTATTTATTTATTTATTGGGGGTGGGAGATCCATTCAGATCACTGACCATTTAAACCATCTATTAAAAAGGTCAGATTGGCAAATTGCCACATATACATACTAAATTTGGTAATTTTGATTCGTAGTGATTCTAGTATGATAGCTTAAGATATGCAGATTATTGATTTTAGTATTTTACACGTACAAGCAAGTATGACATAGTTTATGAGATAAGACCTATCCATATCTGGCTCTGACAAACTCTTAAGGCTACTCTCCACAAGATTCAAGCTCATATTAAACAACCTAATGAGGCTTAGAATTTAATCCGGAAGGCAAGTGACTGTTTGGCATAAATTTAAGCAAAGGTGAAAGAGCCCCTAGCTCTATGACCACTATCCTTGTAAATTGTGGTTTCCATAAAATTCAAAGAGAAAATAACAAGAATAGTTGTTTTCTCTTGGCTGAAGGCTAGAAGTCCCATTACCTACCATATGATGACAGATGGGATTTCAATATATGGGTTGGGGTTATCATGTCCTTCTATAAGGTATGATGACATCTAGAACAAAGAAAGTGAACTTACAAGGCGGGAAAATCTATCACAAACAGCATGGTGCATCAGGATTCCAGCTGCAACAGATACATTAAATGAATCCACCATGCCTTTCATAGGAACACTACAGTGCAAGTCAGACAACTCTAGAGCATCGTCACTTATACCCCTGGCATCAAAGAATTAGTTAATACCCAAAAATAATTGTATGATGAAATATTAATGTATCAGCTGATCCACAAATATCATGATGGAAAAGAAATGCCTAAACTAGTGTGACATTTTTTCTATTTTGTGCAGAACTTTTTGAGGCAGAAGGTCATCAACCCCTCTCCACAATGAGGTACTTGGTAACACTAGCAAATATAAATTTCCTGGTTTTCTGGCCTGAAACTTCAAGGGCATAATACAGAACATGTACAAGATATGCAGTATCTCATTCATCGCACTACAGCTATCTATTCACGGAGGAACGTATGCTACTCCTTTTGCAAGAAGAGAGAGACTGAAATACCACATCGCAAAGCTAGTAAGCAGATCCGCGGATCTTTTTTTATACCAGAAAATGCCTTGAGAAAGAAAAGGATAGAAAAATAGAACAGAAAGCGCGACCTAATAACCATTTACTTCATCAAGTATTTCTAAATGCAGCGTAACTTCAATAAAAGATACATGTCTGGATAGCAGGAACAACCCCTACCTTAGCTCATTGCCCACAACAATAGCCGTTGGTTGAGACCAATCCATGTCATACACACAAACCTAAGAAAAATTCTAAACATAATTATTCCTTCAACCATATTACTAATATCAGTGGATAACAAATCATCTTTCAGTAAGAAAAGTTAAATCTTGATGAATGGTGAACAACTGAAACATATATATAATCAATTTCACTACAAAATCCATTTGTGATCCACATAAATTTATATTCTGGGTATCCTCAAATAGATCATAATGATCAAATTCAAACATACCAACAGTACAGTGCTTGACCGCAAATTTTCTTTTTCTTAATAAATGCATGCTGTCTCTATAAATCACTGAACATGTTATTGTCCCTGTTTGTTCAAAATAATTGCAGCTTTCCACTGAAAGCAACAGATGATTGTGAATTGAATGATACACAGCGTATGGACTTCATGTAGAATTGTGGATCATAGATTTCCTAACCGCAACAAGTACTCATCTTCCAAGGAAACCAATAGATAAGATGCAGAAGAGTGAAAATACCAAGTCATTAAGTAGAAGAGTGAAAAAAAAATACCGAATCAGTTCCCAAACAAGTGGTTGCAATGCGATAACCACGCTTTTTTAATGCACTGAAACATTCTGCAGGAGAGTTCCATATCTCTATGTCAAGCCATTTTTCAGCACCCATGCTGACATGCCTGTTGTCTCTATACCTGCAAAAGTAAAGACGCATTTGATTTGGATGGGGAACAACAATTTCCTCGAGCAACACATACCATTTTCAAAATGTGAGGTGAAATTTATGAATTTTCACCCATACAATGTCTAATTTAACGACTTCTTGATATATATGCTAAAAAATTATAAATAAAGCAACAAAATCCATGTAAAAGTAAAACACTAAATAATAGTCCCCAAAAGATCTCTATCATTGGGCCATTTTTCTCACATTCGTGACTCACCCATGTTAAAAACTAATTTGTGAAAGTGCCGATACAATATCCAATCTGGCAACTTTAAGTATGCATATCCTTCCATGTATATTGCATTGCCTTCCAATCATTTTTCCAACCATCATGCAGTCCAAGCTCATTTAATAGTGTAAACCAAAATGCACAAGCCCAAACATACCTATCAACTACCTGGCACCACAAAATAGAGTAGGCAAATATCATCAAGTATTAGTGTATTACTGTATTATGCAAACTACTCGTTTGGAAGCACGGGAAAGTTAGTTGATAATAGGTCAAACTCTATGTGGAAAATGTGCCATTATGCACTCTATGGATCAACAGCCGATAATCTCTTCATGGGATTGCCGATTGCACCAAACTCGTCCCATTCAAACTATGTCCTAAAGATGCATTGATTCTCCCAGATCACTCACAGTTTCGGTTTGATCAAGTAACTCTAACAGCTAGTGGTAACTGTTAAGTAATAACTGTACACGAGTAACCCCTAAAGTCTCCCCACTCACGAACGACAATGTTACCGAAGTGATATGTAGCATTTCGTTTTCACTCTTCACCTCTGCACCTTTTGCTGCTGTCGCAGGAGATGACGTGCACGGACTGCACGCCGAGCGCGTCGGCTGAGCGGAACGCGGCCGAGACGTTGCCGAAGTCGGAGAGGCCCTCCACCACGAGACAAACAGCGTAGCTCCGGTTGTCGACGGCGTGCCGGATCCGGTCCCTCCGCGGCTCGAGGATGTATGGCTCCAGCACCTCCACCACCTCCCGGCTGGACAGCTCGGCGCCCCCCACCGCGGGGCGGAACGCGTCCAGGTAAGGGAACCACCTCCTCCGCCCCCCGGGCCCCGCCGGCCCGGGAACCGCGTCGTCGTCGGCCCGGCGCTGCAGCTTCATGAGGCGGTCGGTCCGGCCACGCGGGGCGCCGGGGGCGGAGGCGGACGGGGGGCGAGGGTGGAGGAGCTGCTCGACGGTGTCGACGCCGTCCTCGTCATCGGCGGCGGCGGAGGAGGAGGAGGTGGAGAGAGGGGAGGCGCGGGCGCGAGGGCCGAGGAGGCGGGGGAGGGGAGGAGCCGTTGGGGCTCTGCGGGGCCGCGGGAAGGAGGCGAAGGCGGTGGACGCGAGCGAGGAGACGGATAGCGTCCTGGTCGCCATTGCTGCGCTGCGCTCGTCTGAAGGTTTTGGGCTGGGGCTTTGGGGTTTCAGATTCGTGGGAAGGCGCTGAGCTTGTCGGAGCCGAAGCGAGAGCAGAGTTTGTGCAAGCGGGGGTCAGCTGCGATACTGCGAGTCTGCGAGTCCTGGGCCTCTTTTCGGTTTTGCGGTACGGCCAGGCCCACATCCCGCTGAAAATCAGTTCCTTGCTTTCGACGCAACAGAGACTCCGGCCCACCATCTATCGTCAGGCAGGCCGCCACCAACCAAAGCAGGCCCATGTTACGCGCACACTCCCTAAGCATCGCGCTCTTGTCCACCTTGACCGCTGCCGCGCCGCGCCTCAATCGCGCAATGCCATGCCAGCGGTCGACTGGGCTGGCACCACGGCGGCCATGGCGCCTTTCGCTGCCTCGCCACACGAGCGCCCCCCCGGCCCGATGGCGGCGGCGATGCCGATGCCAACCAAGACCGCGCACGCATGTGCCGCTGATTGAGACGACGGCGGGGGCAAACCGGGGAAGGGAACAGCCGAACAGGGGAGCCGGTTCGCGGCGACACAGATCGCGACCGGCAACTGCTGCTATCTAATCCAGCACGTGTTCGCCACACACGCATGTGCGGTCGCCGGACGCACCCGCGGCCGGCCAACCACCCGGCCGGCGGCGGCGGCGGTCGATCCGATCCAACAATCATTCCCGCCTCGATTTCCCCGGATCTGAAAGCGGAGCCGCATGATCACGCCAATCATACGACCGATCAAGAGACCGCTGCCTGATGATACCGATGGTTACGTATACAGTGCTCGCTTAGTTTATCCAAGATGCTGCATCTAATTAGCGCATTTTGCCAGGCGCAAGCGCCAAACGAGAAGGGCACGGCTGCATGTGGCGATACCGAGCTCCGAGCTGTCCGGCGGCGCTGTAACTGAATCGCCACCGAATTCCGTCGGGTTCCGATCAAGCCGCCGAGAGCATCACACTCTGGTAGCGTAGACTGGAAATCGTAGTTTAGCTGCCCGTACGCTCACCAACCCTGACAGCGGAAAAGGAGAGGCGTCCAGGTGCGGCGCGGTGGCAGGCTAGCTAGCAAGTCAGAGCACGGGGTTGAAGTTGAACTGAATTGACACGGGCCCGGGAACGAAATTGCCGCACAAATACACCCTGCGCGCTAATGTGATCGTGATGTGCCTGCACACACCATAATCATGATAAGATCCCGCCTGAGTTTTCCAAGAGATTTCCTTGGCTTTCAATTCGTTTTTCCAAACGAGTTTTCTGCGCGCGGGTGATAAAGGTGCTTCTGAAGGTGACACGGCGCACGCGCGAGCTCACAGAATTTGGAGCTTGAAGTACTAAATTCAATCCCAACGAACAGCAAGTAAAATAGAACTCGCATTTTAATACATGCTTCTTACTGATTGTTTCTTTGGTTCGAATGACTCCAACACAAGAAACAATATGAGCCCGTGCCTGACATTTCCGAGCGAATGGAAGTTTCAAAACGAGTTTCGTGGGCTGGTGGGTACTGACGAGAGTGACACGCCGGGCCGTACGCACGTACGCGCGTGACAACTCGACCGAAGCAAGCAGTAGTGAGTTCAACCCCAACAACTGATAGTCAAACTAGAGATCGCGGAGGGCGATCGTTCAAAGAAAATTTAGCAAACGATATCTCGAATTTAATTTCGGGCGAGAAAAAATATTTTTTTGCAGGTGTCATTCAAGAAGCACCATGTCGGCGAAAAGAAAAGAATCAACGGGCGCCGGGAGTTGTCCCCATTTCTTGTGAACGAATCAGAGCATATATAATTCAGTTGCTTCCGCTTTTGAGCTACGATCCCTCGGAAAAAATATCTGCGGCTCTGACCCATGGCACCAGATGGACAAAAAAATTCTGCTGCTCGTTAAATTACTTGGCGCGTAAGGCAAAGATCTAGATCAGATATGCTTGTCTCACGTAACACCAGCTGAGAAAAGATCTCTGATTTCTTACCACCATCACGCTACTGAACTAGTCTATCGCTACAAAACAATTTTTGCATGCTAATGGCACGTTGAAATAGAATAATTCTAGACCGCTAAGATAAAAAAATTCACGGAAACATGAGCTAGCTAGGTCAAGACCTCTGGCGATAGGAAACCAGCACTACCGCATCGCTCTGGTCCTGTTCAAGCCTTTTATCATGAGCTGCGGGTGGGAAGATTCGCCAAGCCCCAGCCGTCAACTCTCCAAAAGCTAAGGTCGTGCGCGAAGCTTTGACCCCGAATCGTACTCGTACATGGCGCGGCTGATGAGGACTCGCAAAATGCAGGAACGCATGGTGCGAGTGCGAGCAGAGCCCACCAAAAGGGGGGCGCGCGCACGCACTCATGACTCCCGTGTAGGCAGAGGCATCTTCAAAGTGGACCCTGCCCCCCGTTCATACTGATCGCCATCATCTTGCCATGATGCATGTCCAGGATTTCACTTCTCCACTCATGGGTCTCCAAGCTCGACGTTGTGCTATACTACTTGCTCTCTTTTTTTTACCTCTCCTTTCTCCGGCTACGAGCTCAATCCAAATTAACAGGGCACACGTCCACAGGACAGCGAGCGCGTCCCCGTGAGAAAGAGCTCTCGGATCTCCGACCTCCCGCGGTCAAAGCATTGTTTATGAGACCACGCGCTCATCCCGCACGGGATGACGGATCCAACCCGTCGTCGACCGGGCGCGGCGCGCGGGCGGGAACATTCCTCCGGTGGCCGGTGGCCTGACGCCACCCCGTCTTGTCGGCGTGCCCCACTGGCCTTTCCGGTATCCTGTTGGGCGTCGGCATCATCGCGTCTAGAAGCTTCACCGCGGGGTTGGGTTGGAATCTGGTGGATTGGTATGGTGCCCTCCGATCGAGTGCGGGCGGGCGCACGCCTACCAGGCTACCGCGCACACGCGCATGCCGCGGCGGAGGCGTGCGCGCCTGCCCCCCTTCTTCCCCCCCGGCCCGGTTCGGAGTAGTTTGGACGCGAGACAGCCGCGGCAAAGCAGTCACCATCCAGTCGCCTTGGAGTACGGCGTCGTCAACATGGGCGGCGGCTGCCTTCACTTACCTGAAAAGCAAGGAAAATACCCATCACATTTTTTTTCTGGACGGAAATCACACGTACAATTTCGAAGTCGGAACCTTTGTTATGGTAAGACGACATGTAACTCCCCTTCAGCTAGCGTCACTGTCGAGGTGTTTTCGCGACCGCGGTGATTAGAAACACCACTGGTTCTTTTCCTTGCGGTTGAATATTCCAACTTGGGATTTTACAAAGCGTGATTAACCACACATGATGGTGACAAGTCAAGGCCTCATTCGGAAACAAAGCCACGAGGCAAATTCAAAGACCACAACCCCGAGCAAGCCTCTCTCGTGTGCGGTGTGCCCCCTGTGCGGTCAGCATTAGCAATTAAAAAAGTTGGAAACCCCTAACCCAATCCACAATTCCATCTCTTCTGACGAGACGCAGCGCTGTGGTTCCCAGTAAACGCAGGGAAGGGATTCAAAGGCCGGGACCGGGAGCAACAGCGACAGGGCAGTAGCTGGCGTGCTCGCCGTCTCCCACATGCGGGCCTTGAGCCACTAGATAACTTGTGATCAGAGTCGAAGATTTCGTTTCTTATTTGCTGCTTACTTCATCTGTCCGTGAACAAAGTGGAAAGGGAAAGAGAAGCGGAAGGCTAGCTGCAGGGCAAGGAGTAGCCAGTAGAGCAAGACGAAGAGAGAAGCAGCAGCGGGCGCATGCGGAGGCTGCGCGCCGCTCGGCCCGTCGTCCCCGTCGCCGGTGCTTCCGATTCGCGGGGGTTTCTTCCATGATTCGGGAAGCAAGGCCATGTCTCCCCTGCTCCTCGGATTCCTCGGCTTACTCCTCGTCGCAGGTTAGGATTCCCTGACCCCTGTTCTTGCTCTGTTCCGTCTCTTGAATTGCTCTGTTCTTGGCGTGGGAACTGAATTGCGCGAGTAACCGTGGCTATCGTGTGTCGTCTTGAAGGTGAGGTGGTGGTGATAGCCGGAGCGCAGGGCGGAGCCGGTAGCGCCGGCGACGACAGGGAGGTGCTCGTTGAGCTCAAGCGCTTCCTGCAGGAGAACAACAGGGTGAACCGCGGCGCCTACGACACGTGGTCAGAATCGGATGCGTCGCCGTGCGGGTGGCAAGGCGTGGGCTGCGACGCCGCCGGCCGCGTCGCGTCGCTTGACCTGTCCCGCGCGAGCATCTCCGGCCCGGCGTTCGGCAACTTCTCGCGGCTGCCCGCGCTCGCCAGCCTCGACCTCTCCGACAACACCATCAGCGGCGCTGGCGACATCGGCCAATGCCGCGGCCTCGTGCACCTCAACATCTCCCACAACCTCATCTACGGCTCGCTGGACATCTCCGGCCTGACAATGCTGCAGACGCTCGACGTGTCGGGGAACCGCCTCGTGGGCGGCATCGCGGCGAACTTCACGGCGATCTGCGCCGACCTGGCCGTCTTCAACGTCTCCACCAATCGGCTCACCGGCAATATCACCGGCATGTTCGACGGCTGCGCCAGGCTCGAGTACGTCGACCTCAGCTCCAACAACTTCACCGGCGAGCTGTGGCCGGGCATCACGAGGTTCAGGCAGTTCAACGCCGCCGAGAATAATCTGACCGGGAGCGTCCCGCCGGCCACGTTCCCGGTCGGCTGCAAGCTCGAATCTTTGGACCTGTCAGCGAACAAGCTGACTGGAAGCTTCCCGGACTCCATAGCCAAGTGTGGGAACCTGACGTACTTGTCGCTGTGGGGGAATGGCTTCAACGGCGTCATACCGGCCGGATTGGGGAACCTCACCGTGATCGAGACAATAATTCTCGGGAAGAACAGCTTCGACCGTCGGATACCGCCGGAGCTGACCAACTGCACTAAGCTTCAGTTCTTGGACATAAGCAAAAACATGTTTGGAGGGAACGTGCAAGACACCTTTGGCAGGTTTGCGAGCTTGAGGTACCTTGTGCTACACCACAACAACTACACCGGCGGCATCGTCACCTCCGGCGTGCTCCGGCTACCGCTGCTAGCCAGGCTCGACCTCAGCTTCAACGAGTTCTCCGGCGAGCTCCCTCCAGAGTTGGCCGACATGAAGAGCCTCAAGTACCTGATGCTCGCCTACAACCAATTCTCCGGAAGCATACCGCCGGCGTACGGCCGGCTCGCCGAGCTCCAGGCACTGGACCTGTCTTACAATCAGCTATCCAGCGGGATACCGGAAACCGTGGGGAACCTGACGTCGCTTTTGTGGCTGATGCTCGCGGGGAACCGGCTCTCTGGACAGATTCCGCCGGAAATTGGCAAATGCACCAGCTTGCTCTGGCTGAACCTGGCCGACAACGAGTTGACCGGGAAGATCCCGCCGGAGATGGCAGCGATAGGGACCAACCCCGGCCCTACGTTCGCCAAGAACAGGAAAGATACAGCCGTGCTCGCCGGCTCCGGCGAGTGCCAGGCCATGAAGCGCTGGATCCCGGCGAGCTATCCCCCGTTCAGCTTCGTGTACTCGATCATGACGCGGGAGAACTGCCGCAGCATATGGGACCGGATCCTCAAGGGCTACGGCATCGTCCCCATCTGCACCAACTCTTCGTCGCCGGTGAGGTCCAACACGATCTCCGGATACGTGCAGCTGTCCGGTAACCGGCTGTCCGGAGAGATACCGCCAGAGATCGGGGCGATGCGGAACCTCAGCCTGCTCCACCTCGACAACAACCGGCTCACCGGGCGGCTGCCGACAGAGATCAGCCGGCTTCCTCTCGTCGTGCTGAACGTCTCGCGGAACATCATCTCAGGCGCGATCCCGTCGGAGATCGGCCGCATTCGGTGCCTCGAGATGATGGACCTGTCCTACAACAACTTCTCCGGCGAGCTGCCGGGGAGCCTGAGCCAGCTCACGGAGCTGAACAGGTTCAACGTGTCCTACAACCCACTTCTTTACGGTAACGTCCCGACCACCGGCCAGTTCGGCACCTTCGACGAGCAGTCCTTCCTCGGCGACCCACTCATCTCATTCCCGCGTGGCGCCGGCAAGCAACCACCACCGGAAGCTGCGGATGCTCCCGCCGTTCGAGGACGCGGCATGTCTCCAAAAACCATTGCGGTGTGGTTCCTGTTCTCACTCCTCGTCGCCTTCGTCGCCGGCGCCTTGGTGTTTTTCATGGCAAATCTCCGCGCACGGTTCCCCGTCGACCAGGAGCCGGACCCGGAGTCATTCTCGTGCGAGAACCCCAAGTGCGGCTCCGGCAAGTGCTCCTTGCAGCTGTCAACTTCGTCGCCGCCGTCCGGGTCATCGTCGTCGTCGTCCACCGGGTGCTCCTCCGCAGAGGGAGTGAAGGTGTTCCAGCTCTGCAAGACGGCGTTCACCTACCGCGACATCGTGTCGGCCACGAGCAACTTCTCCGACGACCTGGTGATCGGGCGGGGCGGGTACGGCGTGGTCTACCGCGGCGTGCTCCCCGACGGCCGCACCGTGGCGGTGAAGAGGCTCGCGAGGCCGCGCGACGGCGACTGCGAGCGCGAGTTCCGCGCCGAGATGGAGGTGCTCGCTGACCGGATGGGGTCGGCGTGGCCGCACCCCAACCTCGTCACGCTCTACGGGTGGTGCCTGTCGGGCTCGGCCAAGATCCTCGTCTACGAGTACCTCGATGGCGGCAACCTGGAGGCGCTGATCCCCGACACGGCGGCGTTCGGGTGGGCGCGGCGGCTGGACACGGCGATCGGCGTGGCTCGGGCGCTCGTGTTCCTGCACCACGAGTGCCGCCCCGCGGTGGTGCACCGCGACGTGAAGGCCAGCAACGTGCTCCTGGACCGTGACGGGCGGGCCAAGGTGACGGACTTCGGGCTGGCTCGGGTGGTGCGCCCCGGCGACACGCACGTGAGCACGGTGGTGGCCGGGACGGTCGGGTACGTGGCCCCCGAGTACGGGCAGACGTGGCGCGCCACGACGAAGGGCGACGTGTACAGCTACGGCGTGCTCCTGATGGAGCTCGCCACGGGGCGGCGCGCCGTGGACGGCGGCGAGGAGGAGTGCCTGGTGGAGTGGGCACGGCGGATGGACAAGGAAGGGTGGCGGTCGAGGAAGGAGGCGGCGGCGGCCGGCGGCACCGTGTCGTGGGAGCTCCTGACGCTCGGCATGCGGTGCACGGCCGACGCGCCGCCGGAGCGGCCCGACATGCTGGAAGTGCTCGCCGCGCTGGTCGACGTCGCCAAGGCCGCCGGCGTGCGGCTCGAATTCACCTGACAACTTTGATCATTCTTCTTTCCCTGCACTTGTTCGTTCATAGATGTTTTTTATGCTTTAGTTAGTTTTCCGTTGGTTCATGATGTGAATAACAGAGGTAGGACACGAGAGGCAATTTTGGTTGTTTAGGAAAAGAAGAAGACGCGATCGTTGTACATTCTCACGCAGACAGCAACAAGAACCTGTTGATTGCAATGCAAAGCATCCTCTTCCTATCCTCTGATGTTATGTTACTCTTACACCTCGTATCCCAGGCGTGTGGCGACGGGGATTGGCAACGCCCCTTTCCTCGTATCTCTATCCATCTCGGGAAGGGAGCATTAGCATTCGATTCATCGCTTCCTCCGACCATGACGCTTCTGAATCTGATTCTGAACCTAAACACCAGTGAACCTCGTCACTCGCATATCGATGTCGTGCCGTGCAATCGAAGCGATACGGATACACGGTTAAAGATTTGAGTATTTGACATCCACGAGCGGTCAACTAGTTTTTTTTGTCACGCACGTGATGTGCCGAGAAACAATAGGATAACCTCGAAGTCGTTGGTATTTGCACAAAACCGTTAGTAAAGCAAAAGCATATGCTCCTCCGTGGGCACGGGAAACCAAAGCTGAACAGGAGAAGATAAAAAAGCGTTCATGAATCATGATCGCCTCGCCGGCAACGACGAGTGGCAGCCTTCGCAATCGCAACGATCCGGTGGAAAAAGCACGGCAAAATAAACAATTTTGATCCTGAACTTTGCACAAGGGTCAAGTTCATCTCTCAATTTTTAGATTAGATAATATAGTTCCTTAACTTTTATTTTTAGGTCAAATTCATCCTTGTGCTGATGTAGTATTCT
The DNA here is from genome assembly GCF_000263155.2 of Setaria italica. NCBI lineage: Eukaryota > Viridiplantae > Streptophyta > Magnoliopsida > Poales > Poaceae > Setaria > Setaria italica. The sequence continues at coordinate 44,924,711 of NC_028451.1, read as the reverse complement.
ATGTTTGCATAGACTAATGAAAAAGCCCCTTTTACCCTTGGCTCATGTAGGTCAAACATGTATGTGCTTATACTCTCTTAATACATGCACACAACAATATGTTTTTTAAACTAACACAAAATATAGTTTGTAAAAAGTGTATCTACTCGTATTCTTTGAAGTCCTTCACATGCTCATACAAATTTGATAGACAAAATATATGTACCAAACAAATATTTACTTATATTTGTTTGGTATATATACAACTTAATGTGTGCACGTATGCTCTAAAATCAACATATGCTTACATACGCTATACCATACTCCCTCGATAAACATATGTATCCTCGCATTTATTTTGGATCATACGTTATTATAATTCTAGAGGTGAAAATGACAAGAGAAAAGAGCCAAAAGTAAAAAGGACTTTTTCGTATTAGATAATATATGGAGCCACATATCAATATAAGAACGAATTTGATCTAAAAACGAAAATTGAGGAACTAAATTGATCAATGTGAAAGTTGAGGGACGAAGTCGACCCTTGTTGTAAAGTTTAGGAACCGAATTGCTTATTTTGCCAAAAAGCACCACACTGCAGAGTCCAGACTGACGGAGAACGCGTGCGTGCATGGTGAACCAGACGCTTTGCACGCTTTGCTTCGTTCGTTCCCCTTCCAATCGCTTTCAGACCCGTCCCCCCCACGGTAACTAGCTAGACATCACCGAGGAAGCCGGCCGAGCCGTCCGTCCCCCACCGGCCACCGCTCCTTCGTCCATGGCTCGGGCTCCCGATGCTGCCGGCCGTCGTGCCGGCCGTTTCCAATCCATCCAAACCTGAGGCGCGCCAAAACCCACGAGCCGACGGCGACGGCGCCGGGCGATGCCTTGCGCCCACCCAATTTGCGCTTCGTTTTTCCCTGGTCCACGAAAGCGGCCGCGCGGGGGGCGCCAAGGGTAGTGCGCCGGTCCACCACGGCGCCGGGGCCCGCCGCCGGGAAAAGACAGGCACCAAGGCGCGGGTTGATTTGGGGAGAACCAACCCAACAAACCTGCGGGCCTGCGGTGCCGAAAACGATGGCTTCGTCGCGCGTGGGGCACTCGACTGCCGTAGCGACTTCCAAGTTCCCCACCGTTCCGCAGCGTTGAGGCACACCGGAGGCGGGCAGGTTGTACGTTCGTGTGACTGCTCCGCGCTCCGCCCATGACCGCCGACCGCCGTTGGCCGGGCATTGCTGCCACTGCGGCTCGTGGGAAAGAAAAGAAGCATGTCTTCGTTAAGTAAGAAAATAGATGTGACAAGGAACATCCTAAAAAGAGGTAATGTGAGAAGTAGGAAGGATATTGGCCAAAAAGCTCTGTGCAAAATTCAGGTCAACCACTTCACCACTGACTGCTGAGCAAACTCCAGTTTTGCGCAAAATGGAGCCCGTCGATCTCATCAGCGGGTCTGGTGGAACTCTGAATGCGCCGCTGCAGATTTTTTTTAGAAACAGGGTTGGATTTCATTATCACAGTATTTACATCCAGCTCCTTTTGAAAAGGGTGCCTCTGATTAAAAGAAATATTACATAGAAGTTCAGAACAGGAGCACCCAACGATCCTCGTCGCTGACGACCGCCATTGCTGCTAGCCGAGCCTTCTCCATCTCCCGCAATGAAGAAGAACCTAAGATGAAACTCATGGCCGGAACCCAATCGACAAAAAGATCTTCGAAATCCATTAGAAGCACACTAGAAGCATACTGTTTTTCCGTTGAATGCGCCGAGCAGTCCTCGCAATCACCAGGCTCGGTTGTCTCACCGGCAACACCCAGTTGACAAGCGACAATCCTGCAAGGGTAACCGAAGAACACCATCTTGGACACACGAGCAGGTGAACCACTTTGAAGGGATAAAATTCTGATATAACCAGAACTACCCTGAAGGGTCAAAGCACATCCAAAACTTCTCCACATATCCATTGCCGTATTCTAGTTTACAAGTCCAGCACTGTCGTTGGCATCGTGGGCACCGACAACACCAAGAAAATCACAGTGGAACCGAACGCCAATGCAAAAGATAAACCGATGACATACCCGTCAACGTTGAAACCTCCGCAAAAGATATCACCATCGAGCACCACTTGCACCTTAGACACCACCAGAACTCGCACACCACGAACAAAGGTAATAGTAAAGAAGTTCTGGAAGGGACAAAAGCTTACCGACGAGATCTTCACCATCAAGAAATCCAACCATAGTCTAACTAGAACTACTCTACTAGAAGGGGATATGTACATCACCCACCGGATCCACCGTTCCGCAAGAACATCGGCGCCAAAAAAACCACCGACGGCGAGGAAAAGCAGCGAATCCATCGGGGAGTCAAGAAATCGCCTCGGAGTCACCTCTCTCGACTGTTCCTGGGGAACGCACGCTTCGAGAGGAAGGGAACGAGTGGTATGCGCCGCTGCAGATGGGTAGGCCCAAAAACAACGGCTGGGAAAACCGTCTGCCGGCCCAACTGTAGCCCATGCGACTATTCCGGCCGTAACAAACAGACGCTGTGTTTAGTCCAGCTTGCGGAGCAAATCTCACTCTTCCCAGAAAGATACTCAATGATCCTTGAGGATTCATCATCAGCTGAAACTAATCCATCATCTTCGTGATCCTCGTGTAGTCATCTGTAGTGGTATACTGGGCCAGTGAAATTTGAAATCTTGCGCCTTTACGCTCGATAAACAAAAAACAGATGCGAGAATGCACACGCAACACGCAGGCAGAGTAAATCCGAAGCCGCAGGCATCGCTTCACCAAAAGCCTCGGAGAGAGGAACTCATCATCGCACGATGGATCATCAGGCTCGGGCACGCGAGAGAGGCGCTCGTTGCCGTCGGCGTCGTAGAACCTGGCGAGGAACGTCCTGCCACTGCCTGTTGTCGTCGGCGCCGCCGGGAACACGGCGACGTCGCCCGGAGCCAAGCCGATAGCTTCGCGTACCGCGCTCCATCCGCGCCCGGACCACACCTCCCGGCAGCCCCTAGCGCTGGAGCCCAAGACATCCATCCACGCGGCCATGTCCGCCTGGCGCCGCGGGCCGCGGGTGCTCCGTGCTCGTCCCGACTCCCGTGCGACCCGGGTGTGGCGAATCGCGCGCCGCCCTCCGGGCCGTGATGCGGGGGTGAGATCGGGGATCGATGGGCGGGATGGGATTCCTCGATTCCGGCGGGGGGGACGGCGGCGGACGGCCGGCAGCCGGAGCGGATCCCGACCAGGGGTCTATAGCAAAATTTAGGGTCCTAATTGGAAATAATAGGATCGCGATCAATAATCGCGATCCAATTTAGAGGGTATATGTAAATAATCGGATCGCGATTAATAGTCGCGATCCAAATCAGGGGTTAATTGAAAATATTCCGATCCAAACCAGGGGGTCTCTTGTAAATGTTCCGCGCCGGCGAAATTGCCCCCCGGCGAGTCGCGCTCGCCGCCGGCGCTGGCCCAGCCGCCAAGTGTACCTTGCCCGCGTCAGGTTCACGCGCCCGCGCTGCTTGACTACTCGCACAGCCATGGCGTCCGGCTGCCGCCTCCTAGGTTGCCAAAGATCAACAACGACCTCCATCGGCTCCTCCTTCGATGGCGCTGCTGCCGCGTTCGACGGCGCGTTCTTCGACGACTCCCGCCCGATCGCTTCCCGCAACGGCCATCTCGTGGTGGAGCTCGGGCGCGAGACCCGCGCGGCCGCGCCGACAGCGTCTGCAGCCCGATGGCAGGCGGCGCCGTCGTGCTCCCGCCGCTCTCTGGCGAGGACAAGCCTACGGTGGACTAGCAAATAAACTACTCCTCAAAGAGTCTCTTTTTACATGCAGTAGGAAAGGAAAATATATGGAGGAAAAAAATGAAATCACTGCCCCCATGGGACATAAATGACCGGCCCATCATCTTCTAAATCAAGTATACACTCGCAGGGTTGGTTCATACGGCACCTCGGCAGCAGACATGCAAGCAGCTTTCGGCATGTACAGCTTTGTAGGGCGTGCAGTATCTCCAAGTCACAAATACTTATGCTTCATGCTTGCATGCACAAACAATTGCAACGACGGTCGAGCTTACAAGCTAACTTAGCAAATAACGTGTATTTCCGTTCTCATGAGCACGGGAAAGGCATGCCATTTTCACTATGCCATTTTCACTCGAGGATTACGACGTCGGCCAACGACCTCGCGCTCTATGTCATATGCCAGCAAAGGGCCATTATCTTGATGAATGGACAGAAAGCATCCGCAACCTCACGCTCTATGTCATATGCGGCTAGATTCCAATACATGATTATTTTTCAAAAGATAAGGCTATATTCCAATACAAGATTGTGGATGGACTTCTTTGACTGCATGCATGATGGCGTGCTGTTACTCCTCAAAGCAACCTTATCCATTTGCTAATTGACTGCATGAGGTTATTTCCAGGGGTACCTACTGGGCGCACTTGTGCTCCATCCTTCAAAAGGAGAGGGCCAAATCAAGAATGAAGTAAGTGGTCATGTCGACATGTTGGAGACGATGGTAATGGAGATCTTTGCCAAGCATGAATAGCTATTAATAGGCTTAGCGCTTAGTTGGCCATTCGAGATTGCTTATCTCTCTACTTTCTATCGCTTTTTGAGAGCTTGCTTGCAGCTGTAATAATTAATGGTTGTGTGCAAAACTCATGCAGAGGCCGGAATAAAATTCCTTTTTCTAAAAAATTGAGTTTATCAAATTACAGATTGAGTGGCTCTTAGTTATTTTTGTGGTTCAATAATGTTATTGATTGGACCAACAGATTAAGTTCGTTCTGTTTTGAGCTGTTAGCTTGGCTTTATGTCATGGCCACAGATGCCCTATTGCAGGGCGTGTGCCTACCCTGCAGTTTGGGGTGGGTTGATTGACCGTGATGATTTGGTGGTGGCTTGAAGGACAATGAACGATTCACAAGGTGAGCACCCAGGGAGACTTTTGCTGGCTTAGGATTCGGAGAGCTTCTCAAGGTTTAATGAAAATTCTCGAGGTTTCATTTAGTAACAAAATTATCATCTAACCAAAAGGCAAGGTACTTATATTCTGTTATATAGTGTCATAGTATTAAAAGAGGCAACTACATTCGCCAAGAGCACGTAAAAATTATCACTACGCTAATTGAAAAAGGAAAAGAACTGTTAGATTTTACCATCATCTAACAGTCGAGATAAGCCAAAGAATCAATGTCAAATATGACTAATAGATATATGTTTGGAACTAAAAAACAAGAAAAGTTACAGCTGATTTCTATATGAATTTGGAAGCAAATAGCTAAATAAAGAGTCCATGGAAAAAATAGTTAGCAAATAACTAAATTCAGAACAAAATAATAAAAATATTTTTTTATTCTATTGGTATTTGGAAGAAAAATTATTCAATGATAAAGAACCCATTTAGAGTGTAATTATTTAGTAGCTAATTTCAAATTAAAATAAGAAAAAGTATTACGATACCCATGTAGCATCAAAGAGTAAAATTGATGTTAGAAAAGGACAATAATCCAATCCATTAATGTGCAAAAATGGGTGCAAACAATATAATAACAGATATACACAAAGAATGGAATTTAACCAAATAGAAATATAGCATCCTTTGTCCATTGAAATTATGATAAGAGAAAACAAAAGGAATCGCTGCACAAAACCAAACAAGCGTGGCATATCCTCTCACCTTATGTGTTGTCCTTTCCATGCCGTCTTTCACCTCCCCCACTACAGCCAAGGTAAGTGCTAAGGTAACAACGGGGAGGAGAAGCTTCTCTAACCACCAACAAAGGAGAACGGCTCGAGAAGAGGCAATCCAAAAAGATTAATACTTGAGAATGAAAAGAATCCACCATATCTGTTCTCCGGGGCTAGAAATTTCCATGTTAACCGGTGGTAAAAAGGAAGATATACATTATTTATTTATCATATGCCTGGGCTATAATGGTGGATTAATTACATCAACACTAGAGAATCCATAAGCCATAAAGTCAAAAGTTTAGATTAAAAGAATGAAAGAAAACCATCAATATAATGTTGTTACACATGCTATCTAGGAAGATAAATATAAATAAGTGAGGGCACGACACGATCACGATATGTAGTGTGGAGGTGCTCCAACGCTGGAAGGGTGAAACCAAAGCAACTTATTGCCAATGCGAAAGCCCAATGAGACACCAGATTGAATGCACCACTCGCATCCTCAGAGCACAAAACCAAGGAGGCAAAAATGTTGTAAGCATCTAAAAAGATGCTCCTGGACGAAGCGATAAGTAGGACAAGAAATCTCAACGGTGTTTGTGTTGCAATGCTGCCTTACCAAACTTGGAGAAAAGTGATGTGGGACAACGATTACCTCAAAAGTGCAATGTATAAGCGCTATAGCAAATTGGTGCTCATACAATTTGTGAGGAACAATGAGAGGGAGGGAGGGAGGGAGAGATATTTTCCTAAGGGGAGGAAATGACGGTGGATAGAGAGACCATGCTGCGTCCTTAGGACATAGTCCCTATTCTTTTCCAAACAATTTCAAAACTTAAGGATATCCATAAAAGTACTAAACAATACATGAATTAAGTATATTTCAAGTTCCATTGTGACTCCAAGCCGTTAATATAATTAACCAGATAAGAGTCATTAGCTCTTGGTTTTCATATGGTTTCAGAATTTAAGTAACCAGATAAGAGTCTATATCAAAAAGATATAAATAAATACCAAAGTTTTTAGTTAAAAAGTTAAAGAAATCAGTATGTAGTTTTATTTTCATATCTATTGGGAATAGAAGATATAAATCAAATGACTCATATAAAATATAATCCATATAACTTAATTGTACACTGAAAATATAAAAAGAAGACTCTATATACTGAATATAATATGGGAAAAGGTATGAGACACATGCGTGGAAGGAAGACTTGCTGGAGTATAAATTTAAGTAAAACATAACCTCCACTTTTGGTTTTTTACTCTTAATGACACCGTTTTTTCAGACTATGTAATACTAATAACGTTGATCGGGAGGGTGGATTTACAAGCATCATGAAAAGACATACGCAGCAATGTTTATTAAATTCATCAAGAAAAATCTAAAAATCATGTATTGATAGATTATAAATTTATGATGTTTTATATAAAGAGTTTTGAAAAGAGAAAATAAGAAATCTAGACATGCTATTTGTGTGGGCCACCGAGATAGTTATCTTAATACAATAGTGTTAAAAGAAACCACCACGTTCGCCGAGAGGGTATAGAAACTACCACATTAATCAAAAAAAGAGAAGAATATGGATCGTTGGATTTTATGAAGATCTAACGTTCTAAACAATCCAAAGAGTCCACGGTCTAAACTAATTCAAAGAGTCCATGTCAAATGCGATTAATATGTAAATATAAATTGATGATTTTAAAAATATGCTTTCCTTTTCATAAGTCAATGCATGTCGTGCTTGACCTTGATTTCTATGTTCCCACGTTAACTAAAATAGCATTTTTTTAACCATGTGAATGAATTTTAGCCGTCATTCAATAACATTTTTTAATCCGATCATGTCAGCTAGCTGGCACAAAAAACAAGTCTAATTCGATCACGCCTGCTACCCGATGCACCGAAAAACACATGCAGCCTAAAGCTTATAAATGGAAGGACTCTCTTCTTGCCATAACGGAAGTGTAAAGGCAGAACCAACTGCATGAAAAGAAACCATAAATAGAAGTCATGCAAAACCTTGTTTTACATGTTCATGCACACGATATGGAGGTCTTTAAGCCCTGGCATTGAACGGACTTAGTGCTAGGACGCATGTATGAAGCCGAAAAGTTTTTTGGTATTTTGATATAAATAAATTGATAGTGTTGAAAAGAAGCCATCACGATTTCAAAAAAAAGAGAAAAGATTATACATATAACGGCCTAGACTAACCTAATAAATACATATAAATTCATAATCCATCAATAGTATAGATTAAAAAAGGAAATAAAACTGATCGATATTGTTACCTAGGTTATAATAGATTAAGTTATTACAGAAGCAACATCTAGCGTTGACTTGAGAAAATAAATGTATTAATCTATTATCTTAATAACTGAACTGTTGAATTTGCGTTGGCGAGGAGGGCTAACCGTTAGAGCCAAACTATCCAGGGAAAATTTGAACCTACCCCGGCCCAGTGGTCATTGTGCCCCAAAACCCACTGAGTGATCGTAGTTGTTGCTGATAATTAGGGATAGTGTGACAATGAGAGATAGGGAGGGATCGCTAGGATCTACAAATACAACAATTGATCCGGTGGTGGAGCAACTTGAGGCAGCAATAACACTAGCCAGAAGGTGACGATTCGAAGGTTGGATAACATCATAGCAACATGGAGGGCAGCGGGAGCTAGCGAGATGGTCTGGAATGGCGTAGACGTCATCACATACAAGTCGATGGTGTTATGGAGATGAGAAACTTGGGAGAGTTAATGTTCAACATCAACATGCATGGATGCCAAGATGAGAAAGGTAGATAGATATAGCTAGATGCATGTATTTGGTAGCAACAATAGAATTCCATAGAACCCAAACGTGTAGAAGGAGAATTATGCAAATTGAAATTTGTGGAAGCCAAGGATGGTCATCACCATGAAGCAATAGAAATTCTATGTTGTTCTTCTGACATTATTGGATCCAAGCAACACATTATCAAGAGATCGACAGCTGAAGTAATGTCCGATCTTCGTTCACAAGACACGAGGAAGATTGTATTGTCACCCATGGCAACACAAAGTGGAGTGCCTGTTCATACATTAACAAATGCGATAGAGGCGGAGTGATGGGTGTACCTTAGCCATCTGATCCGATGGTGGTGACATTTAGAGATATGAGCGGCTCTAAGAAGAATCCTTATTTAAAAACAAGATAGAGCTTCTATAATGATGAAGAAGAGACAACAATAGCATGGCTGGCCATCATGGAGCTGCAATGCGATTTCAACACTGTACAAAATAGTAGGCTATAAGATTTAGTGTAGAGCCTGCTCAACCGCTATAGCCCACTACAGTGCCGCTATAGCCCGCTAATTAGTACAACACTATTGTAGCGGCAGCTAGCATCAAACGCTATAGCCTCGTTATAACCCGCTATTTTGTACATTGGATTTCAAACTAAAAGACAGTGAGAGCTTGACGATATCCATCAAGAAAAGTGTTTGGGCAGCCATTGAGAAACACAGGTTAACACATACGGGAACAACTACAATCGAAAGAAAAGAGGAGGAAAAGTTAGCATAGGTCACATCCCGAGAGGGTGACGATGACGACCGCTGGAGAAAAACAATGGGTTGTTCATGAAAAAGATAGAGTAGTAGTACAATGGCACGTGAAGAAAAAGTGCACAAGCAAAAGATATAAAATACACCATCGGTCTTTAAACTTGTCTCGAGGTGTCACTTAGGTCCACGAACTCTCAAAATCGAAATCTAGCACCTCAAACTTGTTAAGTTGTGCCACTTAGGTTCATACCCTTCAAAATATGAAAAAAAAATCCCTTGATTTTTATCTTCTACCTCTGCATCCTTCCCATCTTCCTCTCATCTCTCTCAGCACCACCGCCCCCGGTCGGTCACTGCACGGCTGTGAGGCCCCTGTGCAAGGCGGCGGGGCCATGGCGACTACGAGTGCAAGCGCAGGCATGCGGCAGCGGTGGCGAGCCAGCGGCGTTGGATGCGCGGCAAGCGGCGAGGGCGATGATGGTACGGCCGCTGCTCCTTCACGACGCGCTGGGGCGTGGGCTGCGTGGCAATCATGATCCTTGGCCTTGAATCGAAGCTCGAGCGTCATCGAATCGAAGCCGGCAGCGGGCGTTGCTCGATTTGGAGGGAGAGAGAGGGCCGACAGCGGTCGCTTACGGCCAGGCACGTGGTGCGCTCGTGGCCAGCGGCGTGGGACGCGTGCGGCCGGGCTCGCGGCCGGACGCGAGGTGCGTGTGGGGCCCGGCACGAGCAGTGCTCGCGGCTCATCGACCACCAACGACGGAGGGAGGACCTCGGGCTCCTTTCGGGCACGAGGGGCGCTCTCGGCTAGCAGCGGGGGCGCGTGCAGCCAGGCTCCCAGGCCGGAATCCTCATCACCAGTGAGGGAAGCGCCAATCAACGGCCGCACATTGCAAGAGAGAGGAGAGGGAGATGAGGAGGAGGATGCAGAGGTAGAAGAAGATAAAAATCAAGACCTTCTTTACATATTTTGAAGGCTATGGACTCAACCTAACAAGTTCGTGGTGTCAGATTTCGATTTTGAGAGTTCGTAGACCTAAATAACATCTCGAGACAACTCGAGACAAGTTTAAGGGCCGCTGGTATATTTACTCAACTTTCAACCCATGGAGACAAATCTGCGCATTACACACTGGACCTGGGATCCCTAAGATTCACTGAGCACATCATTTCCCACCTTCACACAAAGACAGCACGCGTAAGAGAGTAGATTCTTCCTACTAGTAGAACTCCACCCAACTACCACACTCACAATGAGTTGAGTAGTTGACACGGATTACTTATTATTCCCCAGATTGCATCCTTCGCCCAGCTCTTTCCAGTTTCCACGACAGCCCAGCCGACCTCAGCGCATGGCCCTTGTCACGTGAACATCGAACGACAGCCCATTCTCCTGGAGGCGTCGCTGGAGGTCAGTAGGGCCGAAGACAGCACCCGGTGTGTGCACCCCTCCCTTGGGCAGGTTGCCGCGCTGGCTCAGCAGGACAAGGGCGCACTGCACCAGGATGATGGGCGTCGTGATGTACCCGACCTCAGGCCCTGACACCTTGGTGATCACCTCCTTGTCTGGCTTGTTCCCGCGCTCCAACGCCCGGGCTGCGTCGCTGTAGCCATGCCCAACGAACCACATCTTGAAAGAGGCGCTCTTCACCTCTTCCTCCGACGGGCCAGCCCTGCTGAACAGCCCCGCGGAGAAGAACTCGGGGTACTTCAGCAGAAGGGACCTGCCGAAGGAGAAGTTGGCGAGCAGGCCAATGAACAGTCCAGTGATCAGGAAGCGCACGAGGATCATCAGGGATCTGGAGGCGATCTTCACACCGAAATGGGCAGGTTTGACAGAGGACCAGAAGTTCTTCCTGAGCTCGGTGTACTCTGGGGTTTCTTCCGCCCCAGGAAGGCCCTCAGTATGCTCAGTGATGGTTGATAGAGTTCTCTTCACAACCACTGTGTCAGCGGAAGGCAACTTCATAGCCCACATTCCCAGAGGATTGTGACCCTCAATCAGTGAACCTTTGGGAGGTGGAGGACCTGGAATCTGCATCAAGGAGAAACCTTAGCAGTAATCAAGAGTTTATCCAGAAAAAAACATTATTTGATCTTCTGTTTCGCAAATAGATCGTTTCATGCAATGAAAATAGAAAGTACATTTTCCAATGGTTGTGTGGATCTTTAAACTGAAAAAAAGAAAAGAAAAGAAAACATTCGAGGTATCACATACCACATTAACTATTAAAGTCCAAATTTTTGACAGATTATTCTGCAGACTCAGGCCATAACATTAAAGCAGCAAACTGAGGTCATGAGGCCAAAGGCAAGATAACCCGTTCCCTGTGGAGTAGCACTACCGCAATCAATTTTGCACAGATGAGACAAGAGGCATGGCAATCATCATTTACATGCAACAGTCCAGCATGCGTAAATATTTCTAATTAGTGTAAAGTTCACATCGACCATGAAAATTCAGGGATCTGAGAGCTGTGTGTCAAGATTTATCATAAGAGTTAAAAGTTTGCTAGCAGGAGAACTTTCACTAACCAATTGCATTGGTAGCACATGGCACACTAGGAGATTTGGGTCTGCATATCTAGAAGCTAAGCTAATTCTGGTTTCAGGAAGCATATGCGCCCATGCAAACTACTGATCCAGAATACCCTTCAGTAAGACAGCCAAATTAAGCAAATCGGACAACAATAGAAAATACTAAACTTTTACAATTACACTATGTACAAAGAAAATGAATCAAATGATGTACAAATAAAAAGATGGAAAAGGCATGATAATATACAGTTCCACAAACATGCATATTCTCAAGAAACCTTTCTTTAAAGAAATAACAGGCAACAAGGGCACACCCAATAGCAATTTTAAGATGAAAGCATACACTCAGCTTTGATTTAAGAACATCATATGTAAACTGCTAGCTTTTCATTTACCACAAAAAGAAGTTATAAAAGAACTGGATGAACAAGTTGAGAAAATAACACAACCTGTACGGCTGTACCTAGTGGGATAGCACTACCACAATCCATTTTTGCAAACACAGAGGCATGGCAACCATCATTTATATAGTTCAGAGGCTACTGAAGGAGTGGAAGGAACAACTAATGGTTGGCAGTTGGCACACAAGAAGGGAATGATTAATTGAATAGTGACCGCACCACAAAAGAATGTAATTTCAGCATGGTGATCGTAAGGAGAATGGAATCCATAAGATGCAGAAAAGTATAGAAAGAAAAGAGTGTTATGAGTTTGTCAGCAAGTAGAGCTCAGTATTAAGTTGAATGCACCAACCAGTTCAACCCAAAAGCTTAAACTAATAGGAAAATGTGGGCAATTAACTTATAATCCAAGACTCCCTCTCACGTGCAGGATACGTGGAAATTGGAGTTGGCTGCAATTATCATATTTAATCGCGCCAGCCAGGATTCGAACTCAAGACCTCTGACCGTAATACCATATTAAGTTGCATGCTGCACACGTGAACGCTTGACGACAAATCTCTCATCCTCCACATCCTCTGCGCCCATCCATTACAGGGCATAGACAAAAGGAACTACTCCAGTTGGGTGTAATAACCCAAGCAGCACAACACCAGGCTGAACCACTTTCGAATTTGGAACTAATGTACTCATACTGCATTAGCAGCTTTCCTCAGCACACCAAGTCTGGCATTACACACACTGCAACCCAAGGTGGCAAGGCCAACCCATACGATCCTCCCACCACCGTACACGACCAGACCATTTTCCTACTTGTCGCCTCACATAAACACACAGTACACAAACAACAGATTAGGTACTTGAGAAGATAGTAAATAAAGCCCGCTAGACTTTACCACTCACACACACCGTTGAGTCACTACCGATTGCTTCTTATTCCCCAGGTGGCACGTCCTTCACCCAACTCTTTTCCACCAAATAGAGCCCATCCAGTTCCAGCCTTAACGCATGGACCTCGTCATGTGAACATCGAATGACAGCCCGTTCTCCTGGAGGCGCCACTGGAGGTCGGTAGGGCCAAAGACGGCACCCGGCGTGTACACCCCTCCCTTGGGCAGGTTGCCACGCTGGCTTAGCAAGATGAGGGTGCACTGCACCAGGATGATCGAGGTTGTGATGTACCCAACATCGGGCCCCGAAACCTTGGTGATCACCTCCTTGTCCGGCTTGCTCACACGCTCCGATGCATGGGCCGCATCACTGTAGCCATGCCTGACAAACCACATTTTGAACGAGGCGGGGCACTCTTCACCTCTTCGTCCGTCGGCCCAGCCCTGCTGAACAGCCCGGCTGAGAAGGACTCAGGGTACTTCAGCAGGAGATACCTGCCTAAGGGGAATTTGGCGAGCAGGCCGATTAACAGTCCAATGATGAGGAAGCACATGGGGATCATCAGGGATCTAGAGGCGATATTCACACCAAAATGGGCAGGTTTAACACAGAACCAGAAGTTCTTCCTATGCTTGGCGTACCCTGGGGTTTCTTCCGCCCCAGGAAGGCCCTCAGGATGCTCAATGAAGGTTGATACAGTTCTCTTTACGACTACTGTGTCAGCAGAAGGCAACTTCATAGCCCACATTCCCAAAGGATTGTGACCCTCAATCAGTGACCCTTTGGGAGGAGGACCTGGAATCTGCATAAAGGAAGAAACCTTTGATTTCTGTTTCACAAATAGTGACGATGCCATTCTACTAGGATAGCCCGACCACAAGGATCACCAAATACCAACTCCGATCAGAAGACTCCTTACAAGACATGGAGGTCTATTCAAGGAAGGATATTCCGAAGACCGGCGATAGAGTCCTTGTAAGATTAGAATCTGGCTGGCGGTAGAGTCCTTGTAGGTACCCCTCTGTTGTGATCATCAAATTCTTAGCCAAAAAACACCTAGTAACCTAGCATCATCGTGCAACTAGCAGAGCTAAAGATCCCAACTCAACTGGACGTAGGGCTATTACCCAATTTCGAGGGCCTGGAACAGTATAAAACCTTGTGTCTCGTGCTCTACTATGATTCCTCTTCGCCCATCGCAGGATTCCAGACGAACCAAATATCTACCGACCTAAATCGTCGAAAATAGATTGTTACATGCAATGAAAATAGGAACTAAAGTTTTCAATGGTTGTTTGGATCTTTGAGCTGAAAAAAGAAAGAAACGAAAACATTCGAGGCATCACATACCACAACATCTATTAAACTCCAAATTTTAATCAAGAAATTTCAACAGAAACAACATGCCTGATCTAGAACAATTGACACCTAAAAGTTAAATGCCTACGTCGTGGTATTAGAAAGATTTTGTAATATCAATTAGCATATTGTTCAAAATTTAGATCATGGCATTAATAAATTCATCTAGTTTGCTTCAACTTGATAAGTATTGTCTGTCTTTCTTCTGTTATATATAAGTTAGTTACTAATATAATATTACAAAACGCAGAGCATGTGCATAGTGGAAGATTCCCTCTTGAGTTTTACTTACATGTGCAAGGTGGTTATTGATTTGGAATTTTGATATAACATTAAAGCCAGCAAACTGAGGTCATGAGGCCAAAGGTCAGTTCACCCGTTCTCTGCTCCTAGACTTCTTTCAAAATTTTATATGAAACAACTAATCATCCACATATGCTTAGCAGTATGCATAAAAAGAGTACTTTCGAAATCAAGTAGCATCCTAAACTTCTACTTTTATGCTCTGTAAAAAGAAAAGAACCAAAGGATGTTCTCCCTAAGAGCCTAATCACATACAACAAAGAAAGAAGTTACATGTTAATGTACAATTCCACAATTATGTATATTTTCATTCAAGATTCAAGAAAAACTTCTTCGAAAAAATAACAAGCCACAAGGTCACAGCCAAGCTCCTTTAAGATGAAAGCATACGTCCACTTTGATTTAAGGATGTCACATGTAAGCTGTGGGCTTTTCATTTACCGCAGAAAGTAGTTATAAAAGAATTAGATGAACAACATGATAAAATAAGATAGCCCGTTCCTGTAGAGTAGCACTACCGCAATCAATTTTGACAAGAGGCATAGCAACCATCATTTACATACAAAAGTTCAGAGGCTTCTGAAGGAGCGGAAGGAACATCTAGTGGTTGGCAGTTGGCACATGAGAAGGGATTGCTTAATTGAATAGTAACCGCACCACACAAAAGAAAAGGCATTTCGGCATGAAGGCGATAGTAAAGAGAAGGGAATTCATAAAAACATGTTTTGCAGAAAAATATAGAAAGAAAACAGAACTGAGAGTTGGTCAACAAGTAGAGCTCTTCAAGTCTTAGTTAATCAAACCAGCAGTCCGGCACACATAAATATTTCTATTTGGTGTAGAGTTCACGATGGCCATGAAATTCCAGGGGACCTCAGAGCTGTCTGTCCAGATTTATCATAAGAGTTAAAGTTTGCTAGCAGAAGAACTTTCACTAATCAATTGCACTGGTAACACATAACACACTAGGAGATTTGGGTATAAATATCTTGAAGCTAAGCTAACTCTGGTTTCAGGAAGCATACGCGGCTATGCCAAACTACTGATCCAGCATACCCTTCAGGCTTTCAGTAAAACACAACCAAATTCAGCAAATCACAACAATAGAAAATTATAAACTTCTAAAGTTATGCTCTGTACAAAGAAATGAATCAAATGATGTGCTTCTTAACTAAGAGTCTTTATCACAGATAACAGAAAAAGGATGGAAAATGCATGATAATATACAGTTCCGCAGATATGCATATTTTCATTCAAGATTCAAGAAAAATTTCTTCAAAAAAAATAACAGGCCACAAGGGCACACTCAATAGCAACTTTAAGATGAAATCATACACCCACTTTGATTTAAGGACATCACATGTAAGCTGCGAGCTTTTCTTTTAGCACAAAAGAAGTTATAAAAAGAACTAGATGGACAACTTGAGAAAATAATACAACCCGTTCCTTGTGGGGTAACACTACCAGAATCCATATTTGCACAGACAAGAGGCATGGAAACCATCATTTACATATGACCAGTTCAGAGGCTTCTGAAGGAGTGGAAGGAACATCAAGTGGTTGGCAGTTGGCACACAAGAAGGGAATGCTTAATTGAATAGTGAGCGCACCACAAAAAAAAATGGCATTTCAGCCTGAAGGTGATGGTAAGGAGAAGGAAATTCATAAAAAAAAAGTTTTGCAGAAAAATAAAGAAAGAGCACAGTACTGTGACTTAGTCAACAAGTAGAGCTCTGTAACAAGTATTAGTTCATAAAACCAGCAGTCCAGGACACATAAATATTTCTATTCAGTGTGAAATTCACATTGACCACAGAAATCCAGGGGATCTGAACTTCTGAAGCTAACTGCCCAGATTTATCATAAGAGTTAAAAGTTTGCGATTAGAACAACTTTCACTAACCAATTGCATCGGTCACACATGGCACGCTAGGAGATTTGTGCATACACATCTTGAACCTACTCTAATTTTGATCAGCAAGCATATGTGGCTACACCAAACTAATGATCCCGCATACTTTTCAGGAAAATGCAGCCAAATTTAGCACAGATAGGAGAACAATAGAAAATTCTATCATAGTGGCCTCTAATGCGCAAAACACACATGAATTTGGGATCTGAGCCAGCAACTATCATAATGAAAATTTCTAGTATGTTCTAAGTGCGGATAAATCATCCTTCTAAGTTCTAGCATAATTTAGACATTCTAACTCGCACTATCTTTCATTTGTGTTGCCGTCGAATAAACAGTTGATCAAATCCTTCAAAAAAAATCAGAAGCAGCAATAAGTGAGTAGCAAACTCACATTGGGCCTCGGCCGCCTGGGCCTTGACCGGCGCAGCGCCTGCAGCTGGCTGGCGTTGGCCACCCCGAGCACGGCCGACTCGTAGGTGCCGATGTTCCCGACGATCCTCTTGGTGGACTGCAGGCTGACGTACGCCTCCACGGTCGCAGGCGCGGACGGGGGCTCCCATTGCCTGGAGTGGAAGAGGAACCCAAGCTCCGCGGGGACGGAGTCGAACCCGCAGGCGGAGACGATGAGCGATCCGTTCCTGGCGGCGGGCTCGTGGAGCTCTGCCTCAACGCGCTCCATGAACTCGGGCTCCCCGGAGATGTCGAGGCAGTCGGCGCCCGCGGCCACGCAGGCCGCCGCGACGGCGTAGCCGTGGAGGCGGAAGGGCCCCGCGCAGGAGAGCACGAGGCGGGCGCGGGACGCCAGCGCCGCGAGGGAGGCCGGGTCGGAGGCGTCCGCGACGAGGATCGCCACGCCCTCGGGGGGAGGGGCCGGGGCCGCCGCCCAGCGGAGCGCGGCGGCCACGCGGTCGCGGCTGCGGCCGGCGACCGCGAGGGAGCGGAGCGGGGAGGAGGAGTCGGGGGAGAGGAACTTGAGGGCCTCGCGGATGACGTACTTGCCCGTGAAGCCCGAGGCCCCGAAGATGACGACGTCGAACACCTCCGGCTCCGGCGGCGCCATGGCTGGCGGGCGGGCGGGCGGCGGGCAGCTCGAGTAGAGAGAGCTTGCCGCGGCGGGGGTTTCGGGGTCGGTCGCTGAGCGGTGGGCCGCCCGGCAACTAGCGCCTAGCGGAGTGGTTCGGGAATGGTGGCTTCGAGTTGGAGCGGCGGCCGTGTGGACGCGCTAAATAGCAATTACCAACGCAGGGGGGCGGCGTTTGCTATGTGCTACTCCCAAGTTTCAAACATGCGTGTGATCCATGCGATGCGATCGTGCCATGCGTAAACTGCCGCTTGATTTCTTTCGCTTTGGCACAACGAAAGCCGTGTCAACATGGGTGGGCCGTGCACATTGGATCCGACACGACGGAATTTGTGTACTTCGTGTGCTCGGACCTTCCTTGCCCAAGTACGGGATGCTTCATTAGGTTGGTTGCTGTTGGTGTTTTGTGCCATATATGGTTAGAAGGATGGTAGCGTGGTTTCCAAGAGCATGCCAATTGCATGGACTCCAAATCAGCACATAGAGGAAGAGATCTCATCAGGAAAAAGGTGTGCAGTCATAGTACTAGTAACAGCATCGAAGTTCATCCAAGTTCTCACAGTACACTGATAGCATTATTTACAACTTGCAAGCTTTGTTAGTCGTATATCTTTCCGTTCTAAATTATAAGTTATTTCAACTTTTTTGGAGAGTCAAAGCATCTCAAGTTTGACCAAATTTATACAATAAAGTACTTCATGATATCAAATAAGTATCATTAGTTTCTTCATTAAATACATTTTCATAGTATATCTATTCGGTGACATAAACCTTTGTGATTCTCTCTATAATTTTAGTCAAACATAAAATGGTTTGACTCTAAAAAAATTAGAATGACTTGTAATTTGGAATGGAGGGAGCATCCTTTAGAAAGAAAAAACAGAGGCTTGTGCCACTAAAGTTGTATACACTTCTTTTTTTAGCCATTATTGTCCTCCATTGAGCATGCATTGTAAAATCCGGATTCCGGACTATTTGTATTCCTCTATGCGAGACTCCAATGTTAGAGTTATGTCTCATTGTCCCCCTTCTCCAGTTCTTCATGGGTAGGTCAGAGTGAACAATAAGCTACATATAAAACACATGATGAATTAACTTGCGAAGGAGAGGAAACAAATATAAACTGTATTTGATATCTCATTCCTAGTTCTTTTTTCTGAAAAAACACGACGCATGCACAAACACTCATCCCTACCATATGGATACCTATAAAATCACTGTAGCCACCTCATTGTCAATGTGCATGCCGCCAACTATTAAAAGAATAATCAAGTGAAAAATGTAAGCAGTGCACCCGTGCTGAAAAAAAAATGAAACAAAGAGGAGCAAGTTCCACCATAAAAAAAACTAACCAACAGATTTTGAACCATGTTTAACATAATCAGTAGGACACACTCACACACGCTCTTCTTGACAATCTCGGCATTGTACACACCGTTGGCCTAGCGTGAGCTTCGTTCTAATTAAGATTCCACTCTCATGGCTTGTTGGCTGGGAATGATGACGCCCTGCACCTTATTGCAGCTACTATTCCTACTTATATCATTGGTTGGTTCTTGAAATGTTAGAAAAATATGCTTTTTTTAGGAAATTAAGATGTATACATCATACTCCGATATATGATGCATACACCCTTCCATCTACGATGCATCCTCTAGTTATGGAAAAGGTAATCAAAAGTGACAACAATAATATGACGAAGCCCACTGTGGGGTAGCAAGAATAGACAGTGAGACGCTTTATCACTTTCTAAATTGACATGGGCATTTTTGCAAGGTGAGCTGGGCCTGAAAAAGCCCGAAATTTCTTGGGCCTGAAATCAATGGCTACACCTTGTTGGGCCAGCAAGCCTAATTTCTTTGGGCTCCAAAAAAAAAAGCTACCTAGTTCCGTCCAATAATATCGGATCTTTTTTTTTTCTGGCTGGACGATCGAAAATGCATACGTGTTATGTCTACCTCAAAATGTATCGTTGACATGACTACCCAAGCAAAATTTAAACTTTCAAAGTACACTCCATAAGTAGTGACATAATGTTTCCAGTAGATCATTTTAATAATTCTAGTGGCAAAACGACATATGGTCAAACTATAGACGACTAACTTGTGCTACCATTTTCCCCGGTGTGTCTGTTACATGGAAATTCCAACAGCACCAGCATTGGATTCCCAGTCAATTCCCACACGATTGTTCCCAGTCACGTGCAAACCAAACGTTAAGAACTGTGGCGTTTATAAGGCCTCACAGGGAATCCCAATCTGATCGGAATCAGAGCTTGACTTGCGTTTTCTTATCGCTGATCAGCAAAAAGACGCTGAAAAGGAAAGAAAAGCATACTTGTAGAGAAAAAAAATAAAAGGCGAGGAAAAGGAGGAAGAAAGATACTTTCGGCCGTCCATGGCGTGAATCAAACGCGAGGAGATGCCCTACCCCCGCAGCCGTACACGTGTCCCTACCCGGCGTCCAAACGGCCCAGATGACCTAAACACCTGCACCTAGAACTGGTTCACCGACACGCGGGCCCAGTTTCTTTGGGACCCACTGGCAGTGAGACAAACCGCCTCCTCCCGGGTGGAAGCGGTGGGTGCACCTGCTGTTAGCAGTATAAATGGCCCCAAACCCTAGGATTCGCCGCGAGCTTATCGCTTATCATCTGCGCCTCCCCATCTCTCCCCTGCTCCTCCGCCTCCTCGTGATCCATCCAAACCAGGTAAGAACTTGGCCCGCCGCCTCGCAGATTTGCTTCCGAATTTAGCATCTCGGGTTCTTGATTTCGTATTTGTTTTGCTTGCTGAGATCTGGGGGGATCGAGGCTAATTCTCGGATCTTGTTTGGGGTTTGTTGCAGGGGTAGCCATGTCGGACTCCGAGGAGCACCACTTCGAGTCGAAGGCCGACGCTGGGGCGTCCAAGACCTACCCGCAGCAGGCCGGCACCATCCGCAAGAACGGCTTCATCGTCATCAAGGGCCGCCCCTGCAAGGTATATATGCGCTTCGATCTGGGTTCGAGTACTCTAGTCCTGCGATTATATCTAGATGCGCGTGGTTGTGTGGTTGAACTGGCTGAAGTGGTATCCTGTCATACTATATGATGTCTTGATGGGGATAAATGCTGTTACTGTTATCTCTGGACGGTTGACCCTTGTCTCTGGGGATGGAATTTGTGGATTGGATGCTAGATAACTGATGATTATTCAGATGGTGGGCATCATGTCTGGGGATTGAATTTGTAGATTTGGATGCTAGATATTTGATGATTAGTGATTGCTTAGAGGAAGGTGGAAATCATGGTTGATGAGAAACACGATGCACGTGTGAAGGGTGCCATCTGGAGTTAGTATGTTCTGTTGAATCTTCTTTGCAGAGCTGCAGTTTGTTATGGTTAAATTTGGTTTGCTTCAGTGGGGGATGGTCTGTAGATTGCACCCAGTTCAAATTAGTAGTTGAATCCGTAGAGAAAAATGGATGTTATTTTTCCCCTTATTAAGGGGAAATCTAGTTTGACATGTACAGTGACTAACTCTTGGCAAAAGCTAGCCAAATATAATGTACATGGGAACTCATTCTTTACACTTGGTTGTCAGCAGGTCTGTACCCTCAACAGCAATTGAGGCAGTTTGCCCTCACCAATAAGTTTGATTTTGATCATCTATACAGTAATCTAGACAAACGGGAAGTTACTTCATGCACAGCCTGTTTGTTTAAGTCCATTACAAAGAGTAGCTTTTGGCCCATTTGTCACCCGAGTGATAACCACGCCTTGTCCTAGACAACTATGCTTGCTCAGAATATGCTTATCATTTTGGTAGTCAATCTGGGCATAGTGGTAAACATGACTTATTAAGGAGTTTATTCATGAGTTTGAAAAGTTAGCTTGGAACAAAAGGTAACTTGCATTCATTCCTACTTCTCATTGGACAGGGGTGGATTTGCCTCCACATTGGATATATGACATTGCACTTTGTGATTAAAATGTTTGCAATGAGTAGGATGGAGATCTTATACTTACAATTCTATAATTTTCTTTTGGAGATCTATACCTGTGTTAGAATGGACAAATTGCCTCGTACAGATATACCTGATCCATTTGGTGACAAGTCTAAAGCTGCCAAAGCTTTTCCCAGTCTAGTTAGCTTGTTGTACACTATTTTAGTGGTTCACTGCATTCTTATAAGGTGATGATAAAATCCATGTCCTTCTATGTTCCCTACTGTCTTTTTTTATATTATCGAGTCTTTGATGGGTTCAGTGATATCAGCAATGCAATGATGAAGTTGTCCAAAACTATTTGGCATTTCCCATGCTCTTAAGTAGCATCATAGTTTTGTCGGGATTTTGTTTCATTTATCAAACATGGTTGATAAATAAAGTTATGCTGCAGGTGGTGGAGGTTTCTACCTCAAAGACCGGTAAGCACGGTCATGCTAAGTGCCACTTTGTTGCCATAGACATATTCAATGGGAAAAAACTTGAAGATATTGTTCCGTCTTCACACAACTGTGATGTAAGTTAAAATATCTCCGCCTGTTTAACTACCTTTCTATGATTTACTTCATAATTGACTCACTGTTTCAACTCCTCTTAGGTGCCACACGTGAACCGCACTGAGTATCAGCTGATTGACATATCAGAGGATGGATTTGTATGTTCTTCCAATCAGCCGAAGTACCTCTCTTTTCGGTTAAATGTTAGATTTGATATTTATCAGTTATCTCAATTACTTTCAGGTGAGCCTTCTTACTTCTGACGGCAACACCAAGGATGATCTTAGACTCCCAACTGATGAGACTCTCCTGGGTCAGGTATTTTGAGAAACTCTCCATCGTAGTTACCTATTTCTACCTACCTATTTCTACCTCAACGTTTTTTTTTTCTGGAAAATAGTAAACCATTTTACAATCATTGTGTATGTTTCAGTCAATCGTTATGTATATTTCAATCTATCTCGTAATATATCAGTCTATTTTGGTAGCCCTCTTCCATAGAATCTTGTTAATAGATTTTGCATGAAAGCAGTAGAATGTAAGACCTTATAGAACAAGAGGTGGATTTCACATACTCTTTATTTTTCTTGCAAGGATCCAACTTGGTTGCCATGTGGTATTAAAAAATATTTAAAGTATGCATGGCCTCAATGTTTGCCAGGCTAGTATGATTGACATGAGTTTATTTATAATGTTCTGTGACCACATCAGTTCTTCCATGCTCATGTTTGACTTTGTGCTGTTTCTATTTGAATGCTCCTGCGCATATCTACTGAAAAGTTGCGTTTATTTGAATTTTTGTCATTGCACTCTTGCATGCCTGTTCTGTGATTTTAACAAATGTTGAAATATTTTATCATGTTCTAAGATTGTCCAAAAATGCTTACTCCATCTAATCAGATCAAGGAAGGATTTGATGGGGGAAAGGATCTTGTGGTGACTGTCCAGTCTGCCATGGGGGAGGAGCAGATCTGTGCCCTGAAGGATGTTGGCCCCAAGTAACTTCCCTAAAGAAGGCCGGCTTTTGAAGAGGGAACAGTTGTATCTGAAAATTGAAATCGAAAAAGACGTGTATCGCGACGAAAGATTGGTACCGAGACATTCGCCCTAGCTTGAGCTGGCTTTTGCTGTAGTAAACTCAAGTGCAGTGATTGCTGGGTGTGGCATCGTATCTGGATCATTATCTGTGGTTACATTTGGGACCCTGTATTTTCTATGGTTTTATGCCCTCTGCTTAGTATCAATAAATTGGTTTGGAATGGTTGAATTTCATCATGTTGCCTGTCGGATTTCCCCCCGTAAGCGTGAGCTTTGTACTTTCTGTTTCTGGTGTTTCCGGTTCAAGCTCCAGATGTCAACAGTTTGACGGAGGTGACGGTTACTCTTCCAGTTTTGTTTCGTCTTGATTTTCCCAAGATTTTTTGAGGGAAACGACGGCAACCCTGGGGTTGCCCGAATTTATTTGTTGACTTCAAAACAAAATTACGTTATATTGGTAGAGGGAAATTTACAGCATGGTCCAGGCAGGAGGCTCTTGACAGAAGAAAGAAAAGGGGATAGAAGGAAGGTATGCAATCACTTGTTAACCTATGGGAAAGAAACAATTCCACTAAAACGTGTGCACGACCATTGGCTTAGATTACGCAAGACCAGGTCACCTTTTGTTACCGTGAATTTCACATTTTCGTATAAGCTGAGCGTTTATAAGAAAATAGGTCTCATTTTCGTATAATGTGAGCGTTTAAAAGAAAATAAGAACAGAACATCAATGGCGTGGTCATTGCTCCATTAAGGCTTCTTAATAAAAGGATTCTCTCCGTCCTAAAATAAGGCATCCAACGACTCAACCGCCTGCAGAAGAGCTCCTGAAATACAAGACATCCAACGAGCAACGACTCAGCCGCTGGCAGAACTGCAGAAAAGTCATCAAAGTGGCTCGAAACTAGTAGAATTAAGGTAATGCCCAAGAAGAGGAAAGCAACGTGTGCAGTGGACCCAGGATACAGCAGCCCACGGGCAAGTTGGGCCGTAAGGCTGAGATCTCTGCTAATCGGATATTTGATACTAATTAGAAATATTAAATATAATCTAATTACAAAACTAATTGCACAGATGGAGTCTAATTCGCAAGACGAATCTATTAAGTTTAATTGGTCCATGATTTGACAATGTGGTGCTACAGTAACCATTTGCTAATAATGGATTAATTAGCCTTAATAGATTCGTCTCGCAAATTAGACTCCATCTATGCAATTAATTTTGTAATTAGCTTATGTTTAGTCCTCTAATTAACATCTGAACATCCGATGTGATCCTACTGAAGTTTAACACCTTGTATCCAAACACCCCCTTTTCCATTTTGCTTGGGCCCGCCGTCAACTTGAGCGGCGCCGGCGGTCAAAATCGTTGATGGCGGCGGCGCTGCATAATGAAGCAGATTAGCAGAAGAGGGTACAGTCGAGCAGCGAGCGGCGCGCGCGGGTTGGGGGATCCTTTTTTTCCTGGCTGATTTTGGTCAGGTCACGTCCAGCGGGGGCGGGCCTGCGTGTGCCACATAAATAAAAGCCAGGGCGCCGTCCCAGCCCCTGTTGCCATCGCGGATTTCTTTTCCCCGTCGAGCAAAGCTAACCCTATTTTTGGCGATCCCATCTTCTTCTGTTGGTTATACACCGTCAGACCTTCAATCCGTGATCGCGGCGTGATCACGAATCCGTTTTGGTGGATCTGAATCTCGCCTGTTCCTCTCGTGTGATCCGATGACGAAACAAGCGGAGGCGGAGACGATGAAGCAGTCAGACTATGAAGCCTACAAGGTTCGCTTCTATCGCGATGACTGGATGAAGGTTTGGTCCCGCAATCATGGTTCATTTAAAGACACCAGTGAGTTCTTACTCCTCCATTGAGTTCATTTGAACCACGGAGGGACGAGTCGGGCGACGATGCGGGGGCGTCGAGTCGAGTGAGACGGGGAGTGCTGCCGGACGTATGGAGGCCGGCCAGTTTCCGCGTGGAAAATTGGCTATACCGGGCCGAAGGTCGGGCTTACAAAGGCGTCGGTTGGGTGGCCTGTGGAGATTCTCCACGCGGCCTGCCTCCGCGGGGAAAAGCAAAGGAACCGGTGAGGAAACGGTCTGCCAAACTAACTAAGAGGGTGTTTGGAAGTCGCATCGAGCGTTTGGAAGTATTAAACATAGTTTTAATTATAAAACTAATTGCACAACCTTTAGGCTAAATCGTGAGACGAATCTATTAAGCCTAATTAGTTCATGATTTGACAATGTAATGCTATAGTAACCATTCGCTAACGATGGATTAATTAGGCTTAATAGATTCGTCTCGTGATTTAGCCTAGAGGTTCTGCTATTAGTTTTATAATTAGCTCATATTTATCCGAATATTCGATGTGACAGGGTCAAAGTTTAACCCCTGTTATCCAAACGTCCCCTAAAGGACAGGCTTCGCTTCCCTCATCTGTTCTCAGCAATCTTTTGTATCTCCCATCAGTAACTGATAACCAGGAAATATGTTCTCTGTCAGTAATCCGAAGCAACAATAAGATAAATAGCTGTGGTAGGATCAAAGCTTGAACCAGTATATTACTATTGCTGTTAATTATGTGATCCCTGAACATGCTAATTTGTTTCACCGTCGTTGTTGTTATTATTATTTCTGCTGCTGCTGTACTCCATCTTTACTCACTTGAAATCTCCCCCAACTATGCGCAGCGAAGCTCGGTCCCATGCGATTTACAGATGAGCCCGCACCACGTTACAGTGCCTTTTCCGTCGACACTCTGCAGGTATTCTCAGTCAAGGTTGAACGAATAAGGAGATTGCAGTGGCCGATCGATGTGTTCGGTATTGTCGCAGTTCGTGACACCATCGACTTCAATGTTATCTTCAGCCGCACAAGGGACAACTGCCAAACCCTCACCTAAGAGGTTCGCAGCAGTACAGCACTGCATGTCTCCTGTTGTTTGCGGTGCCTTTTCAGTACTCCCTCCGTCTCAAATTATAATTCGTTTTGATTTTTCTAGATACATAATTTTTTCTAAGTGTCTTAGATATAGTATATATCTAGATGCATATGTAAAATTATGTGCTTAGAAAAGATAAAATGAATAGTAATTTCGGACGGACCGTATTATTTTGGGTTGATTGTAGATTATGCTGCTCAATGTCGTTATCTTCCTTCACTCCGGGCAGCATACCTCTTGTTTATTTATTAAATATAAATGGTGTTGCATGCAGGATCGGATTTTAGCACTGGAAGGTCCGACCCGTGCTATTCTGTGGATGGATTATCTGACAATCGAGGTTAAGCTGATAGTGAAGGGGGCTACCGAATCCGAGGATAAAGACTTAAGCTTTCTAGTTGTGCCAATTGTATGTGGTCATGCGACGAACTCACGCCAGATTTATCGTTACAACACTAGCAAGCTTAGCACATTGAAGCTTACACTTGGTCATATCCTTGGCTCCGACGCTCCGTGGAGGCCACAATATTTGTGCGAGTCAGTGATGGGTCATGGCCGGATGGTTATCGTGCCCAACTTGCTGCCTTTGCCACTGGCATTCGTCGAAAGGGAGTCGACAGCGTTGATCACAAGAGGATCATCTTGCTCGATTCCGGAAGCGGGAATGTGCCTGTTGCCGGTGAAGGCGGGATCATGCTTTCACGGCGTGTTGTTTCTGTTGAGACTACTGGGAAGCTGAGGGTTTGCGTCAAGGCTTGGGAGGTCTCGAAATCTGTTAAAAATGCCGTGAAAGATGAATTGATTTTCGAACCCAAGGAAGCCAATAGAAGCTTTGGTTTGCTTGATGCTGGTTTTTGCAAGATGGAAGTTACTGTTGCATGGTCACTCGTCTCCTTTCTTGGGTAACGCGAGTGACCTCTTATGATTTATGAAGATACCGCCACTAGAAGTTACTATCTTGTATTAGTTTCTGCAGAATTATTTAGTAATAATTGTTTTCATGACAGTTAACGTCGCGCAACAGTTTAACTTTAACTCCACTTCTCGGTCTGTACTAGTATCAGCGTTCTATACAATTTGCCGTGCCCCTATGTTATTTCGATTATGTTATTGCAGTGTTACTTGAAAATCTTTTCGAGCTTGTGTTTTGAAAATTGTTACCAGTTTTCTACAGCTGATTGCTCGGGTCAATACGGCTCGGGTACCCACATTTCGTTTTTTTCTTATTTTCCCAAAAAAGCTTTAAAGCAACCATAGTTTTCAGCAGTTTTGCAATTTTGGTAGAATTCATAAGATTACGTTGGAAACTGGTTGGTCTACTAATAGGCTGCTCGCTTCTCGCCTTCTTGGACACCCACTGGACAACGTTCGAGGTTGATCGTTCCGGTGTTTGCACAGGCCAGGACGTAGCAATCGTAGTTTGCACATCGCCCAGACTCGACTCGAGCGGCACAGGTTGTACCGTACGACGTAACTGAAGATGAGGTACCTCTTCCCGTTACAACTTGCAACTGAGCCCACGGCGTCCATGTACTCCGCTCGTCGGCGCGGAGGCGCTGCATCCACCGAGCCATGGGCCCATGGCCAAGGCGCGGGCGGGACGGCGGCACGGGCAGGCAGGCAACTCGAGCAGGGGGCCGAGCAAGCGAATTCGCACAATTGCTGGGAGATGGTTCGAGGCATCGCCGATTCGCCCTTAGTCGCCGCGTTGTCCAGGCCGCGACGCCGGCAGGCGGGAGGAAGCGCCGTGCCGCCGAGCCCAAAAGGCCTCGAGATGGAGCCCAAAAGGCCTTAGGATAGAAAGAGGACGACCACGCGCTTCCGAGGCCGCCGAGCCCAAAAGGCCCATCACAACGACGCCCGATTCAGCACCACACGCGGTCTTCAGGGCGAGAGGCAGGCGGAACCGCGATAGCCTGAGAAGTGAGAAGCCGCAGCTTCAGAAGTAAGAGTTGACATTGTGACTGAACGCTGAATTTAGACGTGAATTGTGAATTTTACTGCGAAGAACAGGTTGGACGAGCCTTTGAGGATTTATTTTAGCAAAAATGTGATCTTGTTAGAAGTCTATAGAGTTAGATATGGACTTCACTTTTGGTGAAAAGGGGAAACCAAGATCTACTTATTAGCTTTCTTTTGCCATTATGCAAGCAAGAATCCTTGACGCGAGGCCACACATTTGCAAGCATCTCACTGTCTCTAGTCGGAATTGGAGCTGGAGTGGAGTAGAGGGTCTGCTGGAGTGCATTTTTTTTACTTGACCCTCTAAACTTCGAGTAGGGAGTTATTTAGAGGATTTGCTCGAGTTGCTCTAAGAAAAACGGGGCGTTGGCACCTTCTGCGGGAGAGAAGAGGAAGGCTCGTTGGGGCCTTCTGTGGGTGAAGGGGAAGCATCGGAGGAGGAACTCGCCGAGAAAACGACTGACTGTGATGAGGAGAAAATTGACTCAATTGCCTTCTCGTTGGCAAAATATATTATGAGGTCGATTGTGGAAGAGGAGAACAAAACCTTGGTGCCTTCTGTGGAGGAAGAGCATCCTTTGGGGAAGGAAGGACCTCACGACAAGAATATTAATTATCATGATCCCTTCACCATCTTGGGAGTGGAGGTTGCGGATATTCTTGGTATGCGGGGGGAAAACGAAGGAACCGCATTGTGGCGGGTGAGGATGGCGCAGTTGGGTGACGAGGCGATGAGGGAGCGTTTGAAGGTGGAATTTGGTTGCGCGGGTGAGAGGAAGGTGGAGGAGCCAAAGGAGGAGGATACAGAGCTGAAAAGATCGGACTATGAAGCCTGGGTGGCTAGCCAGTTTCGCGACGAGTGGACAGCTCAATATTCTGCTTCCTACGGTTCATTTGATGACACCAGTAAGTTTTCCACAAGTCATCCATATCTGCACCGTAATTAGGACTGGTTCTCAGCTAAGCAATCTTTCGTATAGGATTGGTTCTCTGCTAGCTCTGATGTGATCCCTGCACATGCTAATTAGCGTCACTGTTGTTGTTACTAGTGACGCTGCTATGTAATCAATCTTAACTCATTTGATATCTCCTACAACTACTGCAGCGAGGTTCGGCCCCATGCGTTTTACAGACGAGCCCGCACCTGGTTACACTGCGTTCCCAATTGGCACTCTACAGGTCTTCTCAGTCAAGGTTGCGGGAATAAAAAGGAGCTTACAGTGGCCACTGGATGTGTTTGGTTTTGTCGCCGTACGTGACTGCATCGACAAGAATCGCAATATTATCTTCAACCTCACGAGGAACAACTGCCAAACCCTCACCGAAAAGGTATTAAGATTTCTCACTTATCATTCATCGTTTTATTTGGATCCTGGTGTGCTGCCGAATGCAGCTATCTTAATTATCCAAGAACATTCCGATGCACCTGTGTGCACTTCCTAATTGCTATTACCATGCAGGCATGTGTGGAGTTAATTAACACGGCATCTTTTCTCCTGTGGTTTCGCATTTTCGCTGCACTGAGCAATTTCCAAAAAATGACCACTTTTAATGAGCAGAGGAGAGTTCGATGTATACCTTGATCAGATTTCATTGTTTCCTAGAAATTATCATGACTCACATGCACACAGAATTGGCATTCCTTTTGCTCGAATTATACAATCATGTCGATTGACAGCTCAATCTGGCATGTGAGGAGAACATATGACTGGCATAATATAATAAAAACTGATCATATGTCTTTGGGTCTGCAAGGCATGTATATATGCTGTGCAAATAAACCGTTTCCTAGCACGTGGAAATAAAGTTCCTAGCAGAACACAAAGTCAGATTCCACTAGTTACCAAACCGAAGCATATGCGTTGGGCTCGAATAATTACTGATTCAGCACATTGGCTGAAGTTCTTGCCTCCCTAATATGGAGATAAGGGAGTAGATGCATGTTGTCAAATGTCTAGTATAGTGGGGAGCCTGGGGAAGACTGCCTTTAACTTCTCGTCTGGTTCGGAATGCACGCTTAGGAACACTGCCTTAATAGTTTCTGGCTGTTTCAGGTTTGTTTGCAAGGCATTGGCAAACCACCTTCAATGACGTCTGATTGCTTGTCGAACAGCAGATATCCTATTGCTTTTTTTCACTAGTTCTAATATATTTCTCCAATCTTTTGCGCTGTGCAATCTACATCATTCATGCCACACACGTGTTCCTTTTGTTTGATTATGCTGCCCAATGTTTACCTCACCATTCTCTCCTGTGTACCATTATTTATTTGTGGTCTTGTATGCAGGATCGATATTTAGTACTGACAGGTCCAACCCGTGCTATTGTGTGGCCAACTCATGTCACCATCGAGGTTAAGCTGACATTGAAGGGCGCTACTGAATCTGAGGATAAAGATTTGAGCTTTCTAGATGACCCATTATTTGGCCGTCATGTGAGATATCCAGACCTGTTTCGTCGTTATAAAACTAGCAAGCTTAGCACTTTGGAGTTTACACTTGGCCATATTGTTGACTCTGTGGAGGCTACAATATTTGTGCGTGTCATTGATGGTTCCTGGCCAGACAGTCGTTCCGGCCAATTTGCTGCATTTAGCACCACTGGAGTTCGTGACAAGGATTCCAGAAGTATTGATCGCCAGAAAATCGTCTTGCTTGATTCTAGAGGTGACAAAGTGCTCGTTACTGGTGATGGCGAGATCGAGCTTTTTACGGCGGTTGTTTCTGTTGAAACTAGAGGAACGCTGAAAGTTTGTGTGAAGTTATGGAAGACATCTAAAAGTAAAAGAAATGTTGTGGAGGATGAATGCATGGGTTTTCACACCTCAGGAAGCCAAGAGAAGCAATGGTAGGCTTGATACTGGTTTTTGTAAGATGGAAGTTACCGTTGCTTGGTCGCTCATTTCGTATTATCCGGTCCCTTTGAGAATAGCTTTCCCTTTTTGTAGCAGGTTAGTGATATGTTTTATGATTCTGTTCGTAGAGGGAAACGAGAAAGTTTCTGTCAGGGATGTGAGGCATCGGAAGCTGAGTACAATGTTTGCGTACAAGCTGTTTAACGGACGAGGGACCATCGCGTTCGCGATCCTTTTATCTTGCTTTGTACGTACTACGTACGAAGTCGCTTTGCAGCCGTACATGCCAGGCAGGCGTGCAATGCAAAGCAGCATGCCGGCGGTTGGAATCGTCACCTCGTCTGGCTCGGACAAGAACTGCTCGTTCCCCGTCGGCTTTTTCAGTCAGAATCACAGACATTTCGTGTGCGTAGGAGCATCTTGCCGTCTTGCCCCCATCGGCATCGTCATATCTTCGTGAGATTGTGAGGTCTGTCACCTGCGGGCTGCGGCGGCGTATGGTCAATCTTTTCCTTGATCCCTCCTCCTAGAGGTTCCCTCATCGTTTCGCAGAATCTGAAGCTCTTGATCACGGCGCACATCAGATTCAGACTTCTCGACCACATTTCGATGGATGTGTCGACCAAATCTTGGAGCTGGAATCCTCCACGTAGCCGTGGACGAACCTTGTGCCAAAAGGAAAGGGGAGAGAGGAGGGGACGAAACTAACAACGTAGGGTACTTTTCTGGGAAGCCAAGTATATAAACACAGTATTGCTCTCTTTGAATCATCGTGTCAGAACTGAATGTATGCCTCGCATGGACCAGCTTCTGCATCGTCTGCTTGACTTTGCTCAATTCTTCTGCGCATAATTTCTGTACTACATGTGTTTCCAAGAAGATTAAAAAAAACATAGGACGAGAGCAAGTGGTTGCGACCCTGCGACGGCGGTGTCTGTGGCCAGGCCAGCAAAGAACGGAAAACACCTGCATCTTGTGTACTTTGTGTTGTCGTCTTGCCTTAGAACTAGATCTAGTTATAGTAGCTACTCCTTGTCGTTTTAGCTTTTGTAGATGCATAGATATTATTATGCATATATGCACCTACAAAAGCTAAAACGACCTACAATAATAAAATGCTAGAGCTGAACCTACATGGCAGTTCTCACCTCATCTGACTCCGGCAGCAAGTGCTCATCTAAAGTAAATCCTAGGCTTTTCTTTCAGCATCAGAGACATCCTGTGCGCGTGGGGACATCCTGAATCAGCCCTCAAGAGTTCAGCTGCTCTGTCCTACCGGCTGCCGCATCATTTGAGAATCTGAAATTCTGAATCATGGCGCCCGTCAGATGATGGATTTTAACGACTGCCGTAACCAACTGATCCCTCATTCGCCACACAAATCCTCCACGTGGCCATATGAAAAGAACCAACGGAAGGAGCGTGTTTTCCTAACCTTCAAAGCCAAGTATTGGAGCACATAGTAT
Source organism: Setaria italica (assembly GCF_000263155.2). Classification (NCBI taxonomy): domain Eukaryota; kingdom Viridiplantae; phylum Streptophyta; class Magnoliopsida; order Poales; family Poaceae; genus Setaria; species Setaria italica. The sequence goes on along the minus strand of NC_028451.1, from coordinate 44,892,235 downwards.
GCTCCATGTATGCCTCTTTTTGTCTATCATGATGCAGAACAATTGCCTTGGCTGGACGCCTGCCTGGACCAGCCTCTGCATCATCATCGTCATCTACCCCTCTTCCTCGCTCGCAATTCTGGTACAACTGAAAGCAGATGACGAACGGGACAACGAAAACGATGGGAACATACGAAGATTACGACTCTGCATCACTTCATGCATGTCCACCATGAACAGGAAGCACTGCTCCCTGCATCCACTGTACCGAGGGTCCTCCTGCTATCGTCTTGCTTCCAGAACACGAACTCCAGCTTTAAAACCTAGCAGCTACCACTGTCCTAGGCAGCATGCAGGTTCAGGTGTAGGCTTGCACAAGGTTCTATAGCCCGATGATACGTCAACCACTAGGTGTACGCTTTGTCCTTGCTCGGAGATTCTTAACACTGAATTGGGATTGGTGTTTCGCTGGTAATCTCGCATCCAGGACAAAATAAATCATCATCACTATAGCTCGCAAGATTCTCCCGTCACCGTCGGCGCAGTTTCAGATCCGCAAAGGATTCAGTCGCGGCAGACGACCGGGATGCGACGGTTGCTGGCTGATGCGTTGCCGTTGCGCGAGGTGAGGTTGCTCAGTTGCTGCAACGGCATACGAACAATGATGAGCGATGAGTGCGGTGATCGAGAGGAGGGGCCGATCAGAGATGGATGCCAAGTTCAGCCTCCCCGTCGGGCCCGTGCGCATCATTTGCATTTCCAGACCGTCCGCCCATGGTGTGGATGATGGCAGACATACAACAATGACCCGCAAAGGGCAAAGCAGTTTTTTTGCTGTAACTGTTTAGGCCCCAGCTTAGGCTGCGATTAGGAGGTACAGGCAAAGCATCTAGCATCTAGCTAGGGCTCCAGGCGCGTCGCCAGTCATTATCATGCGAGACCTGTAGGATGCTGCTATCCCAGCAATGTACTCCGCAGCTCCTATTTCCCGTAGCTAGCTACCTGAAGGTGACATTACTGGAAGTGCTGTGGGCACCTCTGACCTCTCTCGTCTCTTGTGTTGTCGTCGCTGCGTCGCACAATGGCGACGCAGACCAACCCAAGACCAGCCTACGCATTCACCGGGCCGGGGACCAAACAGAGCCGACTCCATTAATCAGGCGGCCCGTAGCTCGGGCGCTCGTGACGGACCGAACGAGAAGGGGGCGAGGTATGGAAGTCAGCACGGGCCCAGCTCCGCCTGCTCCCCATCCCCAGCCTGACTCCACTCAAAGCTGCCGGGCCCCAAAAAGTCTCCGGCAACCCCATCGCCACCAACCTCCCGTCCACATCCCCCTCCGCAGCAGTTTCAAGGGACATTAATCGCGTAGCGCAGATCGATCATGAAGGTGACGTTTAGAGCTGTAGAGAACTCTGCTCTACCCGGATTTTTTTTACAGGAGAACGGGGGCTCGTGTTCGAGTGTTCTCTAAGCAACAGAGATTGGGGGTTGGATGTCGAGGACGACGGAATAATACGAATCGTCTTATCACTGTCCGGGCTTAGCTGGTCGATCATCGTTGCATTATCAGAGGGAACATTGAGACGTCGCGCTAATCTGCCGTGCCGCGCCATCGCTATTACGATGAGACGGACAGGAGCCGAACGCAGTGGGGGTAGTACAGTGATCCGGTCAGGGCACCCCGGCACAGCTCGAGCTGGTGAAAACACGGCCATCTCTTATTGCTCCAGAACGGATTGCAAGGATCCAAGCTGTTAAAGTTTAACACCCGTCACATCAGATATTTAGATGCTAACTAGGAGTATTAAATATAGACTAATTACAAAACTAATTGCATAGATGGAGTGTAATTCGCGAGACGAATCTATTAAGCCTAATTAGTCCATGATTTGACAATGTGGTGCTGCAGTAACCATTTGCTAATGATGGATTAATTAGACTTAATAGATTCATCTCCTGAATTAGCACAGGATTCTGTAATTAGTTTTATAATTAGCTAATGTTTAGTTCTTCTAATTAGCATCTGAACATCCGACGTGGTACTGTTAAAGTTTAGCACCTTGTATCCAAAACACGGGGAGAAGTTCTCGGAAATTGGAATAATCAAGAGCGAGTGCAGAAATGCAGTAGTGTGAACTGTGAACATGCAGACTGTACCTAGACAACTTTACTTTTTTTGAGAGAGGTGTACCGTGTACCTAGACACCTGGAGATCCTGAGGTTAATCCCTGCAGCAATTGCAGTATGAACACTGGAGCTCGAATCCCATCACAGTCGCACGAGATTCACAACTGGTGTTAGTCTTTAACTTAATCCCATTTTATGCAGCCGTATGTTTCACACCCCCGTATGAACAGGAGGAAAGAGTGTGGACAGTATAGATGCACTACAGCACTAGTGCCTGTGTACAGTAGCACGAGTGGGCCAGCCAGCCGGTCTCCATGTGGCTCGTGGCGTGGTCGCGTGGAGAGGAGTCCAAGTGTCCCCCACTGGGCGTGCACGGAGTCAGCCCCCGTAGAAGACACGGGATCCCCTCCGTTTCAGACCTTCCTTCGGCCGCGCGCCTTTCCACTCTCGTCTCGTCCATCGTCACGGTCTAAAGACATTGGCCTAGATTTGGCTTTTGGAGAAATGTAAAGAAACATTCGGCACGAATCTAATTTTTTGACTCCCATGCTAATGCTACTAGTTCTTCAGTCAGTGGGCCACTGGGCCTTGAACACTGAACAGTGTCGTTTGGCCACCATGGACATTCCCCATAACGAAATCAAGTACTTTTTTTGCCGGACAGTAGTGCTCCCAATAGAATCTTCTTCTTTTTTCAATTCATTCATACTACTCATCATTCTCTATGAGTAGTGGATGCCTGAGATTAAGGGGAAACCAACATTGTTTGCGATGAGCAATCACTGCCGGCAGATCAGAGAGTTCCAAATCCCAGGCTGATCCCACCAGAATTTAAAATTCATAACGCAGTTTCAGTGAACCTTAGCTTCAGACGCTGCAATATCTGTTGGCCTAATTTTTTTATCAGTACCTATGGATATATGCGCGGCCGAACTGTTCTTCTGCGTCAACACCCAATCCACGTAGTGTCCCCCCATCACATGCCCACACCAGTTAGTACCACTAAAATATTTGCTTAATCCATCACGCGGTAGGCTACTAGACCGGCAAAAATCCACTTCGTTAGACAATTTCCTCCAGCTACTAGACTTTTAAATCACATTTCAATACACCTATCAGGATAGGGAAGAAGAAGCAGAGTGCACTGCCTGTCTGCCTGCGTGACCTAATTTGACCTCCCCACATTTGGAATCCGACCAACACAGCAAATGCTTCCAAAAGTAGCGGTCCTTTGCAGACCAAACTTGAATGATCATGTTTATTGGGCAGGAGTACATACTGGTACTCTTTTGAAACGGTTAATGTCTAAAGTCTAAACACATGCCTGAAAATACTGATTCTATAAGAATTCCTAAAGGAATCAAGCGAAGATCTTTCAAAAGGAATTTTTATATACATTGTAAATCAATTAAGCAGGTTTGCACTTGTTTTGTAAAATGGAACTGGTTTGCACGTTTGCGCAGAAATGATTCTTCTTCGAGGTTGCACCTTGGACTTTTGTAGCAAGGGCCTGTTCGCTTCAGCTTATTCAGTCGGCTTATCAGCCACCAAATAGTATTTTTCTCTCACAATAAATCAGCCGTTTCGGCTTTTCAGCCGGCTTATAAGCTGAAGCGAACAGGCCCTATTTCTTTTTTAGAGTTAAATGCGTCATTAGTACATAAACTTAGCAAGTGGGTACGCTTATGTACATCATCTCTCAAATTGTTCATATCAGAACAACAACTTAGCAGGTGGGTGCGGATGGGTCACCGGAACGACACGCACGCAACGAATGCCACATAGGCGTCTTACATGTTAGCTAATGTTTTTTTTGCTAATCCTAATATTTATTTGAGAGTTGCGTTCATTTCCATGTTTTGTTCCCATGATTTATTTTAGCCTTGGAATGTTGTAAAATTTTTAAAAATCATATATTTCATTAAAAATAGCCAAAATTTGCGAGGTGGAATAAAATTTTGTAAACGAACAAGGAATATGTTTTTCCTAACCACAGGCATTGTATAAGCACAAATATTGACCTTTTGATTCGTTGCTCAAATGGACGGTTGAAAACCGTGGTTCTGTAGAGCTCCTCAAATCCATTCCGTTTGACTACTCCCTTGTAGTTTTGGACCTCAAATCATGAAGTTACGCGTACATAAAGTTTAGTTAGTAGAAATAATTCAAAATTTTATTCTCCCTCTCATCCTAAAGGTACTAGAAGGGGAACGATTCTACCCCTCTCCGGCTCTCCCTTTTTTCTGTTTATCCATGGCACACATCTTTATTCTCACTCTAGTGCTGTTAATGGTGGCCAACGGCCCCTAGTGCTGCTCCAGCCGACGCCCGTTGTTGCTTGCCGCCCCTCATCCTAGCTGCCGGCGCCCCTCCGTGTCCCCAACTGCAGTTGCGCCTCCTTTCTTGCCCAGTTGTGACTATTGGCATGCTGCTGCTATTGGCATGCTGCTGCTGCTGCAAAAAGAATGGGCTGCTCATGTGCCATCCAGTTCAAGGAAGGGAGCAACAAGAGGAGAGGAGGTGTCCTGATCTGTAGTCTTAGGTTTTTGTTTCTGTTTCTCCGTCAAAACTTCTTTAGCAATATAAGCTACCTATGTGCATTTCCAATTACAAAAAGGAGTAATAAATAAATAAAGGCTAATTTGCAATAGTGTTGTCCACGTTTTATTTACATGTAAGCGCCAATTGCACACATAAGCTGCCGACGTGGTATTTTTTGGCCCATGTGTCGTCCCGGTGATCCATCCGCACCCCACGTATCAAGTTGTTGTTACCAAATGAATAATTTGAGCCCACTCGACGTGTTTAACTCTTCTTTTTATATATAAGAGCAGCAACTAGGTTTCTGTCCTTTTGAGGGTGCGAGGTAGTAGCTTCCAACCTAACCTCCATTAAACTGCACTGTAGCTGCTTGACGCAATTCTGGCCGAATCTGTTTGTTTTCGAGATCTTCTTGTGTTGACCAAGCTCGACAGCTGGTGGAGATAGACGTCGAGTTTAAAATTGGATTGTGGGACAGTTCCAAATCAAATGTCATGTCAAATTTACTCTGTGTGGGTACTATTTTGGACGGGGCAGTTGGTAGTTTGGCAATATACCAAAGCAGCTTCATGAGCTGCTAGATGTTGCAGCCATGCCCGCTGTGCAAATATAATTTTGCGCCAAGAGAGCCAAAATAAACAAGAATTTTTATTATTTTTTACCTTTTATTTGTTCATTTTTTCTTACAGTGATGCAGCAGGTAGCCTAAAAAACAAAGATTACTTCTAGAAAGGGGTGAAAACAAGCTGTAGGTTAGGGCATTCCTGCTGCACTAGTTTTCGTGAAAGTTGACCGCTGTTGTCAACTCCGTTGGACACAGCAGACCGGGACAAAACAAAACAAATTCCGCAGTGGAATCTCTGGTACGCGTGGGCGTGGCGCCGTTTGCCCATTTCCGGATACAACAAAGATGCCCCAGAAAGGCGGCAGAAACTGGCGCCGCCGAGCCGAGGGCAGAGCTGCACAGTGCACAGCATGGCCGCATGGGTGGCCGACGGCAGGCGCACGGGGACAGAGCGCGCTGGCACATGGCGCGCGATTTTTTCCACGCCGAAATCAGTGAGCATCCCGTCCGTCCGCGCGTGCAGTGCAGGCAGCGTTGCGGACGCGCCGGGCTGGCTTGACTAGTTGGCCGCCGTTTACACGGGCGCCGGGGCGCGGCAGGCAGCAGGAACCAGTCCGGCGGCCTCTCGTGCGCGTCCCGTCCCCTTCGCACCGCCGCGGCGACCAGGGCCAGGCGGGTTGACGCGTGAGGGGACGGGTCGGTGGCGTGGATCCGTCTCGTCTCTATTCCCTCGTCTCGTCACGGGCCGAGAGGGGAAGAAGGGGAGGTCAGGCGTCAGGGCGGGGCACCTGGCCACCTGCCCCGACCCCCCGCAAAGATGTTCAGGATCCTTTTAGGGGCAGCCCTCACATAGACCTACACTATATCTAGGTGTGTAATAATATTTATGAACTAAAGAAAGCTAAATCGATTTGCAGTTTAGAACGGAGCGAGTACAACTTTATTCTAGGTAGGCGTGCACGACGTTCGCATGCACTCTTGCTGGCTTAATTGTATGCAACGCATTAATGTCAGCGAAATCTCGCCGATCTTGTAGAACAACTCCATGGGCACAATTTCTGTAATTAATACATAAAAAAATACTCTTTTCT
>NC_028451.1:44869738-44885831 GCF_000263155.2 Setaria italica | reverse complement strand
CCGCGGAGAAAGTAGAGTTGGAGAGACGAGGAAAGGATAAAGGGCAACGGCGGGGACCGGCGAACCCAGGGCGTCTCCGAGGGGAAAATCCTCGAAAGCCAATCGAAAAAACAGGGGGGAGAGGCGGACCCTGCGCGAGACGTGAATCGTGAAGTGAGCTGGCTGATCGCGCTGGCCGGGGGCTCCGGGCTCCCCGACCGGAGGGGCTTTGATCATCTGCTGCCGGCAACGCTTTTGGAAGGGGGCCACCGTCTCGCGACGGCGAAGCAGCAGTTTTCGCCGCTAATCAAGTGCTCAAATCGTTCGTTTCGTTTCAGCTCCGATCCGGTTTCAACGAGAATCGCCTCGCATTCAAGCGGGCCGGGACCGCGCCCGTCCGTCCAGTGGCTGCACTGCGTCTGCATGGCCGTCCGGTACTGGTACGGACTGCGCCGTACTGCTTGGGCGATGCACGAATTTGGCATTCTCGTTTGGTATGGTATGGTACGCCCGAATACCTGGAAAACCCAGGGCTCAACCTGAAAACTTTCGCGAAATTGAAAAGGCTGTGCCGGCGTGGTGGTCGGGCCCTACGCACCCCCCGCTAATCTCGCTACAAGAACAGGGGCGCGGCGCCTTGCCGAGTTGCCGAGGCCTGGGCGTCGCAAAGGCACTCGCGTCGCGCTCCCTCATCAAAGCCACTCTCCCCAAAAGAGAAAAGCGTGCGCGGAAAATCTCATCACTCCCGCCCCCGGCGCGGCCCGTGGCGTCGACCTTTTAAGCCCCCCGCTCCGATTCCCCCCCCTCCCCCACACCCACAGGCCACCCACACTCCCCCCTTCCCCTCCCCTGATCGAGCGAGCTCCATTCCATCAACCTGCTGCCGTTTCTCCGGCCCAATTTGACGCCTTCCTTCTCTGTTCCGGCGGCGGAGGGACGCGGTTTCGCCGTTCTCGGCTGTTGCGCCGTTTCCTCTGCCCCAATTCCGGGCTTCGCCGCCGGTAATTCTGGTGGCTTCTTGATCTGTCCCCGCGCTTGCGGTTGCGGGAAAAGGCTGTGGGCTTTTTCCGCTCGCCGCAACGGGTGCTCCGTGCGTGCTCGCGCGCGCTCTCTCTCGCTGTCCGCCCGACCCGACCGACCACCCCTCGCGATCACGGGGAAGCGTCGCCGTCGTGGTCCGTCCGTCGACGGGGGTTGGCGGTCAGTGGTGTTCAACAAAGTCGCGCGCCCCCTCTTCTCTTTCTTTTCGTGAGATGTCTCGCGTCGCGTCGTAGTCGAATCGTTAATTAGTCTTCCAGGTCAATCCCGGGCCTCCCGGCTTGTTCTTGACTTGTGCCGTGCTCGACCCGTGACGCCTGTGGTTGGCGGGCGACGGGGTCAAATTTCCAGTTCCTGATTCTTGCGCCGCGGCCGCCGGCTCCCAGCCCAATGCTGGCGTGAGAGAGAGAGGGGGGGAGCGGGCTCTTAAAGATCGCGGCGTTGGTCCTGGTCCGTGCCCGTGCGCGAGCCCGGCGTATGGTTGGTGGCGCCTGGTGGTAGTGCGCCGCCGCGATGGGCTGCGTCGCGTCCAAGAACGCCGTCTCGGTGACGCCGGCGGCCGACTTGTCCGGCGCGATCAGGGACCGGAGCCAGCCGCGCGCCCATGAGTCCGCGGCTCCGGTGCCGTTGCCGGTGCCCGCGGCGGTCGTGTCTTCCCTGCGCAGCTCGTCGTACGCGGCGAGGAGGTCGGAGAAGGTCAAGGACGAGGCGGAGGAGCCCGAGAAGGCTGCAGTCGTCGTGCCGGCCGCGTCCCGGAGCTTCCGGCTGCGGAGCCTGCGGAAGAGCCTGGAGGGGGAGCAGGTGGCGGCCGGGTGGCCACCGTGGCTCAGCGCCGTCGCCGGGGAGGCCATCCAGGGGTGGATCCCGCTCAAGGCCGACTCCTTCGAGAAGCTGCAGAAGGTACTGTGGAGCTTTCGGCTGAGGTTTCCTGTGTGATTTCATTTCGGTTCAGATTTCGTGACTGATTCAGCTCAATAGCTCGTGGGTCATTTTCCGTGGCAAAATTTTTGCGTGCATGTGGAATTTTAGAAGGATGGTAGTTGTTGGGACTGTAATTTGGTCTAACTGGTTGGTATCTTTCTGGTGTCCTTTATCATTGTGTTTGTTAGTAGTACTTTGTTGGTGATGGATTACGACATGAACAATAAACTAGTATAATCGACAATTATTATGAGGATGTAGGGGATAAAAGGGATGTGACTTGATTGATCCGGTGTCTCCTTCGGTGAGGCATCACATGGCCTCGTCGTCTCCATTGTTGAAATGCTTTTCTGGTAGGGAATTGATCTCTTTATACCATTTCTTCTATGTGATCACCGTACCATGGAGAGATAATTGGGAAACAACAAGGGGAATAAAACTCTGGAATACAGGTTCAATTTCTGGTGTGCATCGTATGCACTGCCTTCTATGCTGAACGAGAACCTGCATTCTTTTCTCCATGTATATATGATATTTTATTTAGATACATGTTTTCTGTGCCTTCTAAAGGTCTGTCCATTTCTGTTTGTTGCATTGTGTCTAGGTTGGGCAAGGCACTTATAGCAGTGTATTCAGGGCACGGGAACTTGAGACGGGAAAGATTGTTGCCCTTAAGAAGGTGCGATTTGACAATTTTGAGCCAGAGAGTGTTAGATTCATGGCAAGGGAGATACAAATATTAAGGAGGCTTGATCATCCAAATGTCATGAAACTGGAAGGCTTGATTACTTCTCGGTTATCATGCAGCCTTTATCTAGTTTTTGAATACATGGAGCACGATCTTGCTGGACTTTGCTCCTCCCCGGACATCAAATTCACTGATGCACAGGTATGTTCAAGCACATTTGTTGCCTTCAGTTCAACACTGTGTTGGCCTGGCTTTTTCTGACAGTCACCTACTGCAGCTCAAGTGCTACATGAACCAGTTACTGTCAGGGCTGGAGCATTGCCATTCACGTCGTGTAGTTCATCGTGATATCAAGGGTGCAAATCTGCTCGTGAATAACGAAGGGGTTCTAAAGATTGCTGATTTTGGTCTTGCTAATTACTTTGATCCCAGCAAAAACCATCCTCTGACCAGCCGTGTTGTTACACTGTGGTACCGACCACCTGAACTGCTACTAGGTTCAACTCACTATGATGCAGCTGTTGATTTGTGGAGTGTTGGGTGTGTATTTGCTGAGATGTTCCGTGGGAAACCTATATTGCAAGGAAGAACCGAGGTAACTAATTGGTTACATTAGTTAATAGAGTTCATTTCCTGCAGCAGATCTGCCTGATACTCCATACTTTTGTGGGATCTGGTTCTGTAACAAATTCTGTACTTGCTGTTTTCCTCCAATCCTATTTCATTAGGAAACACAAGTTTCATTTTGTGCCCTCTTTCTATTTTCTTTTTTTACAAAAGAAATCTCCAACTTTAGTTTGTCAGGAGTTCTAAATTCTCTGGATTTTGCTTCTTGTGTGTAAATATGATAAGAATCTCTTCTATTTTTCAGGTGGAACAACTGCACAAGATTTTTAAGCTATGTGGTTCCCCTGCAGATGATTATTGGAAGAAGTCGAAGTTGCCTCATGCAACAATATTTAAACCGCATCATCCATATCCTAGTACTCTTCGAGATGTTTTTAAAGAGGTACCAGGAAATGCATTGAGTTTACTAGAAACTCTTCTGTCGGTTGAGCCCTACAAGCGTGGTACTGCAGCAGGTGCTCTTTCATCTGAGGTAAGACTGCATCATGTAGTATCCTTTATTCTTATTGTATAAATGGCGACGAATTGAAAAAACTAGCGTATTTGGTCTTTGGAAATTAAGTAGTTGATTTGTTGAAATCCTCTAATTCTATTCTACTGCCCTTTTCTTTTGTTATCTATCAGGTATATTGTTAGGAAAACTTAATGCAAGAATAGAACATATGTTCTAGCTATTAGGGTAGTAGATCATCCAAATTGCAATCATAAACTAAATCTTCAAGAACAATGCAGAATATTAGTGTTAAGCATTTAGCTTGATGCCTCCATCATTTTACATGGCATTAGCATATGGGCAAGAAATTCTTAGGTTTAGTGCGATAAAAGAAAAAACTCTTTCTTTGTTCATACTGTAAATTTGATAAGAATCGCACTGCTTATGATATTGGGTGATTTATTCCTTTTATTTTTGTACAGTTTTTCAGGACAAAACCTTATGCATGTGATCCTTCGAGCTTGCCTAAATATGCACCCAACAAAGAGATGGACGCAAAGTTACGAGAAGATGCGCTCAGGTGGGATTTGAAAGGAAGTCAGCAACTTAGGATCTGTTATTTATTATTAGCTTCTGGACATATGTTTTACAATTGAAAATTCATCTTTTGCTAAGCAGCTCCCCACACCGAAACATATTGAGTTGTTATCAGTACAGAACTTGTTGGAAGTTTTCCCTATTAATTTGAACAGTGCCATAGTCAATAACAACCTTAATCTGTATCATTCTTTTTCATTTCAGGAGAAAAGCCAGTAGCAGAGGGCACGGGACAGAAGCATCCAAGAAGTCCTCAAGGCTCAGCAGAGTAGCAAGAGAACCTAGTGCAGTCCCTAAGCAAATAAGTAACAAAGAGGTATATTTTCTTCTTTTTTTCTATGGCTCGATGCCTTCACCAAATGTTATCGGCAGAGCTATTTGGCCTAGCTGTATGAATATTTAATTTGATGGTAACATTAGTCATCAAACCTCATGCTTTCTATTTATTTCAGGAGTCCAAAACTAGTGTAAATGGAACCAAGGATGTAGCAATACAGGATCGTGTGAAGCTGAATGGCGATGCTAGGCTATTTACCGACATACCACCAGTGTTACCGGTCCAAGTTAGAGAAAGGTCTCGGCATTTTAAGAACGACACACGAGAGGAAGTCCCTTTCTCAGGACCATTGAGTGTTTCTTCATCTGGCGGTTTTGCATGGGCCAAAAGACCACAGGAGGATCGCTCTTTTGCTAGATCACGGACCAGATCTAGTTCAAGAGGCCAATTTCCTGGTGAGGCTGATCAGGACCGCAAGTCCCAAGCTAAAGAGAACGTTGGCCTGAGGGAGCTACCTAGCAGAGATGTATCCATATCAATATCTCGCACCAACTCCAAGATCCAAGACCGGGAGCCTCATGATGTAGCAAAGCGTGCAGTCCTGAAGAAGTGGTCACAGTTAGAGCGTCCAGATTCATTCGATTCTTGTGACACTTACCACTCTCAGAACTTCTCAAACGCGATGTTTCTCGGGGGCACTGTCTCATCAAAAAATAGTTTCAAGGTGAGTTGAGTCAATAATTTTCTTTATACGAGCTTCACTTTTATACCAACTAAGTGGTAACTACGTGCCATTTGAAACTCCAGGGCGACCATGATCAAGAAGAGAAGGTTGAGTACTCAGGCCCCTTGTTATCCCAGTCACACAAGGTCGATGAACTGTTACAGAAGCATGAGCGACACATCCGACAAGTTGTTCGGACATCATGGTTCAGGAGAGGTAATTGTGTTTCAGAGTTTGTAGATACCTTATCTCTTTCCATTGCCCCCGTTGTTTGTTCTGATAATCAGACGTGAATCACAATTGATGGTTGCCTGATTATTTGATGGCAGGAAGAAAGCTGGACAAGTGAGAGCAAAAGCTTGACCATTTCTTTTGATTGGAGAAGCTTGATGCATAGAGAAGTGGAGAGCATGCCAGTTTCTGATGGGCATTTGCTGTCAAAGTCCGGGAGCTGGCAACTGCTGCTGACGATGGAATTGTTGACTGAAAACATAAAAAACATGATGGATTTAGATGATCCCCGCTCACAGCAAAATTTGAGAAACTTCACCTCTACTAGATTGGTATGACTTCGGCGTGTATTGTAGATTCCCTGAGGACGCCTATGTTTTGTCCTTTTTGTTGTATAGGGAGCCGTTAACAGCTGAAGAGCCGTTGTGGTTGATCAAACATTCAGACCATTGTGCAGTTGGAACCAATAACCACCGCACAATGGCGTGATTGTTGTAGGTAGCCTTTGTAAAGAAAAAGGTAAAATCGAATAATTTGTCATCTTACTCTGCCGCACTATAGTATCTCATTGGCAACCATCGATCCAACTGCTCCGTTTGGCGTCTTGGTGAGAAAGGAACCAAGAAAGCATCATGTCGCTGTGTTCTTGCCTCTTGGTGGTTCAGCGTCTCTGGCAATTGCAACCGCAACTCCGCAAGCCTGAACTCTGGAGCCACAAGACACGATTCTGTGTGACTGTATCTCCGATTAGCATGATAAGCCTGTAACTTCAATTTGCATGCTTCCGTTACATGTTGCTAGTGATGAAAATTCCAGAACAACCCATAAGCTAAGGGGGTGTTTGGATACGAGATGTTAAACTTTAACAGTGTCACATCGGATGTTCGGATGATAATTAGGAAAACTAAACATGAGCTAATTATAAAACTAATTGCAGAACCCTGTGTTAATTCGCGAGACGAATCTATTAAGCCTAATTAATCCATGATTAGCAAATGGTTACTGTAGTAACCATTTGCTAATCATGGATTAATTAGGCTTAATAGCGAATTATACTCCATCTGTGCAATTAGTTTTGTAATTAGCCTATAGTTAATACTCCTAATTAGCATCCAAACATCCGATGTGACGGGTGTTAAACTTTAACAGCTGGTTGCCTAAGGGGGTGTTTGGATGCGGGTACTAAACTTTAGGAGGGGTCACATCGGATGTTCGGATGCTAATTAGGAGGACTAAATATGAGCTAATTATAAAACTAACTGCAGAACCCCTATACTAATTCGCAAGACGAATCTATTAAGCCTAATTAATCCATCATTAGCAAATGGTTACTGTAGCACCACATTGTCAAATCATGGACTAATTAGGCTTAATAGATTCGTCTCGCGAATTAGACTCCATCTGTGTAATTAGTTTTGTAATTAGACTATATTTAATACTCCTAATTAGTATCAAACATCCGATGTGCCGGTACTAAAATTTATGGGGGTGTTTCCAAACACCCCCTAAGTCCGACTAGTAAGAAGTTTACTCTGTCTTCTCCATCTCAAAAGATAATACTAGTACAAATTCGTGTTACACAAATGGTAGTCATGTCCTGCCTATATTCAATGCGCAGTTAAGAAGTACATTAATCAATGCATGATAACGTAGGCACAGCTCACCACAAAGACTTCTTGCCTCCATGAGAACGTAGCCGTTGACATACATGCCCAAAGGAGGCGTATCCGAGTGCAGATGGAGCCAATAGCCAGTTAGCCACCACACCTTGGTGTGACTGCTGCAAAGGTATAAATGGAATGGTCGTTCGTTGAGCTCATACTCTGCTGTACGATTGAAGTACTGGATCTCTCGCTGGCAACGATTCAAGTTCTGTTCACGCTGGCGCCTCGGTGAGAATGGAACGGAACGTGCGTCATGCTCGTGTGTTCTGGTCTGGTTCAGGTGTTCAGCGTTGCCTGGCATTTCAACCGCTGAACTCTGATGAAGTCTGAAGTCTGAAGCGAGCCAGTCGGACGTTGTGCTCCTCGAAATGGTGGACTGCTTCCAGAACAAGCCGCTCTGAACTGGGACTGTGACTAGAACCCACGCGGCAGACTCTCAGCCGTGACGGGCTCTTTCTAGCCTTCTAGGCCGCGCGGCCCAGATGAGAAGGCAACTCGCAGGATGGATGATGGATGCATTGCGCGGGCCTCTAACCGGCCGAGGCCCAGGTTGGCTGGTCCTGCAACACGAGGTTGCGAGGAAGCCGGAAGGAACCGATCACGCCTTTCTCAAACACACACAGAGAGAGAGAGAGAGAGAGAGAGAGAGAGAGAGAGAGAGAGAGAGAGAGGAAGGAACCGATCACGCGTGGCTCGGTTCGGGCGGGAGGGAGCGACGACGGTGACGGAGCACGGGGCGTGCCGGCCGGCCGCGGCGGTTGTGGCTGCAGCAGGACGAGTTGCGGGACGGACGGACGGTCCCTGCCGCCTGCCGGCCGCGGTTGAGGAGCAGAAAGCGACGGCGCTTTCTTTTGGGTCGGGACTCGGGACGGCCGGATAGGACACAAGAGCAGGCAGAGAGATCAGAGAGCCCGCCGCGCGGCTGCGGTAGATCGGGTGACCGAACGAAACACGAAAGTGATGGCGCTTTCCCCCTCCGCCTCCGCCGCGTACTTGCTCGTCCTCGCAACTGGACTCAGATGTCACGCGGGCTTTAACACCACCACCAATGCGCCGCCCCGCCCCGCCCCGCCCCGCATCGCAGTCAAGAACAGGAGCAAGAAGACGGTGAGGGACTGAGGGATCTGGGGCACCGCGCGGTGGCGCTGGTGCGTAAATGCGACGCGCTGCCGTGCCGATCCGGCCGGCGGGGCGAGTACGCGGCGCGGCGCACGTTCGCGTGCTGGGCTGGCCCGCGCGGGGCTGGGGCATTATCCTTGGCACGAGACCATAGTTGGCTAATATTCCGGTTGTCGCCTAGCACTAGCAGCGCTGAAAAAGCGGGGCGACACCGGCATGTGCCGACCGCGCCCCCATCGCTGTTCCGCTCGCTCGCGCCGGCCTCGATCGGCCTCGATCGGGATATGTTTGATGGTCATCGGAGAGAGGATGATCACCCGTCCGTCCTGCTCGTGCCTACGGACGCGGCTGCGCCTGCGTGGTCCGCGCACGGCCTCCCCTCGCCTACGTTCTCGGCAAAAAGCTGGAGGACGACGCTCCGAGGAAAAAAGCTGGACGACGCTGACACTGCCGTTCTCCATGATTGCGCCCACGTTTCAGCGGCAGCAGCGTCGCCGATCGGGGGCTGGCCGCGGCCGGCAACGGCATGCATGCGCCTGGACACTGTGGAGTGGCCGGCTGACGCTGACACTGCCGAACTTTCCGCAGACTGCAGGCAGGCGATCGCCGCGCACTGCTCGCGCCCTGGCCGTCCGTCCGCGCATGACAGCATCAGCACGAGCAGTTAGTTAACGACTGCGCTCGATCGGTTCAGTGGTTCTGGTTCGGTTGATCTTTCTTCTCGCGCTAGGAGCGAGCGTCTCTGCTTCCTGTGTGTTCTGTACCAGTGGCGCCAGTGCTCTTGGTCCCTTGTCGCCTGCCGTTAATCAAAGAAGAAGGAACCGAGCTGATTATTGGACGCTGCTAATCGGCGGAGAGTGATGAGCTGTGTTGTGCGCATGTGGACACCAGCTACCACTATAGCATGATATGAGGAGTGACAGTCACGTGGGTCCAGTACTCCCAAGCCCCAACCACAGTCGCTGTCTCCGACACTCGAGAAAAAGGAACGTGGGCCTCCCCTGTCAATCGCTACCGGTATCGTCGATCTCCATACCATCGTAGGCAGGCAGCCTGTCACGGTTGATTGTGCACCAAGGGACCTTCTCCCTTTGTTTCTCCATTTTCTTATCTCACAAACTTTTAGACTAGCTCTCTCAGTAGCAAGCAAGCTCTGTGTTAACTGGCCTGATAGCGTCACGGGCGGGAATGAATTGGACAGACCCATCGGTTTTCTCATTGGCTCATCCGTGGCCACAGTTGCCGCACGCTCTTCCTGCGAGGCTGTGACCAAAGAGGGAGAGCTCGTAGGCTCTTGTGGTTCTAATAAAAAGACACGTCCATCAAAAAGAAACACAGAGACCAGTTCACCGTTCGCCTTTCTCCGGAGCCACAATCAGCTGATAATTTGTAGCAGCAGCAGTACCACTAGTACTGCACTGGTAATGTTTTTTTCGAAAAAGGCACTGGTAATATGTTTGGTAACGGTAATAATTGTTGCACGTCCCAGATGCTAATGAGACAATAATTGACCTTTAACTCTCGGGATGGAAGCTAGAGGTCGAACTCCTTTTGGTGGAGTTTTTTTTTATATGCCCCCAAGAATAGTTTCATCAAGAACGCCAAGGAGCAGTACTGTAATAAGCATGCATGCAGATGGAATACTCGTACAAACTGGTTTTTGCTGAATTGACTCATTTTTTACTTTTTAGGTAGTAGAGCATGAAAAGCGAGGATGCACATGACCTTCCTACTATGCTGATAACTTGACGGGTCACTGCTTCAAAGCATTTTAGGAAGCTAAATACAGTATTGGAAAAACTTTATGCATAAGTTCGATCCGAACAAGTGAAGATGGGCTAATAATTTCTTGTGTTAATTGGCAGCTGATTAGGGGCACTGAATCCGGTGCATGCACAATGGCTCGCGTGCTGCTTTCACGAGACGCGTGCGATGTGATGGGATGGGGTACCCCGTACCCGTGCAGACGCTCCCATGCACACAAGCACGATCGCGATTTGAGAGCTCGAGACGTTGGTGGGGGCGCGCGAGACATCATGCCGGTCGGCCTGCGGCGCTGCTGCCCGCCACACGGCCCAAACTTGCCCGAGACGTGGAGACCTTCGTCCGTGCGATCTCCTGGGAACAACGTTTACGTTCCTAGTCAGAAGTGACCGCATACCGGTGACGAAAATGACAACAAGGAGCGGAAAATCCTTTAACCTCGAAAATCACCGCAGTTCATTTTTCAGTCGTTTTCTGGAGGTCAATTTCGGTTACGTTACGTGAAAATAATGCTGGGTTCTGAAACTCAAGTTCGAATTCCTCCCTAAAACATTTCGTTCTCCCAGGGCACTCGAGACGAACGGTGGAATATATCCCACGTCCCAGCCACGGAACAACCTACCCGTTACCCTGTTAATCTGTTATCCACGGCCACAGAGACGTGGCCAAGGATATTCGCATCGGCGGCTCGGCTGCCGTCTCGCCGTCAGGCTCCCGTCCAAACCATCCGTCGCGGCCTGCCTGCCTCCCTCCCGTCCAAAGCCGTTCGCATCAGCGTGGTAAGAAATGAATCGAGCCGCGCGCTTTTCCTCCCGTTCCGTTCCATGGCCGCTTTTCCCACGTCCGGCCAGCCAGGCCGGCGTGCGCGCTCGCTTTCCCGTTGCCCTGCACGTGTCTTCCCTCCCCTCCGCATGGCATCGTGCGCGCGGGATCGCGGGGCCGCAGGGATAGCCGTCCGTTTCTGGGACGCAGGGGATCCCGGCCGTCGGTTCGGAGAGGATGGCGGATCTCTGCGTGCGAGCTGGATGGCTGGATGGTGCTGGTCCTGGACGTTTGGTGAAGTTCTCCGAATAGGATAGGGCCGAGGCCGATAGGCTCCTGTTCAATTATTCTGGTGCTTTAAATTATTTCAACTTGTTTGTGTTCTGCATCTGAGTGCAGATGGAATGGAAGCAGCACCACCGAAGATTCAATTGAAGCCGGGTCCACTGTGGTCATATTTTTTTAGTTGCCCATATAATAATTTTGAAGCATAAAACACATCTTTGTCCATCAATCTGGAAAAATGCTGTCCACTATGCCATACTAGCCTGATCACCACTTGATTAGCATGTTAAGATTCTGATACAATTTTTATTTACCACTGCAAGATATTGCTCGCTTGCAATAAAAATTTTCCAAAATAGGCCACGAGATAAACTCAAAGTAAGAAGACTGTTGTGTCTTCTCCATCTCATCAAAACGGTACTCCTGCCTACGATGAATGCATCATTAAGAACTACATTAATCAATGCATGATGCGGTGACAGCTCTCCAAACCAGACCTTTTCCATCCCATCTCTGAAAATGTAACCGTTGACATGCATGCAGCATGCTAACAAAAAATTTCTCTGAGCTGATGACAGCCGTGGACAGACATGCACTGCGCTTAAATTCCCTCTCAGTACAAACGGCTAAACAAATTGACCGCCGTCACGTGACCCTCCCCAAAACAGCAAGCCTGGGCGATTTAAAAAATAAATTTGAGATAGGGGCGTCGCGGTAAAACTAGGCTAACCAGGTGAGATCCCGTCGCCCGGAAGGGAAAATCCGGAGACGCCCGTACCGACACAGCCGCCAAGGCCTAATCCTCCGCTCCTCCACGCACGCCATCCCGTTCACAGCCAACACAGGTAGAGTAAGTGACATGTGGGTCCAAACTAGCATGGGTCCCGGATGGTAGTGGGACAAAAGCGAGGAAACCAGCGTCAGGAAGCGCGCGGCCTTCACCGCTGTCACGGAAACATTCACGGCGGCAAGCCGAGTAAAAAACCGGCAAGCGAAAATACAAAAAAGGACTAAAACCCAAGTCGTAGCGGTAAAAACTCGGGAAACGATAGCGGGAGCCGAGAGGCAGCAGAGGAAAGGGGAAAAAAAAAGAGGGGAAGAGTTAAAGCTAAGCGAGGAGAAGAAGGCAGCAGTAAGTAGAGGAAGAGGCGTCCCAATCCCACGGTGCCTCGACCTCGGCCGCCTCCCGTCCCACCACCGCGCCTCGCTGCTGCTGCCGCTGCTGCCCGCCGTGCCGCGCCGCGGCGGAGCCCTAGGCGGAGCGCGGATCCCGAGATCCCCGGCGGCGCCGCCCCGGAGCTCGCCGGCGGCGGCGGGCGCGTCCCCCTCATGCCTTTGGCGCCCCGATCGGAGCCGATCGGTGGCCGCCTGAGGCGACACAGCAGCTCGGCGGGCGCCGGAGAGGCGGCGGGAGGGGAGGCGGAGGAGGGGGAGGGGGAGGAGGAAGGGGAGGATGGCGCTCTTCCGCAAGTTCTTCCTCAAGAAGACCCCGGACCGGCTGCTCGAGATCTCCGAGCGCGTCTACGGTATAATGCTCTCGCCTCTCGGTCCAGCTGCTTCGTGCGGGTGTGAGATTCGCGTGGGTGTTTCATGTTCTGCGGAGGATTTTCCGGCTTCCGCTTGTTTTTGGGGTTCGAATTTTGGTGGTGTGTTCATTTATAGGAGTTTGATTGAGCTGGGATTCGGCGCATTTGGAAGCAGAATTGCTGACAGTAAGCAGCTAGTTTTAGTAGATTTTGAATTGGATTCTGGCATTTGGTATGGTTGTGGGTTTGGAGGCGTGGAAACAGTCTTTAGATTTATAGCTGCATTTGGCTTAACTCGCTTTATTTGTTTCCTTCTATGAATTTGGTGGTGTTTCTGGAGGTTTGCTCTTTAGGAAGCTTCGGGTTTAACTGCATTTGTCTTAAATTGGCATGTTCTACTCCACCTGAAGCATGCCCACAAATTCAATTGTTCAATCTAGTTAGCTATAATGATGCACTTATCCATTGAAATAAAGCGAATGGAATACTTGAATTGTGTGGAAATGTGAAATGTAAAGATATTTGCAATGGTGGAAATTAAGGTGCTAGTGCTACTAACCTAATATGCTAGATCCCTTTTTGATTTTCTGGGGTACTGGGTGAACAATGCAAATATGTGTATCTGATTGTGCAAATATCTATGGATGTTTTTTTTCCAGTGTTTGACTGCTGCTTCTCAACCGATTCCATGGGTGAGGATGAGTACCGGGATTACTTGAGCGGCATTGTTGCGCAGTTGCAGGAATTTTTTCCGGACGCATCATTCATGGTATCCAATTTCTGGTCTGGGGACAAGAGGAGCCGGATTTCAGATATATTATCCGAGTATGACATGACAGTAATGGACTACCCGCAACAATATGAAGGATGCCCATTGCTTCAGCTTGAGATGATCCACCATTTCTTGAAATCATGTGAAAATTGGCTATCAGTGGAAGGACAACATAACATGCTTTTGATGCATTGTGAGAGAGGGGGATGGCCAGTTCTTGCATTCATGTTGGCTGGACTGCTTTTGTATCGGAAAACATACACTGGTGAGCAGAAGACACTAGAGATGGTCTACAAGCAGGCTCGCAGGGACTTTATACAGCAGTTCTTTCCGTTGAATCCTCAGCCTTCACATTTGAGATATCTGCACTATATAACAAGACAAGGAAGTGGTTCAGAATGGCCTCCTATTAGCCGCACCCTTATCTTAGATTCAGTAGTTCTCCATGTTGTTCCGCGGTTTGACGCCGAAGGAGGTTGCAGGCCATATTTGCATGTACATGGGCAAGACTCTAGTCCTGGTAATAAGAGTGCAAAGGTCCTTTTTGAAATGCCAAAGACAAAGAAACATCTTCAGCGTTATGGACAGGTGACTATCCCCCAATTTAATAGAATGTTTATCACTATGCAAATCCAGAATCTTCTCTGATATATGGTTACAATGCAGGCAGAAGTACCGATAAAAATCAGTGCATGCTGCCGTGTTCAAGGAGATGTGGTTCTTGAATGCATTCATATGGGCGATAACCTAGAGCATAAGGAAACAATGTTCCGGGTCATGTTCAACACTGCATTCATTCAATCAAACATCCTTGGATTGAATCGTGATGATATCGATGTTTCTTGGAATGTGAATAATCAGTTCCCAAGAGACTTCCGAGCTGAGGTACTAAATTCATCTGTCCCCGTGTGGCTTTCACTTCTTTTCCTATCTGTGTCCTATGGACAGAGAAACCTAAAATATTGCCCCACTTTTGAACCAGGTACTTTTTTCGGACCCTGATTCATTCAAGCCTGCTGTCACCACAGTGGAGGTAGCTGATGATGGGGATGAGACTGATGTTGCTTCGGTAGATACGGGAGATGAATTTTATGAAGCAGAGGAGTATTGGCATGATGCTAGAAGGGATCCAGAAACTCAGTCAGTTGATGGTAGATTATCATTAGATGGCGTTGCAGAATTGGATGGCGCAGTAGCAAATGAAGAAAGGAGCAGCCTAGAGAAGCACGGCATTGATGAGGATGTGAAGACTGTTATCTCCCAGAATTCTGGTAGCATGAATGAGAAAGGGTCAAGTGCTCCTACCTCAAGCTTTGAGAACCCAGAAGGTTTGCAGCAGGCCCAACAGGATCCTGCAAAGTCTAAATTAAACCACACAGGTGGCCAAGAGAACAGTGATGTGCAGGACATACAGGTGGTTGCTACATCTGTTGATTCAGAAGGACACAAATTCGGATCTATCTGTCAGGAGGAGGACACGAAAGATGTAATTGCACAAACTTTAGTCACAACAGTTGATCCAAATTGCAGCGATGAAATTCAATGCCAGGCCGACAAGCCAACAAAAATCTTGAAATACCCTGATTCGGACTACACTACTTTTGATGCTCCTAGAAGTTTGTCATGCACAGATGGGGATACGCACTTGAGAACTACAACAGAAGGAGGACTGCAAAATGGTGATATCAAGATTATTACTGAGAACACAGTAATTGTGGACAATGAGCTAGTGATCTATGAAGAGAAAACTATAGTTGAGAATGGTAACATTATACAGGAAGTAAAAAATGTTGTCAATGAGATGAGTGCCGTGCCTAAGATAGGCAGAACAACTATTAAGAGTAG
The DNA here is from genome assembly GCF_000263155.2 of Setaria italica. Taxonomy (NCBI): domain Eukaryota; kingdom Viridiplantae; phylum Streptophyta; class Magnoliopsida; order Poales; family Poaceae; genus Setaria; species Setaria italica. The sequence goes on along the minus strand of NC_028451.1, from coordinate 44,870,579 downwards.
GAATGCACAAGATAACAGTTGTGGCAATATTAAAGCTGCCAAACCTTCTGATAGAGCTGATGGCAAATTGGATCGGAGCAAATTAGAGGCTGGCCTTGAAGAAACCATACCGACAAAGGACACCAATGTGCATGACAGAATTATTGTGTTACCAGCCACTGAAGTAGCAACTGAAATAAAAACCAAGAGAGAGGGTCCTGGTGGCAAACAGGATCTTGGCATAGCTCTTCCTCAAAGTCGAACAGAAGCAAGGGCAAGCAGCCCGAGGTTTGGAAGTGATGACCGAGGGCAAATCCCTGATAAAGCTGTGTCCTCAGTGTTGAAGAAGATGGCAGCAGGCAATGCAGCCCAGACAGAAGAACCAAAGCTTGCCAAACCAAAAACAATACGTAGATGGATCTCACCGAAGAAGGAATCTGATGCTACCTCTGTGCATAGGCCATCTCATCCACCATCCAGATACTATAGTTCACCAGCTGCACTGGCTATACGATCCTTGTCTACAGATGGCAAAATCAATGCTGTGAACGATGCACCTCTAGTATCGCTGATGGAACCATATAACAGTCGGTTAACAGAAGAGTCAATATCTACGTTGTCTGCTCGATCACCTACACAACAATCCTCATTACTGGGTGCACACATTGCATCAAGAAGCGAAGCTCCACCGCCTCCACCACCACCTCCACCTCCACCTAATTTTTCTTCGAGTTCCATGCCTATGGGGCCACCAATGTCTTCTGGAGCACAAAAACAGACCTTTGCCCCTCCCCCTCCTCCCCCGCCCCCACCACCGAGGTCAGCATTCTATCGAGCAGTTCCCGGGAGACTGGCCGTTGGG
>NC_028451.1:44806252-44868514 GCF_000263155.2 Setaria italica | reverse complement strand
GCCGGGCGCTTCGCAGGAAAAGAGGAACAAATGGCAGCGTGCACCAGGTGCACCAGCTCCACCTAGAGCACCAGGCGTACCACCGCCACCGGGAAGTAATCCTTCCTTGGGCAGAGGACGTGGGGCTGCACGCCCTCTGGGATCAGCTTATGGGGCTGCTGCCTCACGCAAATCGACATTGAAGCCTCTGCATTGGGTCAAAGTGACAAGGGCCCTGCAAGGTAGTCTGTGGGAAGAATTACAACGCAATGATGACTCACAGAGGTATTTTTTGTTTGTTCTTTTGCAGTCCTTCCATCTAGATTAAACTTGTTGTTACATACACAATAGATTCGATGATTTTGTTGCGTGCTTAATCCATGTTTTGAAATTAGTTTTATTGTTCAGGTCATGATTTTGGCATTAAATTGGTGCAACTAGCTTACACAGATGGTCTTTTGATTTTTGTTCTTACATACTGAATGATGTGAACATATTGTTTTGCAGTGTTTCAGAGTTTGATTTATCGGAACTTGAAAGCCTTTTTCCAGCAGCAGTTCCAAAGTCTGACGACAGCTCAAAGTCTGAACGTAGAAAATCACTTGGATCAAAACCAGAAAAGGTTCACCTGGTAAGTACTTGCTATTTACCTTTCCAATTTGTATCAGTGAATGAGGTCACACTTGGAAGGATATTTGAAGTATGTAAAATGCATTTTTTATTTCTATGTCATTTTTTGTTGCTTAAAAATTATGTAAGTAGTCTTCTAGCATAAAATTCAATTGCTTCTGTCCTAAATATTCTGCTATGATTTAGTTTCACCATCTGTCTGTTATCTCTATTCTGACATTTTATCTGAATAGATCGAGCTGAGGAGGGCAAACAACACAGAAATCATGCTGACAAAAGTGAAGATGCCACTCTCAGATTTGGTGGTAAGAATGCGGACAGTGCAGAAGATTTGGAATATCTCTGTTCTATAATTTCTGACATGGTATAATGACTGATTTTCTCCAGAGTGCGGCTTTGGCACTGGATCAATTGACGTTGGATGTTGATCAAGTTGAGAATCTCATAAAGTTTTGTCCTACGAAAGAAGAAATGGAACTTCTCAAGGTGCACAGTAGTACAATGTTGCTTTAGTGCCTAGGTGATCTCATTTTTCTAAAACAATATCGTATTCTTCCTTTTTTTTTCAGAACTACACTGGAAACAAGGACAACCTTGGGAAGTGTGAACAGGTAATGACTATATACTTACGTATGGTGTTCTATGGTCATTATGTTTAGGGGGGGGAAATCTGAAGGCAATCACGTGGCACTCAATATGCCCTGAGCTATGCATAACATTGCAACAATTAGATGTGACTACATGATTATGTATGTTTACAAGGGACTGTTCTCCTGTTGCAGTTCTTCTTAGAATTAATGAAAGTGCCACGAATGGAGTCAAAGCTACGAGTGTTCTCCTTCAAGATCCAGTTTGGTTCGCAAGTTGCAGATCTTAGGAAAAGCTTGAATATCATAGACTCTTCGTGCAACGAGGTACGCTGAGAATCGGTCGTACTGAATTCCAATTTTGTTCCAAGTTCTATCTATTAACTTGAATTCTACTTTATCAGATCCGAAGTTCTATCAAGTTGAAAGAAATAATGAAGAAAATCCTTCTCCTTGGGAATACGCTGAACCAGGGAACTGCTAGAGGTAACAAAAAGTTTGTTTATTTTGTTTGTCTTCCAGTTTCACGGACAGTATTAATTGTTATGAATTGCCCCTTGGCAACCTAGGAATAGGAACAAAGACTCAAATAGTTAATAGGGAAAGGGCTTCTTAACATCAATGAGCATTAGATTGCTTCAAGACTTTCTTTATGAAGTAGCTTGTTTTGTCTTTAAAAAGCTAGCTTGTATCGACAAGCTAAAAGGAAGCATTTGTTAGGAACTATGAAATGGGTAGCAGTGTTGTTACATGGTGTACCTGTGAAAGATATGTTGATTTTTTTGGCTACAATGCATGTCACTAGAGTAAATTTATTTACTTTCACTTAACATAATAAATTTCTGGCAAACTTAAGTAGGACTGTTTGTGGTTAGAAGATCATAGCGCTATTTCTCCTGAATTGAGAATGTCATGGCATGATGGTGTATTACATAGCCAAGCATAGCATCCATCTTCTATAGTTATCAAAAGATTCATTAAGCATGTTCTGTTTCATGAGACAATGTGTAGTTTAAACCAATAATCTTCTCACCATAAAGAGTCTTAACGAATCTTTATGGCTTTATGCAAGAAATCATAAAGGTCAGTAGATTCAAGACTCACAGCATGAACTATATTTTTGCACAAATATCCTCATATGTTCTATAATTAGATTGCATTTCATTAATGGACAAATGGACAACATTCCAACGCATGTTTGATTTAATTTCCTCACGTTTGTGTCTTACTGTGTGAACAAGCATGGAAACGAAACGAAGATATTCGGTTGGAGTATCATGTGTACTCCATTGAAAATTTAAAATGCTGGGTTCTTGCTAACGGACATCCTTTCAGTTTTCTTTGGTTAAATATATTAATGTTCTCAGACTAATTAACCACTTTGCATCTGTGTATTTGCTTACAGGTGCTGCGGTTGGCTTCCGGTTGGACAGTCTTCTAAAACTTACTGATACCCGGGCTACAAATAATAAGATGACACTAATGCACTACCTCTGCAAGGTATGGGATTCACCTTCTGTAGCAATTTTAGTTCACATTTATGTACTGTTCCCTCCGTTCCAAATTGTAAGTAGTTTTTGGTTGATGGAGCCACACTGCCTCCATCGTTTTGTCACACATATATAGCTGGCACAGGGCTGCACACCTGCCCATGATATCCTCCTAATTAGCGCAACTTTGGCTAGTAGCCTAGTACAGTCTGACTTGAAACCATGGGTAGCAGATTATCATAACCACCAATGCGCCATCAAGTTTCTGAATGCACCTGATACTTCTTTTGTCTGATTGTGCATTGTTAAATCAACTGAATCAGTTGTCTGTCCTAAAGAAAATAACTAATTGTCTAATAGGCGTTCTTGCTACGTTAGCCTACAATTTGATTATTTCTCTATTCGATGGTAACTACTTTGTAGCCCTGATCTAATTTACCGTAATATGAGTGAAATTATTTTCACATTAATATCATATTCTGACAACAATTTCTTGATGCCAGGTACTTGCTGCAAGATCTCCACAGCTTTTAAACTTCTATGTCGATCTTGTTAGTTTAGATGCTGCATCAAAGGTTCGGGTTTCTTCTTGATATGTTATCAATTGTGTATAATATATATATTCTGCAACAAGTGTTTGCAAATATATTATTTCTTCTAACTGTTAATTTTCAATAGATACAATTAAAAATGTTGGCTGAGGAAATGCAAGCAGTTAGCAAAGGGCTGGAAAAGGTTCAGCTGGAGTATGATGCTTCAGAAAGGGATGGTCCGGTATCAGAAATTTTTCGCAAGGTCAGTAATCTCGATTTCGATTTATGTTATGGAAACATTCTGATGGAGTCTAGCTAGCAAGTTTTAGTGGAAATACAATCAGGCATTTAGGACAACTAAAAGCCCTTTTTTGTAGAAAGTTATGTCATTTTTTGTCTATTTGTTTGATGCATTTCGTGTACACGGACTACTCAGAGCCTCAGATAGGCTTTCATGAATTTTAATCTCGCATGCTGACAAGCCCAACAATAACAAAAAACAAGATGAAATACATGCTCATCCATTGGTGACTGTCTCTGTAAATATTTCTTCTAAATTGATAGTTTTAATCCACAAAATGCTGAAGCAAACAATAAAAAATCACATTGTGTTCCTGTTAAGCTGTGAAATAAGTGAATTCTGAATGTCTCTGTTGCTTCTAAACTGGCATTATCTGCGTCGTGTAGAAACTGAAAGAGTTCACTGACAATGCTGGAGCTGATGTGCAGTCCTTATCTTCATTGTTTTCTGAAGTGGTATGCTTTCCTCCTTTTTTTTGGTCCATAGCGGCACCACGTTATGTGCCTGCATCTCTTGTAGATTGAATTTTCAATGTGGTTCCAGGGTAAAAAGGCTGACGCACTGATTAAATACTTTGGTGAGGATCCTGTTCGCTGTCCCTTTGAACAAGGTAAGCAGATCAGTTTTATCTGAACATGCCCAGGTTAACTTAGGGTACAAATTATTCTCTGTAGGATTTAGGTGGTTGAAGCACACCCAATTCCAGCATTTTGAGCATTATCTATATAGATGCCTCATCCTTACCCTGTTGTGCCTATTTTCCGCAGTGATCTCTACCCTCTTAACATTTGTAACAACATTTCGAAAAGCACACGAGGAAAATCTCAAGCAAGCTGAGCTCGAGAAGAAAAAGGCTGAAAAAGAGGCAGAAGCAGAGAAGGCTAAAAGTGCTCAATTAACTAGCAAAAATGTATTGATTCTCATTTTATATGTTTTTCAAGTTTTAGGGAACTTCATAAGCTCATTATATTTATGATTTTCAAATACTGCTCGTAGGACGCTAAACCATCAAATCCAAGCCGGCAAGCTAAACAAACCATAGAGAGGACAAGGTCTGCAAGCAGACGAGGAAGAGATGTGGGATGATTCCGGATGGCCGGGTATTGCGCTGTGCTTCTGGTCTGCCTGTGAGGCAAATCGACACCCATCCAATGCATTTTTGGGCAAGGGAAATTTTGTGGATGGATGCTTGCATCCAACGGGTGCAGCAGCATGATCGCATCGAAGCAACTGTACAGGACGCCCTCTGTGGTATTGTGCCCTGACATATCTTTGCTCCTCATGAATGCATCAAGAAAATTTTCTCAGACTCGTTGACTATTTTCTTGTTACAGGTGTCGATGGAGAATGCCGACTTCTTTTTTTTCCATGTCGGCCAGGATGGTCCAGTGCCAACTTCTGACTGCTGTGAAGAGCTGCTAACACTGACGCTAACGTCATTCTTTCTTTTGTTGTTTCATGTTACTTTTCCATTCTTTCTAACACCGGTGGCCAAGTACAGCCATGGCTTCGAAAAAGTACAGCCTGGTGCTTAGGTAAAAAATTGTAAAAATAGGCAGTAGTGTAGAAGGGTATGGAGATAATCCAGGGGCAAAGAGCGTGTGTCAGGGGTAAATGCGATGTAAACTCGCGCGTAGTGCAGTGATAGTTCTTTTTTAGTGAATGTATCATTGTCTCCTGTGATGCAGTGAATTCATCTCGTCTATGATCCGTTGTCTGACAGCCTCGTGGGCTTCACTGTCGCTCGTTGTGTGCAGCTGCTTTTGCTTCCCTATTTTACCCTCGGAGGTTGCAGTGTTTATTCTCACCATCAAATTTGCACAAATTTTAAAGGGTTTTAAAAGGCATGCTACGGTTTACCCCTTAGCTTTACATGAATTCACGATTGATAACAGGATGGCAATTCAGGGTTCTTGCAAGTGCGAGAACAAGTCAAGCGATTGCGACATTAGGCAATTACACGTGATTTCTGCGTCCAGATAACATGACTACCTGTGGATGCTGTGCGTGAAATTGGCTTTTGGGTTATTGGCTGAAACGGTAAGGTTGCTGAAACGCTCTGAAGTGGAGTAATTTGGACCTGCTCCATGTTTTCTTTATGGCATCAGGCTCTGAAGATTTTCCGGAACATGCTCGTGGGTCGTTAACGACGTTGCGATGCAGCTGATCCAAGTGGGCCTGCTCACGGTCCGCCTGGCGTGTGCTGGGCGGGCTTTGCAGCTCGGCCCAGCCAAGCGAAATCGCGACTTGGCGAGGACTCGTGGCGCCGGAGGTGCTGCGGACGGCCGACGGTGACGTCGTCTAGCTCGGAGTCGGAGGGGACCAGCTGGGGCGTCGGACCCTGACACGGCGAAGCCGGCGTCGTAGCAGTGTCCGTCGTGCTGAGCACCTGCTGGGTCGAGTCGAATCACTTTTGCTGGCAAGCTATCTATCGGGATCAGATCACGACGTCACCCGCGGCGGCATCGAGGTCAAGCACGGGATGTCCGAGTGGCGGCGAGGAGCAGGGTGGCAGCATATGATCGTGCCGGCGGCGAGAGAAGAAGGGAGCCACCGTCGCCGCTGCGAAGCAACGAGTGTAATTTCCTACCCAGAAATCCAAGGGCCCAGCAAGCAAAGAAGACGCATCTACTGATCTACCGCAGGTCCGCAGCCGGTTCCACTCAACATCAACCATGCCCGTACAAAATCGCATCGTTTCCCTCCAGGCCTCCTCCAACGCATCTGCCGTCGACCTTGGCCGCACGCGCCGCCGCCTCGACCGACACCCTCTCCTGTCTAGCACTCTAGCCCTGGTACCTCCGCTCCTTCAATGCTCAGTCCCCATTCCCATTTCCATTCCAAATCGCGGTAGACACACACAGCAAACCAAGAACAAACAATACAATATGACGCGAGTTTGAGGTTAAACCAAGATCAGCTCCAAAAGGTGCCGTGCCCGGCCTCTACTCTAGCGATGAGCAGCTGCGTCAGGAGGAGGTGCGTCCATGGCCGGCCCTAGCTAACGCAGCGGCGCGGCCAACACTGACAGGTCAAGAGAGGACAACGGCTTTAGGTGAGACGAGGCTTGTCTCCTAGCGAAAGGCCCATCCCCATCACTGTGCTGTCTCTCGCGTCGCGCCAAGCCGAGGCTCGAATCACATGCCGGCATCAGCCGGCTACCTCCAATCCTCCATTGACATCTCGTTGATTCCTTTCTTTCTTTCCTTGAGGTGCCGCTCTTTTCATCCGAACTCCAAAGTCACTAGCTAGTACGAACTGTCAGATACCAAGGCTAGCAGACTAGCAGCGCCGGGCAAGAAGGTGCTCGTCATAAAAAGTCAGAACCCAGCCTTTTTTTAAACCGAATTTGAGGCTTTGACAGCGCGCACTCGTCCACTGTCTCCCAACTCTCAAGTCACAAGGGAGGGGCATCTTGCCAAATGACAACACCTAGAGGACACGTGAAGATGCCAGGGCGCAGTAGAGAACACGGGTGCGAGGTCTGAAATGCATGCGCCCAGTGCCCGTCTGGTTACTTGATTAGCTCATCGAAAATCTCACTGATAGTGTGTGTGACAGTGTGAGCATGGTACAAAATACAAACAAGTGATGAAGTGAGGTATATATCCGAGCTTTTTTTAAGTACACAATGCTACTACTTAGTAGTATACAGTATATATAACCGTTCATTATTAAGGATAATTTAGTAATAATTACATTATAAAGGGTGAGATTTAAAATGGAATGATCTTTTAAACTTTATGCTAGTATCAAAAAAAATATTATAGTGATGTCATTTATGTTCTTTTACCATGATATCATTATACTAACTATACTATTTATATATACTACCCACACCATAGGTGAAAGTTACAGTAGTATACAATTAATCTTGACCGTCCGATGTTTTTTTACTAGTCCTTTTCGAACACTGGTATAGTCTAGTATCGGTGTACCGTAAAAGAGCTCATATATCATTGGGATAGTTGGATAGACAGTATATGTTTTTTGCTTCAGATTTTTATTCATCCCCCAAATGATTGAAAAGGGTAGGTTGATGTTTTCTTAAATGCCACATGCTCCAGATTTGAAATTGATAAATCGGGACCCTATCTATAACTATAATATCTACATAGTTAGTTAGATTTCTTCTCACGATAAGCTCTCGGTATGTGTTCCGTATGATTCTACTCAAAAAAATAAGATTATTCTTACCATGCATGTATACAGTTTGGTTGAGGATTAAGAGAAGCACACTAATTAAATTTCCCCGCCACATGGAAATTGGAATGGGCAATCATAGCAAGGGTTGATTCCTTGCTTAAGCGAGGGGTCAACTGTTGCCTGGTGGCGGCATCATGAGAAACCTAGGCCATGTTTAGTTACTCCCAACTCCCAACTTTGACACTATGCAAAAAGAAGATTCCCCATCACATCAAACTTGCGGTACATGCATGGAGTACTAAATGTAGATGAAATTAAAAACTAATTGCACAGTTTTGTTGTACTTTGCGAGACGAATCTTTTGAGCCTAATTAGTCAATATTTGGACAATAATTCACAAATACAAACGAAACGCTACAGTGTGCTACAGTGCTGTAACAGTAATTTGGCACCTCCCAAATTCCCCAACTAAACACGGCCCTAGGCTGCACTGTCCAAAAGGGCAGGCAAAATGAGTGCGTGAAATGAGGTGATCCATATGCACGGTCACGGGTTCATAGCAGCTTTTTCAAAGTTTATAACTGTGGCTCCCTGTGATGATTTTAGCCCATTATCATTTGAATCATGGACTTTTGACATTCTGCTTGAGCGTCACTTTGTGTCCTTTTCTATTGTTAAGAAAAAGAGTAACATTGTGTGATCATAAACTTCATAAGTTTTAATCTAAAGTATATTTTCTCAATTTCTATATGGTTCATCTGTATTCCGGGGCAAAGCTGCACGGTCCGGAATCTTGATAAAGCCTATCGAAGAAGAGTTTGTTGATGGCTTCAAGGAGAACAACAAACAGCAAAGGACAAACCAGGCACGACAACCCAGTACTAATCCACGATATTTTTGTTTTGCTAACCCCAAAAGGTATAAGCTCAAGGCTAGTTCAGTACAGCACTGATCGTATAAAATAATGTCGAGTTGTTGACAGACAGAATCGTGATCGTGTCCAGCATAGTTTTTCGAGGGGTGTTTGCATCGAGTACTTGTCGCGTCAAATCCGAACGATACTAATTAGAACAACTAAACATAAGTTAATTATAAAACTAATTATATAGATGGAGGCTAATTCACGAGACGAATCTATTAAGCACATATTTATTGTAGCATTACATTATCAAATCATGAACTAATTAGGCTTAATAGATTCATCTCGCGAATTAGTCTCCATCTGTACAATTGATTTTGTAATTAGTTTATATTTAATACTTTCAATTAGTACCAAACATTCGAAATAACAGCAACTAAACTTTAATCGATCCAAATCGAGGTCGCTAAGTGCTGATCCCTGACAGACTGTTTGTGTACGGACGACGTGACGCTGCATGATGCTGATATGTTGGATACTGGAAATTCAGATTAGCAGGAGGGCAAGTACGCTTAGACAATGCACTGCCAGTGTAGTAGTAGCTGATCTGATGCACATGGAAGGGAGCTTCACGAGCAGGCATTTTTCAGGAAAACCTTTACTACATTATGACAAAAAATATACGGTAATTTCATCAATTTCTAAAATTGCCGGTTGAATCTCTTGGAGCATGCTATGTTCGAAAAGGTACACGCATACGAGTAAACACATGTATGCACGATATCTTCATTGGTTCAAATTTATGTTGATTTGCTTGGGATACTTATCATTGGTTCTTAGAGCTGTAGCTCTCTGTGACCGTTTCTGGAGCTATTGATACAGTGGCAGCCATTTTTATATTAATAAATATGTTTCACGTCTAAGCAGATTTGGCACCATATTATTTTCTTGGTAAATGCCTTATCTCATGGTTGCAGTCCGGACGCCAACTAATCAACATTACTACCTGCCAACCACCAGATACGCACGTATAATCCAACCAGCGTCCACGACGTCATACATTGGATTCTTGGCTCGTAGTTAAAATTCAAACCCCACTAACTGGAGCAGGATGTTTTTTAACCCCCCCCCCCCCCCCAAAACAATGAGCATTGAACCAAATCAGGGGAAAATTACTATACTCGTTTAGAAAAGAGAGAAAAAATTACCGTGCTCCCTAGCTATGTTAGAAACGTCCCTATCACGAGAAGCTCAAGCTCAAAGCAACAATCAGTCACAGTGGATGACAAGGGGTTGAACAAACCGGCTGTCACTGGGCCCCTATCACGAAAAGCTCAAGCTCAAAGTAAAAAGGAAAAGAAGAGTCTCAACTCAAGGTCCATCCAATCCAAGGACCATGGATGACAAGGGGTTAAACAAACCGGTTGTCACTGGGCCCCACACTGACAGCCAGACAACCAGGCGGCCCTGCTGCTACTGCCACGGTCATCAGTCACAGTGGAGACCGGACTCTGGCGAGGGAGGTTCACGTGAGCGCCCAAAGCGAAGCAGCCACGGCCACGCCAGGCCAAACCAAAACCACCTCCCTTCCCTCTCCCTCTCCCTCCCTCCCTCGCCCGGTTCCGCTTGCCGCTCCCCTCCTTGCCGTAAATCTGCACAGAGCAGCGCGGCATTTAATGCTCTCCAACCTTTGGTCTCCCTCCCAAACGCTCCCCCATTCCCCTCTCGCCAACAGGCCACCGGGCGCCAGCCCACAGATGCGGTCGCGACCACCGCGGCAAGATCGAATCCATGGCGAGAGCGAGCAGGAGCCGCGGGCTCGGTGCTTGAGTACTTGATCCTGGGAGGTCCCGGGTCCTTCTCTTGCATTGATCGCGTCGCGTCCCTTGGCTCGAGGAGAGGAGCAGGAAGGGGAAAAAGGAGGCTTCTTTGTTCTTTCTCGTGTTTCTCCTGCCGATTCTGCGGTTTCTTGGGAGTGGCAATGAGGCGGCACGGGTGGCAGCTCCCGTACCACCCTCTCCAGGTTCGTCCTCGCTGGAATTTCGTGCATTTTTCTTGCTGGGCGGAGTGGTTACCGAAGATTCCACGCCTCTTGCAGGTGGTGGCCGTGTCCGTGTTCTTGGCGCTGGCGTTCGCGTTCTACGTGTTCTTCGCCCCCTTCGTTGGGAGGAAGGTGTTCCAGTACGTGGTCATGGGGCTCTACACTCCGCTGGTGAGAGCTCCTGCTTGTCTCTCCTTTGGTGTCATGCCGAGTTGAGTGAGCGCCTCGTGTTTTGCTTCTCTGGACCTTTGGATCCCCCATCTAGGTGCTGCCTGTGCCTAATGGGCCCAGTAGTGGTTGCTGGAACTAGGGAAGGTGCCGAATTAAGTGACCTAATCATGAAATGTGTTATTTGGCAGTCTCGCATATTTTGTACGATTTCTGTACTTTGTTGCTTGTTTAAGGGTGGTACGAGTTGAATCGCTTGGCCACTCTGGGCAATTCTGGTGCCATCATGTGGCGTGCCTAACTCTGGAAGGCATTGTCTGGTTTGCTCAATTCAATGGCTTTGCCTTGGCCTTCGCATTTGGCGGAATTTTGCTTCTGTCACAAGGTTAATGACAGTATGCTTGTATGTTGTATATGTAACACCCTTGGGGAAATGTAGTCTCAGAGCAAGCAGGAGCTGTACATGTCAGGCTCTTGGGTCCTCTTCATTTCTGTCCACTTCAGCTCTTCTGTCTTTGGGTTGTACTCCAGTCATAATACGATTTTGTGGCTCCGTTTACAGGAGAGTGACATGGCATAAGTAGTCCTTATTACCCTAACATTGGCTGTTTCTTAATAGTCCTATGGCGTCGCTATGATGCTGTTGTCTTGCTGTAATGATGCCAACTCGTGAAAGACAGTTGCGTGAAATGGGTTCCATTGAATTGCCCCCTTGCAAACCACTCTGGGTTACCCCTGGCTTCATGATTATCATGTTACTTAACTTGTTTGGAAGCTTTCTTTGCTTTTAAGAAAATTGTTGTGCTTATGTGATAATGAGTAGGTAATGTTGTAAAATGGTGCCTTTTGTTCTTTTGACAGACATCTATTTGCATGCTCGTCACTGCTTCATGATTAACAATGTTTAGTTACTGTCATCTCTGGGGAGTATAGTTTGATTTTACACGTGTTAAGTCGAGAAACAACATGAAAAATCACAAAAGCAATGATTTAAATTTTTTTTCTAGATGAAATATTATATACTCTAAAATGCTGCATTCAGGTCTGCAAAACTTAAAAAAAAAAACTGATGTCACAGAGGAAATGATTACATGATGAAGCTAAAGTTTCTTGGGCAAACTCTATTCTTAGTTCACAAGTGCACCTTTTGTCTCTAAATGAATCGAAGTGTATTGGAAGGGAATTTATCATTACCAGATGATTTCATCATGCTATGCTCTCTTGCAGGAAAAAATGTTATATAGGAAAAACCTGCTGCAAAATTTTTATTATAGTGTTATGGTTGCTGTATCTATTTACGTAATACCTTTATGACCTTGTGTGTAATCTGGTTTCTCAGGTTTTATGTGTCTTCTTTCTATACATCTGGTGCGCTGCAGCGAACCCAGCAGACCCAGGGGTCTTCAAATCAAAGAAGTATCTGAGCTTGTATGGAAGTGGGAAACACAAGCATCTGAAGGAATCCAGAAAAGGTGTTTCTGATACTCGATTGCAACTAGAGGGTACTGGAAGAAAGCAAGAACATGAGGTTGCAGCACCTAGTGAAAAGTCAATGACTGAACACAAGGACAAGAATTCATCTTGCTGCAGTTCAACCTTCTCCGCATTTCTCGTTATATTCTACCCTCTCTCTTTTGTTTTCTCCTGCTGTCAATCACATGAATGGTCCTCTGAGCATCAAGCCAGTGAGGAAGGGATGTTTTTCTGCAGCTTATGTGAAGTTCAGGTATGTTTCTTGTAATTGGTGTTGATCTATGTTTTTTTTTTCAATAAACATATTAATAGTCTGCTATTTCCTTTGTAGGTGTTGAATTATAGCAAGCATTGCAGAGTTTGTGACAAATGTGTAGATGGTTTTGATCATCACTGCCGGGTAACATACTCCTTAAAAATTATATTCTTATTTCCACCACTTAGCATATAATAACTCCCCTGTTTTCCTCAATCTCAACAGTGGCTCAACAATTGTATTGGAAAAAGAAACTATAGGAGGTTTTTTGTTCTAATGTCTACTGCCCTTGTCTTGGTAAGCTCATGTTCTCTTACAGTTCTACAATGCCTGATAGATTGTCTGGTATAGATGCTTACATAATTCTTTATCTTGTCATTCTTGTTAAGCATGTTCCCAGCATCAAGTGCATTCTAGAAATAGTCACTCCTATGCATTGAATTTGGTCATCATAATTGCAGAGAGCATTTTAGTCCTTGTCCTTTTCATCCTAGTTGACCATTGACAGGTCTGCATGATTTGTGCAATTTCGGCCAGCTTATCCTACAGTCCGCAATTGGAGTACTGGTGCTAGTGCTATGCTTTGTTGAGCGGAAGGAATTCTCAGTGCAAATTGTCTCAAAGCTAGGGAGCAGCTTCTCTTTAGTGCCTTTTGTGATTGTGGTGGTATGAACTGTCATCCTACTTTCAGATACTGAATAGTTCAAAGGTTATTAAATTAGCCAGCTCTTTTCACCAATCTTTCTTGAGATATTGGTTAAATTATTGATCTTTGTTGACACAGGCATCATGTAGCATCCTAGCCATGGTCGCTTCACTCCCGATTGCCCAACTTCTTTTTTTCCACATTCTTCTTATCAAGAAGGTAAGTTCTGATACATTTCCCTTTTGTCTAATTGTATTTAGCTTTGAACAATAATATCCTTGTTAACGATATGAGTATCTATGTCTTGAACAAGCTCATGCACATCACAGTTTTGGTTAAGTCTAGAATCGGTTTTCAAAGTTATGTCGTAGTGATGCTCAGCTTGTAACACCTTACCATTTCTTTTTTGGATAGTGTAAACTTGGGTACAAGCACTGTGGATACTGACATCAATTTACTTATTGAACAAAAATTTTACATCGCTAATAGGACTAATATCAACATGTAGTTTCTTATAGCACCTCTTTGGACATTTTTTTTAAATAGTTAAAACAATAAACTGCAAAATGGAAATTTAGACCTTGGAGTACTGACTTTCCGCTGCGTAAGCACTAAACGCAGGAACCATGAATAGTTTGTTACCATGATGTTGCAGCTTTTATTGGGTCGAATTGATTTTATGTCAACTGATACAGGGAATCAGTACATATGACTACATCATTGCCCTGAGAGAGCAAGACCAAGAAGATGCTAGTGGGCAGCAGAGTCCACAGATGTCTCGTGTAAGCTCCTACACTGGACTCAGCAGCGCTAGTTCCTTTGGTCCACTTCGTCGTGGTTCATGGTGCACTCCTCCAAGGCTGTTTCTTGAAGATCAGGTGTGACCCTTACACCCTTAAGCTTCATGAATCATTTAAATAGATACTGTAGCTTCCATTGAATCAATATCTTTAATCTGTATAACGCATCATAGACTGACAGCCTGGGTAGTAAAGCATGTGAATTGTAAGTCACTTCTCTAACAGCCATGCTGCTTCTGACTGATAATAACTAATGTCTTGCATTTCTAACTCATAGCAATTCCCTCTTGGCATTTACCTGTTGGACTGTTGGTGTTCACAAATCACAACTCACATGAAGTTTCTGAACCTTCTTCCAGTACGATGTCATTCCATCAGAGGCTGGCTCTTCGCATAATTCTGCTACCAAGAGAAAGGAAGATGAAGTAAGGAGGAAGAAGGGCTCAGGGGCTGTGAAAATAAGTCCATGGGCATTGGCTCGTCTAAACGCAGAAGAAGTTTCGAGAGTTGCTGCAGAGGCACGGAAGAAGTCAAAAGTTTTAGTGCCTATCAGAAAAGATGACTATTCGCGAGGCCATGACACAGATAGTAGCTATGGAGGTATGAGCAGTGGCAGGATTGATCTAGGCCCTGATAGCAAGAGGAGAACGAACAGAAGAGGAAGACAGCCCAGTGACCTCTCTCTCAAACCTGTCGCGAAGATATCTGCAGATGTTATTCATAGTACCGGCAGCGACATGCCCCCTGAAGCACTATCCAGTTTAGCACCATTGCAACTCGAGGCACGGAGCGCCTTCCATCCTAGTAGAGCTGCATCTTCCGCAAACGTAGGCGGATCGTCTCCGGATAGCAGTTTGGATTCACCTGATCTGCACCTGTACCGGGTCTCAGCTGTCTCTTCATCTGGAGCTGAAGACCTGCAACTGACAGCTCTCGCTGCCCCAGGAAGCACTCCACAGCAAGGGGTCCAGTTGTCGAGATCGACCAGCGATGGGTATGAAGCATCAGGAGGTGAAGACAGTGACCGCATTCCGTCACGGATAGTGCACCGCTCATCAAACTGGGCAAGCATCATCCTCAACTCCGACCAGAGCGCGTCCTCATCTGGCATCCTCGTGGCAAAGAACAGATTGTCCTGACTGACTTCAGACCAACTCCATGTTCAGCTTCTTTCAGATGAATGGAGATTGTAAATGATCAGCCGACAACCAGAGATTCCAGTATCTGACCTCGTTTGTCATTGATGTCAAATCTGGCCGCAGCAATGGTTGGATACTGTGAAATTGTTAATTCTTTGGTAGTTTCTGAATTGCTAGATAGGCAGTTTCTGAATTTCATCAATTGGGGCTCAGGCGCTTGTACTCTCGCTGTCAGATGACAATGAACCGATTTATTTAGAGGTCGATACCTTGGATCTCTTGGATCAACGTCTGATTAGTGATTGTTCTTGAGGTTGACTTGTCAGCTCCGACCATGTGCTGTGATGAAAACAATGACATGTATATGCTGCAATGTCTGCAGGCATTCAGAGTGTTAAATTCTCTATGGCTAGAAATATCCTAGCCTGTGCCAATGCGGTAACCTGGAACACACTCAGAAGCACATTGTCAAGCATCCAATGGGCAAGGGCCGTCCTAAGTACTTTAATTAAGCCATACATACACAACCAGGTCTAACACTAGATCCGAGAATAAATTACATGGACGTCACGTGATGAAGTTCGATCATCAATGTTTTGGTAATGCAGAAATCTAAACATGTTGCGTAAAACTTGCAAAACGGCACCTTGCATGCTACCACTTACCAGTATGGTAATCGGTCAGATTCCTTGCCCAATTTCTCAAGGGAACTGGAAGGTATACCATGGCAATTATCTAT
This sequence comes from Setaria italica, assembly GCF_000263155.2. Classification (NCBI taxonomy): domain Eukaryota; kingdom Viridiplantae; phylum Streptophyta; class Magnoliopsida; order Poales; family Poaceae; genus Setaria; species Setaria italica. Next base: position 44,852,727 of record NC_028451.1, on the reverse strand, counting down.
GGGGCACTTTTGGCCTCAGTTCATTGAGATAGCACGATCGATGTTAAGTTTTTATTTTCTAAACTTCTTTGCTCACGAGAAAATGGTAAGAAAAGAATTTTTCAAGAGTGTTCTTATGTTGTAATCATATTGAAGCAAAAAGTTTGGCGTTATTGTCGGTGCCCAGAATCAACTGACGGTGAGGGACACAAGACTGAATCTTGCTTCAGTCAGTTGTCAGTGAACACTAGATGGTAAAATACTCGAGATGTTCATTGAACATTACAGGTTTGATCTTGGGGACAACACATAGCCAATAATCAATGGAAGTCAACGGATTACTTTCATGATCTGAGGAAGAAAAAAGAATTCATTTGTCGTATAGAAAGCATGGATTATCAGTAGTGCTCAGAGAAGCTCCAAGAAAACAAAAGATGCTTCCGAAGCAAAATTCTAAGCCTCAGAACTAGTCTTCACCAGCACACACTACGCAAAGAAAGAACTTTTGGGTGTAACTAAGAGATTCATATGTAAATACAACTTTTGGATGCTGAAGATTTTCAGCACCTGCAGCAATGAAAAAGATTAAAAGAATACACGACAAACTTTCTGAATTGTGATAGCTCTTTTGTGAAATTAGGAAACCAAAAAAAAGTCTGAATGTAGATATATCATGCTTCTGCAATGAAAGACAATACAAGAAATAATCATGAAACTCAACTCAGAACAACTCTGGCTGGGTTGTTATCCGAAGATGAAAATTTGGCTGAAATGATACTTCAAGAATCAATTGTACAATATATTGTATTTCCTCAGTAACAGAAGATATTCCATTCAGTATAACCAAAATGTTGTAAGGCGACCAAAATTCCACAATAATCAAATTGATATACTAGTTACATCATTTTGAAAGAATGCTACACACATTGCCAGCTCTTGGATCGCTGCCAAAATTGGTCTGATCAAGAACACATCCAATGACAGATGTCCCTCTAGCCTTCTCTTCCACATCCACCATTACCTGAGCATGGTAGAATCCAAATGGATGCAAAAATGTTGATTTCACCACGGACGTCAACCAATCAAGCCAAGCATACACATGAAGTGTTAGCCATGGTGCCACAACCCACCAATACCACCGGTCAATCTGAGTGGATCTTGGCCATGCCCATCTCACTTATTTCCCTATGACACTATGAACAGATACACCTGTGAGAAACAAACCGATGTTCTTTATCACCTGACAGCATCTGAATTGCCAGCCCTCATCATCTCAAGCTCCTCAACGGAGGCACCCTCCTCATCCAAGAAGTCCAAGCTTGATGACCGGCAAGTGAAGTAGAACACCGCGCTCATCATTGAATCGATCAGCATAACGAAGGAGTACATGAGGACAAGCAATGGCCCCTCCCAAAGCCGTGACGACCCATCACCATAGCTCAATGTCTTCACCCTGTGCTCAAATAGCCCCTCGACGAAGGCCAGGCCAATGGTGGATCCAAGAAAAATGAGCAGCCCGACGTGGGTCTGGCCACGCATCAGCTGCACCGACCGGCGCAGTGCATTGATACCAGCCACTTCCTCGAGAACGGCAATGACGCCGCCGAGGTTGCAGATGATGATGGTGTGCGCGTACACCACGGAGTAGGCGAGAACCGTGAAGAGGCCCGCGCAGACGACAATGTCAGGCGGGTAGAGCATGGCCTTCAGCGTGGAGCAGGCGGTGACGAGGAGTGCGAAGAAGGCGACGAGGCCGGCGGCGACGGCGGCGCACCCGAGCGCGTACGTGGCGGCGAGGCGCGGCCACGCGCGGCGCGCGAGGAGGGTGATGTCCCCGGCAGCGAGCGGCTTCCCGGCGTACACGGCGGCCACGGAGTATGCCACGGCGGCGCGGGCGGCGAGGAGGAGCGTGAGGAGCGCCGGGAACGAGACGACGGCGGACACGAGCGTGGCGGCGATGTGGTGCGCCAGCTGCCTGACGAAATGCGTGAGCGGGAGGCCCGAGGCCGCGCCCGCGACGAGGAGCCTCCGGGCCAGCGGCAGCACGACGGCCCCGTCCAGCGCCGCCGCCGACAGGAGGAGGCACCCGGACGCCGGGCAGAGCAGCAGGAACAGGATGGACGTGAACGCGTGCGGGTCCCCGCGCAGCACGCGCACCGTCTCCCGCAGGATCTCCAGCGCGTTCATCGGCGGCAGCCGCACCCCTCCCCCGGCGCCCCGCGTCGGCGCCATTCCTCCCGACTACCTCCCGCCTCTTCTTCGCACTCCTTAGATTCGCAGCCTCTTCTCAGCGCGCTGCCCACACAAGACCGCGCCGACGCCTCCTCGCTGGTCAGATCCGAGACAATATCCCGTCGGCGCAACGGGCGCGCCCAATGCGGAGCTTGGCGACGGGAATTGGGGCGTAGGAGGTGGGATCTTGGGGGAATGATAACGGCGTGGAAGGAGGAGGAGGAGAAGTTTCTTTGGAGCAGAGATCGAGGGTGGGCTTTTCTGAAGGGAGACGACGACGACTGTGTGGGAGTGGGTGAGGTTGACACACCGACAGTTCACCGACGAGGATGACAGGTGGGTCCATCTAGGGGAGGTATTTGCGTACATGTGAGGGTGACATGCGGGGCCCAGGGGAAGGAAGTGCAGTGAAGGTTCCGCGCACGGATTCCTATGGTTTTTTGGGTCATGTGTTCAGCAGGTTATCTTGTCAACGGTGGTACTGGTACTGCAACGATGAGTCGTTGTTCTTGTTTATTTCTTCAACAATCTGAATTCTGAACAGTACGAACTAATTTCGTACCTTCAATTTGTTTGACAAAAGGAGCATGAACTTAGAAAGTAAATTTTGCGCGCCATTTGTTGTTTGGAAAAAGAGCCATTTGGAGCACGTGAATTTGATCAGTAGTATTCTGCGTTTTCTACCTTACATCGGCAATCGTTTCCCAAATTGCGTTAACTATGTACCAAACTCTTCTAATAACACATAATCTCCTATATATACATAATCTTTTTTTAAAAAAAAATGCAAATTTGAAACAAAGCTTTTATATCTGTTACGAAAAAGTTTTGTTTGAGAATTGTTAGTTCAGATGTTATAAGCGCTGATATATACAAAATGGAAAATCTATTTGTACAACTGGTAACGTGTGTCATTCTTGCGATGAAGAAAAATTACTTAGTAGGAGTATGTTTCTTGAGTCACATTATACTTTATGGCAAGGCACGACGACAAAAATGCAGCGACAATTTCAGCCTCTACAAGCAAATATTTGTTTGATATAGTTCCGCTGTTCTTCGTTCTGTTCTGCTCATCATTAACGAAGGACCCAAATGGAAAAGCCAGAGAACACGGCTTCATGACGAAGCAAAGCCTACACTGACTTGAAGATGGTCCACCAAGATACTTATTTCCCTTGCTCAAGTCTAAATATACAATTGCCATGTAGGACAAATGCAGCGACATCCACTCTTCCTAGGATATATGCTTTGCTTGCTCTAGCCTCTTCACTGCACACTCTTTACAGATGCATTACGATATAATAATTTCATTCCCGATACATTACGTGCAAACGAAGAACACCATAGCTCATTTGAGGCCAAGGGCATGTGCCAAGTGCATCACAATCTTCATGGAAAAGTACTTGAAGGAACACCCAGCCATATGATCAGTCTGTAGCAGCTACAGTACAGAATGCTGAAGCAGTATGACCGGAAATTCGATGCACAATCCATAACTAATCCAAAGTGGAAACATCTAATCCAGCAAAAAAACAAACAAAGAGAGAACCCAAAACTGGCTATATACCTATGCTGCGAGCATTCTGGGCAGCATTTATAAGCTAAGCTAAGCCATGCATGAAAACAGCGAGGTCTCAGAGGATATGTTGCCTATACATATCATGCCCAGGATATGTTGCCTATACATATCATGCCCAATCGCTCATTTTGTAGCTCCATTTGTGGCTCAATTAACTCTCTACGTGCTTGGCCTTCCTGTCTGACAACCACACTTCTGGAGACACAGATGGCTAATAATCTGGGACGGATGCGAAGGTGTACCCTGGTGCTCCTCTCCAGGAATAGTAAGCAACTCGAGTCTCGTAATAGCCTGCAAAACAGTTTAACAGCTGCAGGGTGAAAATCACACAAACATTTAAGATTATTTCAAAGTTCTGTGAGCTGTGACAATTAACAGAACATAGGTTCTTCCACTTGCACGTATTAATGAAGGTGAGATACCAAACATTGAGAAAAGGCGGATTTTATTTCCAAGGGAAGGGAGCATTATTGCCCGATAAATGTCAGCAAAGCAAACATTCAATCCAAAACATCCACTATCAGTACTGGTCACAAATTAACAAATGGAGTGATTGTTAAGACACATTGCAGTTATATTACATTTAGTTAACAAAGAAGACATATGACTCAAACACTTAACCACCAACAACAAATCATTTAGATTCTTCTAGAAACTCATTTGTACCAGAAAGGCACTGTATGAAAAGAAAATACATAATAACTGAAGTTGCTTGTGGTGACATACCAGGAAGGAAAGCAAGCACGCCCAGGAATAAGAGACCATATGCCTGAGAACCATCACCATCCATGTGACTTGTGAATATAAAATACGACAGGAAGAGGAGTGAAATTCCTATGATGAGGAGAAAAAGTGCCAAGGCAATTGACTTCCATGGAATTTTTATGCGATTTTGGAGTGTACTTCAACCATAGGTTATCTCTATCCTCTGTAGGAAGAGGTGAATACTGAACATTGCGCCTGGTTGGCATTATAGGATCTGCACCAGAAATGCATTCATAAAAATAACAGTAGCTATAATAAAATAGAGCAAAAATATACTGAATCGCATGATGGAGCAAATTAATAGAGCTAGAAACTTTCGAGTCCTTTTAGAGACTTCGAACAGGATAATGATCTGAAAAAACTATTCCAAGCTTCGATTCAGGTACAAATAGAAGATGGCAACTTAGCGTTGTTTTGGGTCGATAACTGGATGGGTCAGGCCTCGCCGTGTACCTTGGCTCCGGGATTGTGCAACTTGATCAGGCCACGAATCAAGAATCGACGGACAGTAGCGCAGGGGATGCACCAAAAGCAATGGATTCATGATATTGTCGGACACCTAACAGTAACTGCGTTAACTGAATACGTCACCTTATGGCATCACTTACAGCAGGTTCAGTTAACGTCCGGGGTCGAAGATTCGGTGACTTGGAAATGGGATATCTCTGGTTCTTACTCCTCTAAATCGGTATGCAAGTTCTTCTACAACACCTCCGTCAAGTTTGCTGCAGCGGAACCGATTTGGAAGGCTTGGGCACCATTGAAAGTGAAGGTATTCATGTGGTTAGCTGTCAAGAATCGGCTCTGGACAGCTGCTAGGAGGCAGAGGCGAGGATTGCAAGATCATGCGCGTTGTGGCCTGTGTAACCAAGAATCAGAGACTGCAGATCACCTCTTCTCCAGGTGCCCATTCTCTATGCAAGTGTGGCATCAAGTCAGTGCAGTACTGAACCTGCACAGCGCCATCCCGGCAAATGAAGTCGGACTGCTAGACTGGTGGCTCAGCAAGAGAAGCGGTGTCCATTCCGAGCAAATGAAAGGCTTCGATTCATCATTTATGCTTGTTTCATGGAAAATATGGAAGGAACGCAATGAAAGGGTGTTTGCAAGATCACCACCAAAGGATGCCTCATAACTGCTGCAGGAGATCATGCAGGAAGGGTAACTCTGGTGCGCCTCTGATGCAAAACACCTAGCTGCCATAGGCTGGCCGATACCATCAGGTGTTTTAGATCAGCATTTCTGATTTCGGCCTTTCTGTGCCATTTGTGTTGTTGTTGCGGTGGTGTAATGTAAGCTAAAACATGCCTAAACCCGTGTGCGTGCGCCCGGATAGGCCCGCGATGTACAAAACTTTTTTCTTCTTGATACAAAGATACGCAGCTCTCCTACATATTCACGAAAAAAAAATGGGAAACAACATCATTAACTTAAAGAAGACCTCAATATTATCAACTTAAGAACTGAGTACAGAATTAAACTTGGATGTGTCAGTGATATCTTGTTAGTAGTTAGTCGTACTACATGTTCTATCATTCTAAACGAAGAGTCAAAATTCAACAACTTTTAAGAATGAATAGAAATAATTTCATAGGCTGGCAACTTATAGTAAATAATTTTGAATTTTTTTCCTAGAAAAATGAAAGCACTGGTTGAAAGAAAATAAAGGGGAATTGAACACAACCTCAACCACAGAACACTATGAATATAGGCATCGACAGCATCACTAGGCCTCGGTTCTCTAGTATTCTCAGTGCTGTAGATGCAGCATGGCAGTAGCTAATGTACGAACAAAATCATATGAATGTTGATATTACATGCCTTCAAGACAGTAGCTCTGAGTTACCACTGTTAGCAATTGGCTACAATCATATGCTGCAGTTGTCCAATTTTGTTTACAGTTACCGCTGAAACACAAAATAGAAGAATAAAACCTGATGACAATGGCACCCGCTCAACTAGCTTCGTGCTAGCGCGGATAATTTGTGTAGGCACACATCCATACCCTAAATTGAAATCCTGTGGCAATCACACACACTTGCATCACATATTTGCATTACAGCCACAAGCCCGCAATACTCTTGATTGCTAAGCATGCGCACAACTAAGATTGATAACTTCAGAGTTTCAAAAAAGCATCCCTCCGCGCGCGCGCACCGTCTCCTGGCTCTACGCGATTCCCTCGGGTGTGCGTCGAACGAACAAAAGTCAATGGAGAATAGGCGAGTGTGCATCGAACGAACAAAAGTCAACGGCCAGGTAGCAGAATAAGCGAGGAGCCAACACACCAGGAGCAGAGGACAGGGCGGTGGACGCGGATGGCAGATCGGACAATCCGTCGAACGCCATGCGTGCGGGTGCTGGATGGTGTCGGGGGTTGGGCGTTTATTTTTACCTGGAGTAACGGCAGGGCAGGGAGTCGGTGTGGCCGTGTGGGGTGGGGAGGGGTCGCCGCCGGCGCTGGACGCCGCGTAGGAGGAGGCAGAGGTCGGCGGCGAGACGAGTCAAAATCACGGTGTCGCCGTGTCGCAGATGGCGACCGCGCCCCGGCAGCGCACGGAGACGGAGGCTAGGAATCGATCGAGGCCGGGGGGAAGGGGAAACAGCAGCACTTCGTAGTCAGCGCACGAATCGTGAAGCAGGATCTACGGTTGCAGCTGGTTCTCGTCAATTTTGTGTTCGAACTGGCTGATGCTCATGGTATCGATTTAACCACCATAATACGAAACACCAATTTCTTTGCAGAAATTTAATTCCGTATAGTTAAAAATGTCATGTTTTTTTTTCACTTTTTCTAGAAGGGATAATATCCGATTCACCGGCTTACCCTGCCTCTTGTGAGTGGCAATCCCAATGCAAAGCTCCAATTAACCAATCAATCAATCCTCATCTGGCACTCCTACAACACCACGTGCTCCAAATAACGGGTGTTAGTATAGCATCAGAAATCATAATCACTCACCCATTTCTTTCTCTGATTCTCCTCCCTCTCCTTTTGCCCTGTTCAGAAAAACAGCGCACAGCCACACACACACACACACGGTGACGTGGCGGACACGTACTCGACCAGACGTACGACGCAACACAGCACTTTTTTGAGCAAAGATGTAACACAACACTGTACTCTGTCTCTATGCAAGTGACCAGCACAATTGTTGGACCTGTATCGGCGGCCACAGAAGCAGCCCGTCAGCATCCAACATGGGGTCACCGGTCGATCCTTCCGGCGCCGCGGTCGATTCGTTGGATGCCGCTAGTGCTATATAAACCCTGCCATGCAGCTCGAACGCTCACCAACAAACAAGAAGCACACCGGAGCATGTGCGTACTCATCGCATCACCATGGCTGCTGCTACCCTGGCGGCGGCCCTCCTGTGCGCCTGCCTGCTGGCCGCCGCGGCGTCCGGCGGCCGCGTGGGCGTCGATGACATGGTCATGATGCACCGGTTCCGCGCGTGGCAGGCCAAACCTATCTTCTTCCTCCGTTCTTCTTCTGTGTCGGCGGTTCTGCCGATTTTGTAGCTGGTGGTTGGCTGATCACCGTGCTCGTCGACATTGCGTGGATTTGCTACCAAATCGTTGCGATGGCACCAATTCCCACGCAACCCGCCATCACCACTACCACCTCCCTCGTCGTCCACAAGCCGGTACCCACGCCGGCCACCGTGAAGACTGTCCTCGACCACGACGACATTGCCGCCACGATGGCCTCATTGAGATGGAGTCTGGAGAGCAGGGTGCAGAGATTGGAGGAGATGTGCCCCACCAAACCTGTGGCATCTGCGACACCTTCTCCGACATCCTCGGCATCACTCAGTTCATCGGCGGCCTCCACCCCGCCCACTGCGCCGCCTTCCATCACCACACCGTCGGCATCGCCCACGCTTCGCTCCACCACCGAGCTCCTACAAGCACTGCCGGCAAGGTGTTCGACACAGGGTCGCAGCCACGACGAGCGCGCTCTAGCGCCCGTGACCGCTGCGCTGGCCCCTCCATCGACCTCGCCCGCGGCGCCGGACGCATCAGCAGCTGCATCGGCCACCTCGCCGACCGCATCCACCACCACAACCTTGAAGGTCGACCTTGCACCTGCCTCAAGTGAAGAGGACGACCCCACCACCAAACCACTCACAAGTGATTGTTACAGATAGATTCATAGCTGGTCTGAAAGATCATATTAAAGTTGTTGTTATGATTCAAAAGCCTGTCGATCTAGATACTGCTAGTTCTCTTGCTATGTTACACTATGTTACAGGAGAGCTAACAGTGGATATCTCTAAACGAGAAGTGAAAAGAAGTGAACCAACTCCCAATTCCAAATATTTATTCAAGCTAGTTTCGACACCACCATCTCCTATAGCCCATCAAGCAAAACCTCCTGCCTATGGCAGTCCTGAGGAACAAAAATATGTCGAAGCCCTCAAGTTACATTCATCTGAAGATAAGTTGTCAGCAATCAAAGCCTATAGAAGAGCAAAGGGGTTATGCTATAACAGTGGATTGAAATGGGCTCCTGGCCACAAATGTGCTCCTACTGTGCCAATTCATATAGTGGAAGAACTCTGGGAACTGCTACAAGAACCTGAATCAATTCCACAAGTACATGGTGATACTGATAACAATTCTAGTGATGATCTTATGTGCATTTCAACTCATGATGTCAATGGCAGTGAAGCACCTAAAACAATCAGAATTGTGGGAAATCTCCCTCTTATACTGGTAGATTCTAGTAGCTCTAGCAACTTCATTAGTGCAAATATGGCTTTGTCCATTCCAAACTGGGTACCTCTTTAGAAACCTATGCAAGTCAAAGTGGCAAATGGTCAGGTTCTAAGTTGTACACATGAATTGCAAAATTGTGAAGTCATTATTCAGCGGCAGTGTTTTTCTATGGACTTAAAAATCTTACCTCTACAATATTATGATATGATTCTGGGCATGAATTGGCTTGAAATCTACAATCCTATGAAAGTGCATTGGTCTGAAAAGTGGATGTCCTTCTTATATCAAGACAAGAAGATTAAGTTGCAAGGGCTGAGATCAAGTTTACATGAGATCAACATTATCTCCTATCAGCAACTGCAGAAGCTTGAAGATGAGGGTGAGGTGTGGTGTACTTTGAAAGTATTTGCAACCAAACCAGAAGAAGGCACTCATTAAATCCCACCTGAGATAGCTACATTACTATCTGAATTTGCTGACATTTAGGAGAAGCTCCAAGGCCTTCCTCCTCAAAGATAACATTCTCACTCTATACCTTTTCTGCCTGGTGCTCAACCTTTCAGGTTAAGACCCTCAGATACAATCCTGCACAAAAGGATGAGATTGAAAACCAAGTGTTAGAACTGCTAAAGCATGGAATGATCCAAGAAAACCAAAGCCCTTTTGCATCACTAGTGTTGCTTGTTAAGAAGAAGAATGGAGAATGGAGAATGGAGACTCTGTGTAGATTACAGAAGACTCAACTCATTAATTGTGAAAAATAGATATCCAATGCCTCTCTTAGAAGAATTCTTAGATGAATTACATGGAGCAATGTGGTTTATATCCTTGGACCTAAGATCTGGATATCATCAGATTCTTGTGGACTTAGCTAATCAATACAAAACAGCTTTCCAAACTCACAATGGGCACTATGAGTATAAAGTCATGCCATATGGAGTAACAGGTGGGCTAGCAACTTTTCAACATGTGATGAACTCAGTTCTAGCACCTTTACTTAGGAAATGTGATGTGGTGCTCATTGATGATATCCTGATTTATAGCAAATCATGGGAGGAGCATGTGCAGCATGTCAGAGCTGTGTTTGATTTACTTAGAACACATCAATTCAAGGTCAAGCTGTCCAAATGCTCTTTTACCCAGCAACAAATACCTTACGGGGGTCATGTGATAAGTGGTGAGGGTGTGTCTACTTGAAAATACAACCATATGTGCAGTCCTCTTTGTACAAGAAAGCAAATCACACCAGAAACCACATCAATTCACCCGGTGTTCCATGTATCCTTACTGAAGAAGGTAGTAGGTTCTAACCATCAGGTGAGTGCTGAGTTGCCAGATGCATTCCAATTCCCGGTCAAAGTATTGTAGAGAAGGATTGGCCGCCAAGGTGATCGGGAAGTAGCTCAAGTGTTGGTACAGTGGTGGTCTTCTTGGCCACCATCTCTATCTACATGGGAGGAAAGATTTCCTACAGTACGGGCTTGGGGACAAGCCGTTTTTGAAGATGGGAGGGATGTCATGTAGGAGAAGGCGTCTCCAACGAAGGCATGTTCAGAAGAAGAAGGCGTCACGGTGCAGGACCCGCAAACCAGCAACTTGAAGTCGGCCCAACCCAAAGTGCTTTGGCCCAGACTGGACTCGTTGAACGCTGAAGCTGTCAAGGTTGCCCAGAGTATAACCTGTCCTATTCGTCGTCCGAAAAGAGATAAGCTGTTAGAAAGTAGAACTTGGCCGACTTGCCGGAGAATTTGACGTCTATCGTTGGACCTGTGATCTCGTTTGAGAAATCCCTATCTAGTACCGTATCATTGGACCTCGCTGGAGATCACATTGCTAGGGCGAGCTCGATCTGTACACTGTACTGGACATGCGCAAACACGAGGTGATGGAAAACACACGCACAGTTTGTGCTGCAATGCGGCAGCGTTTTCTGATCTTAGTTGCTGAATTAAAAAGACTCGGGTACAAGGCCCTGAGGCCGACAAAGGCGCGGCACGTTCGTGAACGAACTGCGCCATCCCACAGCCCTGGCCCCTGGGACGTGCCGCGCTAGACTCCCGACGGCACGCTTGCCCCGAGCGCGAACGACGCGCACGTCAGCTGAACTCGACTAGCGCTGGACCAGGACGCGATCCAGTGCTTGACTCGATAACAAACGATAGCACACTGCGCACCTTCCAACATTTATTTGAACGCGCGGCTAAATATAATCATGTCCTCTTATTTAAAAAGCTCACTCCAACTAAACTTTTTTTACGTAGGTAGAAGCAAACGCTCACTCAATCTTATGAATGCACGCATGCAAACATTACCCTTATAAGCACATCCGAGAGACTAATTTGGCAGATCTTAACATTGATGAAGTCACCACAAACGTCTCGTCGACGAGCACATCACCTTACTACTGAAAGCATAGACATTGTTAATTTATGAATTAAATTTATAAAAATGTGAGCACCCGTCCCAACTGAAATCACTGAACTTTTCGATCGCCGCCGTATGTCCGCATGCCATCACCGTAGGGTGAGGACCTGACTGCACGCGACACGCCCCAGCTCACTAGTCACTACGCAGCCCCACACTGCTGTTCTCACAGCGCTAATTCTTAACAGAACAACTAAACTGGCTGCCCATGAACTTCGCATGCGTCTAGTTAACCGGCGGAGGTATGTCGTCGATCGGTACTGAAGCAGATGCAAAAAACTTCCATTATCTGGAAGGGCATATATGTGCGCTGGCTGGCACCATTCACGTTGCTCCAGAAGATGCTGCGGTCATTTCTAGCTCCTCCACCAGCCGGAGCGGCACCGCCGGCCGTTTGCCAAGAGCCCAATGCAAGACGGCATCCAGCAGATCAATGCACCCTGGTGGCCTGGCCGCCTGGTCCTGATCTCTGATTCGATTACTTCTTCCTCCAAACGGTCGACGGCAAGGATCGATGATGCGTGTCGTGATCGATCACCTCGCCTCGCCACGGCCATCTATATATTTGAAAGCCCAGAGCCATATATGGCTGCTCGATCAGCCTGGGCACCAAGCGACAAGCAGCAGCAGCTTGCACAGGCAGAGGTAGTAGCTGAAACTATATCTCTCATGGCATCAACGACGGCCATGGCTGCCGCCTCACGTTCTCCGGCCTTCGCCCTCCTGTACGCCAGCCTGCTGCTGCTGCTGGCCGGCGCCGCGGCTTCCGGCGACATGCCGCTCATGACGGACCGGTTCCACGCGTGGCGCGCCGCGTACAACCGGACCTACGCGACCGCCGAGGAGCGGCAGCGCCGGTTCGAGGTGTACCGCCGGAACGTGGAGTACATCGAGGCCACGAACCGGCGCGGTGAACTCTCCTACGAGCTCGGCGAGAACCAGTTCACCGACCTCACCCGCGAGGAGTTCCTGGCCAAGCACACCATGCCGCCCGGACAGGCGCTCGCGGCCCGCGACGCCGTGATGCGGCAACTCATCAACACCACGCGCGCTGGCCTCGTCGCCGAGCGCGGCGGCAACGGCAGCTACTCGGACGACGCCTTCGGCCAGGTACCCTACAGCGTGGACTGGAGGACCAGCGGCGCCGTGACTCCCGTCAAGCACCAAATGAATTGTGGTGATAATCCAAAGGTCCACGTGGCATGCGTATGTAACTATACATACATGATCTCTTGATGATGTCATGTCCTTGCAGGGTCTTGCTGGGCGTTCGCAACTATACATACATGAGCTCTTGATGATGTCATATCCTTGCAGGGTCTTGCTGGGCGTTCGCGGCGGTGGCGGCGATCGAGAGCGTGTACAATGCAAGCTACGGTCGGGCCGCCTCGTGTCGCTGTCGGAGCAGGAGCTGGTGTACTGCGACCACACCCCGCCCGACAGCGGCTGCGTCGGCGGCGACCCGGCGTCGGCGATGTGGTGGGTCACCCGCAAGGGCGGGCTCGCCACCACGTGGGAGTACCCCTACGAGAGCAGGCAGGGCCAGTGCAGGCGCGGTAGGGTCCGCGTGGGCGGGATCCGCGGCGGCGCGGGCGTCGAGCCCAACAGCGAGGCCGCGCTGGAGCGCGCTGTGGCGCGGCAGCCGGTCATCGTCACCATCAACGCCGCCACCTTCCAGTACTAAAGGGTGGGGTGCTCTTGGGCCCCTGCGACGCCGGGACCAACCACGCCGTCACGGTGGTCGGGTACTCGATCATCAAGAACTCGTGGGGCGACGGGTGGGGAGAGGGTGGGTACGTCCGCATGGAGGGGCGCGTTGGGGCAAGGGAAGGCTTGTGCGGCATCGCCAGCATGCCGTGCTACCCGGTGATGTGAGCTCAGCTGCTCAGTGTCGCTAGTGATCACTACATGTCATGTACCAATGCCATGAGAAACTTAAAAATTTGTTCTAAGTTCTATGGGGTGTAGTCAAAGAGATTGTTATAAGACCGGCAACCTCATTGTCTGGTTTTAAAATACTCCAAGAGTTGAATAATTTCAACTGCAGAAGGTCTTAATATTTTAAGCCAGGTATTCTACCAGAACTTCTGATGGTCATTGCCATAAAAATGGAACCACCTTGCATTACTGCACTACATTTTACAAGTTCGATGGCATCAACCATTTGCTGCAAGAACCAAATTCTACCAGGTATTCCTAGGTGACAACTCTTTCTCCGATGGTAGCTGCAGCAGCTCACGGATACCTTCACATACCTGCATATGGAATTGCTGATGGTAAGCAGAAAGAAGAGCAACATCTGAATTTAAGCACATATCATCAGATGAATGTATGCAACAAAAAAAAACATATTTTTGAACGAGAGTATATGATCTCAGCATAAATGGAAGACCAAATCAACTATAATACATTGTACGTACCAACTTGATCTGTGCTTTTATGCTTGCGATGAGATGTGTGTATTCATCTATTTGCCTGCAAGCATTCAACATTTCCAACATTAACAACTGAACAGATGCTGCAAACATAGCTGCATTGAGCTTTCAGGAATAAAACATCAACCTATGTCATGGCAACCTAAATATGCAGAAGGAAACCATTCAACCATAAGTGAAACAAGCACCAGATCAAACAATGAACTTTTGTCCAACAAGCCTGATGTGCTGAAGAGTTGTAATGACAATTTTTAAAAATCAGACTTCAGGATACACAAATCCGATCAATCAATTGAGAAGGTCTGCCAAGAATCTAGATTCAATTGCCGTTGAATTTTTCTACCAAAAACATCGTCCAAGCATACCAAGATAAACTAGCCAGGCTGCTAAGCAAGTCTGCGATTATATCCTTTGAGCAAACTAATGTCCACAAACATCACTCCAGACAGATTAGCACTAACAAGATCATACAATGGGTGTTGTGTCTAAATTAGAGACTTTTGAGAAAGGTAGAATAATCCCTGGTCAGGCAAAAAGAGTATGGCAACATGTATCAAGTCAACGGTGAACCTGCATTTCAGTTTAAACATACTGATTTCAATATGGTGATATTTTTGTTCTGCTAGATCCAGCACTGAGCACTGATGACTGATCTCAGAGCATGTGGGATTACTAATATCCCAACATTAACAATGATCATACAAACAAGCGATGGTGTGCTTTTATAATTTAGAACAGCAAAGTAGTGTCTCTGTTGCCATACCAATAAACATAGAACTCATCTGAGGCATCTTCAGAAATACATATGGTCATTAGCAGTAGTAGAGGGGGGCATCATACAGCGTTTGAAACGCGAACGACAGTGGTTTAGAATTATAAGAAATGAGATAGTGAAACTGGTGACATGAGCCAAATTTGGGAAATATATACAACTGAAAGTAAGAGGTACATTACTAACATAATATGACCAGCTCTGTTATATGACGCACATTAGCCTGTGATAAATAAGTGAACTCCTGATCTAAAAATGATGTTTGATGAAGAAAAGCTCCAACAAAATCTGCATCCACATTTTTTTTCTTTTCGTTATGATCTAACATCAGCATCCATATTTTTTTTCATTTTCCCTTTAGAGCTAAAATCTGCATATCCTACTAGATGAATTAACAAATTATAAAGTATGTTGTGCTAAGCACCGTATTAAACAACAAAGTGCAAATTACCAGAATCTTTCACAAATATCAGTCATAAATTACCATTCGGATAACTCACTTAACAGAATGAAGAAATATATCACAGTCAAACAGACAAACACCAGAATTTGCTTACCTAGCCAACCTTGCCTCTCTTACAGATATGAACTGCAAAGCTTCTTGCCAAGTAAATTCCACATGAAAACCTAGACCAATATCCACAAAAATGTGCCTTGTATCTGGTCTGCAGAAATCACCACACAACACCGACCAGTTATATGACGTATATTGAAACACTTTATCACCCATGTTTCAAGAGAAAAGGGTTTATTGAGTTCTTTACTAAATTTCTTCAACTACTACAACTTAACAAAACTAATTTAACAGTCTGCTAGATAACGGAAGTCAAGACTCAACTTAAAAATAAAAATTAGCATGAGAGCACATTAAGATGAGCAGTTTCCAAGTTTGCTTCCTGTATTATCTCCTACAACCAAAGACCACAATTTGGTAAAAGTAAAACTAATCTGCTTGATACACTGTCTTCTATTCATATGTATGAAACAGCCAAACACCGTTTCTAAGACCAGGGCACTAGGGCAGTCATCGTATGCACTATTTCTGAATTCAGCTGGAAACAAAGTCATATCGCCCACCTTTTTCATATTAAGCGTGTACCGAATATTGCAATTGAAAAGTTCACTCTATTTGATTTGGTAATGTAAATATTGTAAGCATTGGTTGAAAGAAGTGGTAAAGTGGGGCGATGCTTACACTTCTGCCTGCATGTACACTTCCGAGCCAAGATTGACCATGGACCGCATGCTGGTGACCCCATTCTTCTCCAAATTTTCAATGTTCCTCTTCAAATCCAAGCTGCCGGAATCCAAAAAAGCTCCATCATCAGAGACAAGTTGCAGTAGAGAAAGCTAATGCGTCAAAATAAATTAGCAGGAAGCACCACATGTCCCAAATGTCTCAAGCAACAATTTCGATGATTTGCTCGAGATACGACCTCCAAATGTCCCACCACAGAACCATGGACAATCGGAATCGACGGACAGAAAGTTCAACGGGGCTTACAAGGTCTTCTGCTGCCCGAACACCTTGTCGCGCTGGTTGATGGCGTTGGCGAGGTCGGGCTTCAGACGCCGGTCCACGAACTCCTCGAACTTCCTCACTTTCTCCTGCCGCGCCCGTGCCTCCGCCGCGGCCATGGCCAGGCTAGGGTTCCTCCGGAACGACTCGCCGATCACGGAGGACTGTAGCTTGCCGTTATGGGACCGCTGCCGCGGCCAACCGACGCCCCGCCGGTCGCGCTCCCCACGCGTCCTGCGCGCCTCCGCGTCGCGCCGCCGAGCTCGCCGCGCGCCGCCACCGGTGGGCTGGGAACTTCTGGTTCAGGGGTTAGAGGGACTTGGCTGTCATGCTGAGGGGCGCGGTTGGGCTGGAAACTGGTTGGGGGACGACGAGATAGTTTGGCCGATATGGGCCTAGGGGGACAAAATGGCGACTGTCATAGGCAATCCACGAGTAAAATATTGGGCTTACCAGTTGCGGTCCACGAGTAAAAGATATTGGGCTTGTCGGTGTTTGGTTTTGGTGGGCTGAAAACCACGAAGAAGAAACATTGAAAAGAGAATTGCAGCCCAAATGCTCCTCGCCTTCTGCCAGTATCGAATTCTAACTGCCATTTTAACTTTTCTGCTTGCTTTCTTATTCTCTGAACATTGCTCTGAATGCTGATTGGTATGGTCATGCACTCATGCTCATTTATATCACTGAATATAAACTTCGCACTTGCGGTGACAAATGCAGCTACATTATGCGTCTCTGTATAGTGTGAAGCAGATGTGTTGCTCGATATATCAGTCTCAATTTATGATAGCACTGATGGAGCAAGACAAGGAAGGAGAAAAGATAAACAAGTGGAACACCGTGCTTGGCTACCGTTAAATTGAAGTATCTGCCTAAAACATGCGCTCACATAGCAGTATAGCACATGAAAACAAGATCGCATTTCACTGTCTGCACATCGCATCCAATCCACAACTCCACACCATTCCGACAAGCTCTCTGGGTCAACGGGGGATCCCTACCTGAATTTCATTAAAGGATCTTGGGCATGTACTGATCTTCAGCAACAAAGCAGTAGTAAAGTAAGACACCACAAGAGAAATACAACACGTATACAATTTAGAGACAAGCCATAACACTAGCTGAAGAACGACCAGCGATCGCTGATTAGAGCCGCCACCGAACAACATACTCGCCAGAGACGCTCTGGCTGTTGCACACCCACACCACCTCTTGTAGCTACATCGCTTCATTGAGGACCACCAGGGGGACTTAAGGTGGCGATAGGCACGCAGATCAGAGCCCACTGGACATAACGATCTTCCTTGAAGCTAATGGTAACACCTTTTAAAGGACATCCAGGCTCCACGTACCATCATCCAACGCCGCTCGAGGGAAGGAACCCTCGAAGAGGAATGGTGGAAGAGGTAGAAACACCATCTAGCATAAAATTTGATGGTACCACTAACAAGAAAAGCGCTGATGGTGGGAGATACTCGCTGAACCACGATGATAGGCAACAACCAGTATTAGCAAGTCCAAGAAGTATACCGATAATGGAGAGATGCAGAGGGTAGGAGGCACCGAGCAATCGAAGACCTCACCGGACCATGCGAAGGTGAGACACCCCGCGCTCCGGGCGCGAAGCTTTCGCTGCATGATGACCGCTGCCACAGTCGTAGACTACACCGGCTAACCATGGAGAATGGTGTGAGAGTCGCAAAACAACACCTCCACAGGGAACGGCGCCCGCAAGCGTCGTCGTTGTCGTCGTCTTCACAGGTAGGAATAGGAAAACAGGCTTCCATCGGCGACGACCAAGCTTTCACAGGCGACTCACACCACCATGCACACGCACATATGGACAGCAGCCTCACCGACACCGCCACCATGCGCTAACCCAGTCCAAGCTCAGGCAAGCGCAAGCCCACCATGCGGTGTCGACCGGCGTCCGGCGCAACATGGCCGCGGAGGGGGTCGCGGGGTTTCGCCTCGACAAACTCTCTGCTCATTTGCTCGGGTAGTGCAGAGGAGTTCTGAATGGTGAACGTGATCGACCGCAGCCGCAGCCCAAGCACCGGACGAAGCCACGAAGGATCCTCCCCTCCCATCCAGATCAGCAAAGGCCCCACCTCAAAATTGCCGAGCGAAAAATCAACTCCACTTAACAGCAGCGCAGAAGCGCCCGCGGTCGCAGCCATGGACCGCCCCCAGAGGCTAGAGCTCCCATCGCCGTCGCCGCCGCCGCCGCTGCCGTCCCCGCCGGTGGCCGCCGTGTCGGCCCCGGCCTCGCCGTACTCCGTGCTCCACCCGCTCCTGCTCCCCTCCCCGAACCCACACCTCCTCCTCAAGCCCAAGACGCTGACCCACTCCCTCTCCTCCTCCTCCCTCACCTCCATGGCCTCCTCCTCGCCGCCCGCCCCCGATGCCTGGGAGTTCATCACCCCAACGTCCCCATCCGTCGCCCACGTGGACGGCGGGCTTGATGATTGCGCCATCTTCCCGCCGCGCCTCCACGAAGGCCTGGGCCTGGAGGCGGAGCCCGAGGAGGCGGTGGCGCCGGCGGCGGCGAAGGAGGTGGAGGAGGAGGAGGAAGAGGACGAGGGCGAGGAGGAGGAGGATGGAGAGTGGCTGTGGGGTGCGTGGGCGAGGTGGGAGAGGTGCCGCTTGGCGGCGAGGCGCGCTTGGGCGACCGGTGTCGGGGCGGTCCAGGAGCGGGTGCTCGTGCACAGCGCCTGCGGGTGCCCATCGGTGAGGCCCGCCGTGTGGTCAGCTGCGGCGGCGGTTGCTGTGGTTGGGGCACTTCTGTACGCCCGGCGGCGGGATAGAAAGGAACGGGACCTGCTCGTGCTTCTCTCCAAGGAGAAGGATAAGGTTTGGATCTCTCTGTAGCCCTCTGAGTCGTGATGCCAATGTGATGTCTCTGTTAATTCTTGGTTAATTGGCCAATTTCTGCCATGCATGATCGTGTGCAACGAATAGGATGGTGAGATGACTGTTGCTGTTCCAGTGAGATGAGATTGGTTTCATTTAGGTTCTGGATCAAACAAAATATTTATCTGAAGTTTAGTGCAGATGTGGCAAATTCAGAACTTGTTAGTGCGATATTGCACAATTTGATTTGTGGGGAAGTCAAATTGATTATATAGAAAGTGATTGGTTGGTAAATGGCATCGATTTACTAAAAGGAGAATGTCTATGAATTTGTTATATCAGTTGGCATCTGTTGATGGTGGGAAAGATTGAGAGACGAATGGATTTATTGGATTTAACACCAATAATATAATTCGATACTTGGTCTTATAGAGCCCCGTGGATGATCGATTGATTGCTTTGACACTTTCAAGAAGTCCTCTTCTTGATGCTGGGTTTTATTCAGGTATTGATATTCTTGTTAAGGTTGGGTTCAGGGAGATAAATGACAGAGTAGAAATACTGCCCTTGTACTGTACTAGTTCTAGTACCATCCGCCCTCCAATATTTCATGAGTTTCAAATAAACATTCCACTTGAGTTTTCATCTTGTTCATTTGACAGCTTACCTTTTCCAATTATAGCCCCAGCAACCTTTTAACAAAATATAATCAATCTAGCATATTATCTCTTATCTTCTTCAAATTTGTGTGTAATTAAATCGTATCATTATTTCATGAAATGTTTCAAGACGACTGCTGTTCTCATATCCAGAACATATACTGCCACATTAGCACACTTAGGATTCTACTATGTAATCTTTAATTGGGTGGATTGTTTCCAATGTTTCCTTTGCTTTGTAACTTTATTTCGAATTGTTATGTTTGACCCAAAACATAACATTCCTCAGGTCCTGGGTTCGACTCCCCGTGGGAGCGAATTTCAGGCTGGGGTTAAAAAAATCCCCTCGTCTGTCCCACGCCAAAGCATAGGTCTAAGGCCCGGCCCAGGTCTTTGGCCGTCTCACACGGGCTACGGTGCCACTATGTAAGGGTGGGGCAGGGGTTCGGGGGTTTTCTCGATCTGCGTGAGAAGGTCTTCTTCTTAGCAAATGCTCGGGGGCTGTCTTACCCCCCGCAGGTCGAGTTTTTTTTTTATGTTTGACCCAAAAGGTTAAGGTGATTGTACCAGACTATTTTTGTTTTCTCCAGAGACTATCATCTCTAGCTGTCACTGATTTACCACCGAGCAATGTCTGGAACTCTAGATTAAGGAAGTTAGAAGTGCATTAGATCAACAAATGTTCGTATTGTGATTGATATTCCAGTACTCTAATTGAACTCTTGTTTTTTCCCCTTATGCAGAGGATAGCACAACTACTGCATCAAATTGCTTTAATGAGTGACATCAGAAGCGGCAGTGAAGCAGTTAAGATTATCAGGAACTCCTAATCATTTTCACTGTTGGAAAAGGTTCGGTTGCTATGTTGTAGCGAATCGATTAGGTAATTAGAGGATCAGACCGGTTAGCGTGCAGGATCGCACTTGTAGCTAAACAAAGATTGAACTTCTAACAGGTGTGATGTTTACTTATTATAGATGCTGAAACCAGCAAGGCTGCAACCCAATCCGAAGCAATCAATAGTTCAACACTTCACCTCTGTTTGTTCTTAAAGTATGTATATAGCTGAGTGATGATTTGGTAAGTTGTAGATATGTTGACATTGTATTGACTTACTGATATTGACGACCCTGGACATCATTCTGTATATGTAATTTCCATTTTTTCTATTATTGTGATCTTGATCGTCCACTGAACTTTAATATTGATAACCGTGGACTCAGTTCTGTATATGATTGGCTCCCAAATCGCAATTATAGTTAATATTATTAGACTGGTCAAGGATTTAGGTGATTGGGTCCGTCATTAGGTGTCGGAATTCAGGGTTTCTGAAACATTTTAGCTGAAGTTCAGGAAGTCATAAATCCAGCGCTGAGTTAAATGTACAATAGAGTGCTTCAAATTGTATGGACAAAACTAGACATTGTTCCTACTGATTCAATCTTACATGTTCATGGAGTATTACTAGAGTGACAACTGGACGTTGTTCCTACCTGGGTTGAGCGAGTTGTTATGCAAACTGCAAGATACCGTTTTTATTGCCCTTCCTGATGGAATATGGTCCTTTTCCAGTACCGTTCCTTGTTTTATTCATGCAAATGCTGTGCATGTGAGTAGAAATATTCACCCTCATAGTACTGTTCCTTGTTTTATTCCTCCGATTGAGTGACAAACAGAAATAAAAGAGATGCCATGTTCTGTGTTGGAACAGAGGAAGTCAGAAAAAAAAATGGAATGCGGTGACACTGACACGTAAAATTACAGAATCTAATTGTGGCATTGTCGGCCTTCAGGAATACAGAAGATAAGCCTTCTACATGGCTTTGAGGAAGTTCTGCTTGGCCCAGTTTGATTCTTCTGAGCACACCCATTCTAAGTGGAGCTACCGGTGGCAGCATAACACAGTAGCTCGGAAAAGCACAATCCGTGAAATTTATTTCAAAGCTTTTGAACACATTGCACGAGTATCAATTCAGTTTACATGTACAAGACAAGGTGGATATCTGTCGCATCGTCGCAATAATAATGCAGTGACGACGATCACATCCGGAGAAGTTAGTTTAGCTTAACAATGGCAAGACACGACTCTAATGGTCTATTCGTTTACATGTAGAAGAACCCCTGACTCTAACTAAACCCTCGTCATGAAGCGCCTCTCCGCCGCGCAGCTCGCCGGCCCACGCGCCCTCAAGGCCGGGTGCTCGTTGCGCTGCCTTTGGCCCGATGGTTCCAGTGGTGGCTTGATCACCTGTATCGTGCGCCGCCGCTTCGCGTCCTCGGCCTCCTGGTACCTCTCCTGGAGCTTGCGCTTCGTGGCCTCCATCTTCCTCTCCTCAGTGGCTAAGCTGATGACGACGGGCGGCGTCTTCTTCGGCCGAGCTGGGACAACCGCTGGAGCTCCCGTGTTCGCTGACGACGGCTTGGCGGTGCTGGTGCTCACGACCGGAGCCCTCTTCTTGGGCAAGGTGCCGTAGGACTCGGCCTTGCTGACACGGCAGCTGCTGACGACGGCGGTCTTCCTTGGACGACGCTGTTCCGCCGGGATCTTCTTCGTCTTTGCGTCGGAGCCGGCCCCGGGCGCCTTGTCGTCCTGGGGAGGAGGCGGCGGAGTAGACGGGAGGCCGTCCAGCACGTCCATGTCGGCCTTGGCCCTGGCGAATTCGGCCCTGGCCCTAGCGAATTCGGCCACGGCGCCCGCCCTCCACCCGCGCACGACGTCGCGCGCGAGCCCGCGAACCCGCTCCGACGCGTGGTCCCTCGTCAGCGCGACGACGGCGCCGACGAGGCCGTCGCCGGACGCCAGCGCGATCCTCTCCACGGGCACCGCCCGCAGCGTGCCCAGCGACCCCGCCATGGCCTCGTCCAGCAGCGCGCAGAGCGCCTCCGCCTTGTCGTCGTCGTCGGCGGCGTCGCAGAGCATCTCGATGATCCGCGACCTCGCGCTCCGGATCTCGCCGCGGGAGAGGAGACCGTCGGCGTCGGCGGCCTCGATGGCGGTGTCGATGAGCGGGAACGCGTCCAAGAATGGCTTCCAGCGGCGCAGCGCCATGTCGCCGGCTTCGCGAGATCGAGCTTGCGGATTGATCCGATGGAAGAAGACGGAGGGAGATGGCTAATGGAGGGATGTGCTAGGTGCTCCGATCCCCCTGGTGACTTATAGTGGTGGAATGGCGGCGGCGGCAGTCGGACTCCGAGCGCCAAAACCGAGACGAAGTCGAGTCGAGATGCGTGGCTTTCACGCGCGCGCGCGCGTTTCTCCCGGCAAATTTTGAGTCGGAAACGTGGGTTTCCTTTTTACGCACAACCGATCTATCCAGGGAAGTTTGGAAACAAGTTTTTATTTTCTCACGCTGTTTATGGCGTCGATGATTTGAAGCCGTGATTTTTTTTTAGATGATGCAGAGGGTTTGGATTGGATGCTCACGTTGTGCATTGCTAGCTGAAAATTGTGCGCTGCAGCCTTCCCGGGAGGGGTGGACACTTTGCTAGCCACCCTTCTGGACTTCACAATTAATTCTAAAAAAATCGATTTGAATACAAAACATGCACTGATTTCAATTGGGGACATGGTTTTGGGGATTGGGACCGTCAGCACAATTCTCAGTCTGGGACTGGGAGCTAGAATCAGGTGGGGAACCTTGTGGGATTGCAATTAACTTTCATCTATAGAGAGAACGTGCAAGTTGAGGAACTGAATTTTTAGATTTGGGAATTAGGATTGGATTTAGAACTGTCTGAACTTGGAACTGAACCTTCAACTCAAGAAGGGCTTCCCAACAACACTGGGCTGCGTCCAGGCAACATGCTGTACAGTGAACACTACATCGGGCAACAGTGCAGTATGAGACAGACACAGAGAAAACGAAATGATGAGAATGCAAGGTTATACTCGACCGGACACAGGTACACAGATTCACAAGAAGTCATGTTTAGCAAAAACATAGGAGTAGCATGACTTTCTCACAGGACGGCTGGTTTTCCCAAACCAGTTCACAACTCCTGCCTAGTCATCGGCATTCAGAAAAGAGGTAGTACCAAAGCTATCACCATCATCTATCAACCTACTTATTAACAGCCAAGAAATGCCTTCTTGCAGAAAGACTGATTAGTTACCCTACGTTGAGACAGACTACTGGCAGCAGCGTAGTAAGATCCACATACCAGCAGCAACGACTTCCTTTTCGTCTCTCTTTAAACTGGGTAGAATCAACGAATAACAAACGAACAGAATGCATATGTCGATCGGTCTACTTCTGTACAGGCGATTTGATATGCTTTGGGGACGATCCAGCAGCCAGCCGAATCACACCGGGACCCGTCTTCCCCTGAACCGAGTGATCAGCTGCAAAATTCGGACAGGCAGGAAACATCAGCGATAAAGGGGGGAAAACACCTGGAGAACAAGGCAGCTGAGCTGACGGATTAATGAGCTGTAGTGCTGTACTATATGAAGATCATACCGAAGTCAAAAAGGGATGGTGGAATATCCAACCGAAGGAAGGACTCTTTTGCAGGTAAACAGCAGCAGTTGGCCAGAAACCGCTGAGAGGAAATTCAGAAGGTGTCAGACACAATGACCAAATGTTTCTAGTCCATATGCTGACAGAAAAATGCACTGCCAGGTGCCAGAAGCCACGCAAATTATACAAGAATAACTGTAAAGAAATTACCAACCTGAAGAGCATGATGAAACCGTATGACTCCACCATCATTCCTAAGGCAGGCCATCCAATGAGGACCAGGAAAAAGCCAAACCCGAAAGAGATTGAACCCTGCACAATTAATAAGATACACCAGTGAGACAAGAATGGAAATGGAACTGAAACGGCATGCTTTTCGCAGTGATGATATCATTATCAGGACCTTGTGATTCTTAGGCTTGGTGAAGAATTGCACGGTTGGCTTCAGCCCAATGGTCAGTAAGACGCCAGAAACGAAGAGAATCTGGCAGCATGGCAAACAGCAGTACGTATCAGTAAACAGGAGGCTGGAATGAAGGCAGAATCCATCAACAGGATGAATTATTCTTACATTCCCCATTGCCAGGAATCCCTTGTCAAACAGCATAATGATCCCAAGGAATGAGAAGAGAACTCCAAATCCAGTCAAGCCTAGCCCAATCTCTGTCGGGGAAAAAAGATGGGAAACAGTTTAGCAAAAGTTGACAAGCGCGGATGCATTGTACATTTCAATAGAAGCACAAAACAAGAAGCTGAAGAGTCATAAAGTTCAATAAGAAAGCTAGTACATTTCAATAGAAGCACAAAACAAGAAGCTGAAGAGTCATAAAGTTCAATAAGAAAGCTAGTTTACTGAATACATTGTTACTAATGGATTGTCCCTCCTGATCAGAAAAGAAACTGCGCGCCATGTTGCTGAACTACATCTGGCAATTGCTAAGCAGTGGATGACCAAACATCAACACATATGATTGAAATTCTTAATCTAAACGCATGTCTCATTCATAGAGGCAAACTCGTTTTCTGTACTAATCAGAATGTATGCTGTGTGAAGAGACTAGAGATGCAATGCTAATACTCAGAGCATAGTTTTCCTCATTTAACAGTGGTAAAACATAGTGCTTCTACTACATCAGACAATTTCTCATCATGGATGACCAAACATCAAAAAAAAAAGGTCAGCAATGGTTTAGCAAGAGTTGTTTTAATCAAGTTTAGGAAGAGTTGAAAAGTGCTGATGCATTACAGAATCTAGATGACATCATAAGACAAGAAGCTGAAGTGTCAAGTTTCACATAAGGAAACTAATGTCCTTAGCATACTGTGTATTGTCAGTAACCATTTTCAGAGACTAATGGATGGTCCCTCCTGATCAGGAACTAAGTGCCATATCCCTGAACTACATCTGGAAACAATTGTTCATCAGTGTCTGACGACCAAACATCAAGCATAATTGAAATTCTTACTCTTTTTGTATATAAGAATTCGTAGAGGCAAACTCATTTTCTGAGCTCTAACCTGATTGTACGTATTGTGCAGAGACCAGAGAGGCAAGTTTAAGAATCAGAGAATAGTCTTATCTCATTTATCCGTGGTGCAACCATACTACCCTCTTGTACTGAATGCATATACTTAACACTACATGAACGCTGGCAGATAAAAAAAAAGAGTAATGCAGAACATCGGCGAATTTTAGTGAGAAATCTTCGCCAGACTGTACATAATGTGAACGGACTAGCAATGCAATGCTAATATTCAGAGCATGGTTTTCCTCATTTAACCGTGGCAAAACATAGTGCTGTTACTGCATCTGATAATTTTCACTAGTGGATAACCAGACATCAACAAACATGATTAGAACATTTAGCAAGAGTTATTTTAAGAAAGTTCAGCAAGAATTGAAAGGCGCTGATGCATTATAGAATATAGATTACAGCATGAGACAAGAAGCTTAAGTGCCACAAAGTTAATGTACTGAACATGTTATGTATTGTCAGTAGACATGTTCAGCTACTAATGGATGGTCCCTCCTCATCAGAAACTATGTGCCATATTCATGAACAATATCCGACAATTGCTCATAAGTGTCTGACTGAAGATTAACAAGTATGATTAAAAAATTTATTCTGATTGTATATCACAATTCGTAGAGGCAAACTCATTTTCTGAACTCTAACCTGACTGTACATAGTGTGCAGAAACCAAAGGCAATGTTAAGATTCAGAGCATTTTTTTTCCTCAGTTATCAGTGGCGCAACCTATTACTACTCCGTTGTACTGAATGCATATGCTTAACAGTACACTAACGTGGGCAGATAAAAAGTGGTGCAGAACGTCAGAGAAATCTTCAAGCAGAAGGATGACAGAGGTTACATTAACACGTGATTGATTCATTGACCCCAAAACTCTGCGGCAGTCGTACTAGTACTAATGGGCGCGGATAATGATATGATTTGGATGTGAGGTAACCATTCCAATCACCCTAATCCTCCCACCAAACAACTCAAACAGCGCGGAACCGAGAGGCAAACGCGGCGCGATCTTCCACCCGCAACAGCAAACGCAGCGAGAAAGCGAAGCAAGCACTGAACAAATCTCCCCACCCAAACAGCTAGCGGACAAGCGAAAAGGACACGCAAAACGCATACACCATCTCATCTCACAAACACGCAGCACCAGGCGCCCTCACGAAGTCACAAGCCGCAAGCGACAGAGAAAGGGAACCGAGCGGGTGGGCGAGGAGTCGCTTACTCTTGCGGTCGTTCATCTCGAAGGAAACCATCGCGCCGACGACGACCCGCAGCGAATTCTCCTCCTACCGCAAGCGACCAGCCACCGCCTGCAACATCGGAGAGAACAGAAGCAGATGTGTAGTTAGGAGAAGAAGAAACCATGCCGCCGCCATAAACGACGAAGCGCGCGCGATCGAGGGAGTAGGGTTTCGCGAGCGATCGGAGCGCGGACGCGCGCACTTACCTCTCTCTCTCCGAGAGCCGCGGATCCGGAGGCGCACGAGGGAGCGACGCCGGGCACGCACAAGGGGCGAGGAGGAGCGGCTGGCGAGTGGCGAGGGACACGCGCGGGCGCACGAGAGAGAGGCGGTTGGAGTGGAACAACTGCCGGTGATGACGAATGGATTCCCTCGGCCGACGGGGGTTTTATTGAGAATTGAGATGCGTCGGTTTCGGTCGGCGCGGACGCCGATGCTTTGATCGATCGGTCGGTCGAGCCGGCTTCGCGAGCGAAACCAACGGTGCCTTTGGTTGCGTTTGTGTGGCGCCTATGTGGCGCGCGATAACGCACGCGGCCAGCTGGAATCTTCCGGGATGGCTGATTGGCTGGCTACCTGCCTTGGCTCCGAAGAAAGCGCGGGACAAGCCGGAGCGGACCCCATTTCTTAGGCCTGAGGGTGATGAGAGCACCGGGCCAGTAGCCTTCGAACACGTGGATCACCCTTTCATTTGGACGTCTTCGTCCTGAGACTTGTCACTTGGGTGAGGGATATACACTCCCCCTTTTTTTATGTGTTTGCTACTACTTATCCCTGGAATTTAAAGATAAGATTTCTAAAAAAAATTCAAAGATAACTAGATAAGATTATGCTCGATTAGATCGAAATGGAAGAGCGGGAAGAGAAACAACAATCCAAGTGGCTTTTTCAGCCAACTACACTTCTCCGGTATAATTGGCTCTCCAGTACTATAATTCCATATAGACTGGAGATACCCACCCCTGATCAATTCTCACGAGTAGCTAATGATTCAGTAAAACCCAACATTGATTCCTTATTCATATATGTCGTTAATTGGGCAAATATGCCCATAGTGACTTGAATGAATACCTCGCTCGGTTTCAAAAACTCACCATGCTATCTTCGGCCTGTTCGCTTCAGCTTATAAGCCGGCTGAAAAACTGAAACGGCTGATTTGTTGTAAGAGGAAAATACTGTTTGGTGGCTGATAAGCTGACTGAGGGCCTGTTTGGCTCCATCCTGTTAAAGTTTAACACCCATCACATCGGATGTTTGATGCTAATTAGAAGTATTAAATATAGACTAATTACAAAACTAATTGCACAGTTGGAGTGTAATTCGCGAGACGAATCTATTAAGCCTAATTAGTCCATGATTTGACAATGTGGTGCTACAGTAACCATTTGCTAATGGTGGATTAATTAGGCTTAATAGATTCGTCTCGCGAATTAGCACAGGGTTCTGCAATTAATTTTATAGTTAGCTCATGTTTAGTTCTCCTAATTAGCATCCGAACATTCGATGTGACACTGTTAAAGTTTAGCACCTCGTATCCAAACACCCCTTGAATAAGTTGAAGCGAACAGGCCGCTTGTCATTCCTCCAAGACCCAAACATATCTTATATCATGGCGCCAGGAACCGTTTGTGTCAATGGAACAAGAAGGATGGGAGTGCACACCCACCACCAGCAGTACGACACTTCAGACTTCACTGTAGATTAGTAATGGGATCTGAACAAGTTCAGGTCACAACCATTGTGTATGTAACACTAGCACTACGCTTGCATAGTTGCACGTCAACGAGTGGCTAGTTCAACCGAAATTTCTTTTTTGACTAGGCAAATACTGAAAACACAACATTCTTATTTCCTAGTAGCAAGTTTGCAACCATTGTATAGCTTTCAATGACTTCAACTCATATTTGAAACAGCATCTCACCATGGAGAAGTCTGCCTTGGAACTGATATTAGCATGATATTCAACACAGAACAATCAAAGCAAAATTGAAACAACATAAAGTGACCAGAGCCTATATCTGATAATTGCAACAAAAAAGAATATGTTATTCACAAAGTAATGCATCATCTATGATCTATCATCGAGCCAACAACTTTTAAATTTATTGTAAAAAAGTAAATTATGTGTTTAAAGATCTTCCATAGGACTGTCTGCTCCTTTTCTCATTTATGTCCTTTCATGGTCATGAACCTAATTCAATTACACGTTGTGAATATGACATAACACCAGGTATGCAGGGGACAACAAAAAAGGAAAGACCCTTGTCCTTTGTTGCCCCGACATCAATGTGCATACACGATAGCTAGCTGAAAATCAAAGGCAACACACAATTCTTTTTAAGCAGCACACAGCTTTAGTGGCTACCAGAATATCAGGAAACTGCATATCCTAAGAAACCAGAGAACTATTTATAATTCAGGTGATTTGACTCATCAAATCTCTAATACATGCAAGTGAACATTCTACGTTCTCACTGAAATATCAACCAATCAGGCTTGCAAGTTGAAAAATAGCAAATCCAGTAACTGCTTAGTCGTAACCTTTATTTCTAAAAAATACGAGTATATACCATAAGTCATTTTGAACTTTCAATTCTACATACAGAATTATAGATTTTACTGGTTGTGAACTCCATGATCCAGAACCAACATAAATTGCTCATTGGAACATATATTGTAAAAAAAATCAAAAAGGTACATTTGGCTACCTGTAGTTTTCATCTAGTGACTCATGACCAACCAAGACTGTCTCTTAACTTAAAATATTCAATTAACAATTATACAGATGCAACGCACTCCTCCGATCCATGGATATTTACTGCAGTACAAAGAGAAGTTAAAAGCTAAGTCTGTGTGATTGAAGGTGACAGTTACATCTGCATAATTGATTAAATTGAGGATTTGCAATTGGTGTTCCACAAAGTACTACGAATTTGGTACACATCATCAACAAAGCTAAATTTTAACTTCAAATCTTCAAGTATACAGATGCAGCTATCAAGTATCAACTAACTGTCCTTGCAGTTAGGTATTCTTCATTGAAATGCCAGCTGCTATGTCCTAGATCAAATAATACAGTTCTAACCCCACAAGTATTGTGTACAACAAGTGGTTGACTTGTTTAGATAATAAGTTAACAACTGAAACTCCTCTATAATTGTGCGCATGGAAAATGAACATTGTTGGGTTGATTCTGTATATGATAAATATATAGTTTAACAGACCTGCATTATTCATTGATCAAGAAAACAATCCCGCCCCAGAGCCCGATAACTAACAAAGTTCAAGTATACTCCCTACATTGAAATGGGTAAAAGCATAAGCTCTAAGCCCTATTGATACAATCATTCTTGAGGATTAACCACTTCGTAACAAGAAAACCAGAATGGATGAGCGCATGCAAACATTCATGCACAACCTATACATATGCAATGGCAAGATTCACGGTTTATAACTTAATATTTTAGCAGCACACCAGGTCCATGAAACAAACACCAGTTCCTCATCTCACGCGCATCTCTAATAGACAATGGATACTACTAGACCATGGATAATTTCCAACGAAATGCCAAAATAACAGCAAATTTCGGTGGATCAAAACGCGGGCGCCAGCGCCTTACTCCTCGGAAGCGGCAGCCTCCGCGGGCGCCGGAGCGGTCGCCGACGAGTCCTCCGAATCCTGCGCGCTGGCCTCGGCGGGCGCCGCGGCGGCGGCGGCGGACCGGGACTTGGCGAGCTCGAGGAGGCGGCGGCTGACCTCCTTGGAGTACGCCTGGAGGACCTCTATCCCCTCCTCGACGGAGGCCGGGGACGCGCCGGCGGCGGACTCGGAGGCGGCGGCGAAGGCCTCGGCCTCGACGGCGGCGGCGGCGCGCTCGGCCTCGGGCTCCGGGACGGCGCCGTAGCGCTGGGAGAGGACGCTGGGCGCCGCGAGCGTCTGCACGAGGCGGCGCACGACGGCGTCGCGCGTGCGCTGCGACGGCGGCCAGATGCTCAGCGACGGGAGCAGCGCCTCCGCGGCCTTCGCGCCGGAGGCCGGCGCGGTGGCGGATCCCTCGGAGGGAGCGGGCTGGGTGCCCTCGGCCGCGGCGTTGGGGGCGTCCTCCGCCATGGCTGCGGGAAAGAGTGACCTAGAGGGAGGGAGGGGAGATCTGTCTGTGGCGTGGCGGGGGGTGGGGGGATGAGAAAGATGGAGAAGGGGAGACGGGAGAGTCAGGATCACAAGACAAGAGTGTGTGTGGGGAATGTCACAAAAAAAAAAAAAGAGTGTGTGTGGGGAGAGACTTGCAGGCGGGGTTTTGTTTTGTTCCGGCGTTCGGCATACTGTTCTGGAAGCTCAGCAGGTGCGCGCGGCTGGGGTTTCTGTTGGACCGCGGATATAGGCTAGGAGCCCGTCCAGTTATGGCCCTTTTCTTTAAACGGGCTGGGTTAGCGTCTTGAGTTATAAAGCCCATTTGTCTATTGGGCTGGGTTTTGTTTTCGTTTTTCCCGGCACAGTTTCGCTGAATTCTTTAGCTTCTGTACGTTGACTTGTTGCCCTACGCCACTACCTGACTAGTGGTTGTACTATATTACTGTTATACCAGCACGGTATTTTTCATGCTGCAACAAAAAGTGCCGCCACTGCAGAGTTTTGTGAACACTTCCATGATTGATTCCATCGAAACACAAGTGAGTTTTTCTAGAACCACAACAAGTAAGTTAGGTCCGTTTGGATGGGTTAAAGGCAACAATTAGCTAATTGATACTCCCAATTTGGATGAGTTGGTGCTTTAAGGCTAATCCCAGTAGAAATTTCATAGAGGTTTCGTGTACATTAAAAAGGTGACACATCAGCATATGTGATGACATGGCATGGTAGTTATGAAGTGAAAGAGGGAAGGAGTTTCATCAGGATGAAATTGTGTATACATTATTTCCAAGACTATGAAATCTATTGAAACTTGCATTGGGGGCTATAGAGTTTCATTTCATCTAACCATATCCAATCACATGTCTCACAATTAAATGTTATGAGCATTCTATGAAATCATGAAATAAAACTATGCAATAAGACTCTCTATTTCATTCATGAGAATACACTTCATGAGATGATATGACATCCTTGGAAACACGTGCATTGGGACTAGCCTAACCATGCAATCCAAACTGGACATTAACCTTCAACCTCAAGGGCATCGTATTCAGCGTAACACTGTCACAGGACTCGACAATCCAGATTCCCGTGTCCATGTCTCCACTCCGACAGCGGAGGCTCGGAGCAGTTAGAGAACCGCGGCAGTGCGGCACGGCGGCAGCAAAAGCCCCGGCTCTGCCCCATGGCAGTGGAAAGCTGAGCCGCCAGCCGCGGGGACAGGGGAGAGACAGCCGAGGCACGGCCGCGCACCGGAGTCCAGCCGCTGCAGGCGCCGCGCGACGCGACGGTGCACGCACGCAGCACGCCGCGCTTTCTTCTGTCCGGCCAGAGGAGAGAAAAAGAAGCCCGGCGCTGCACGCAGCTGCAGCGCGCATAGGCTTTGGAGCCTCGAGGCCTTTCTCCCCGTGGAAAGCTGTGTCCCCTGTTTCCCGGGCCATTTTCACCTGCTCCCATTTACTTAATCTCACCATCATCTTCCGCTAACCTCCGATTCTCGCTAACTAACCTCCCCACCTAAAAGCATCTCGGAAAGACGATAAAAAAAAGGAACCCTGCACGGCGCCCAATTTGAAACGACACCAGAGATGGGCAGATGGCTCAATATTTGCGGATTAAATAGCTCATCGGTTTCTGAAGATTGGCAAGCTACAATGATAGAGCTGGGGGAAACCTTCAGCCGCAGCATGTTTTCCCTTTTGAAATGTTGATGTTCCTGCTGCAAATGATTCAGAGTTTGCTAAGCATTTTGATTTTCGATTCCCATGGTAAGAAAAGGTTCACTTTGCAAATGATTGCGTGCCAGCAGCACCTACCTTGTTTAGGCCACAAAAGGCCTTTTCAACTTTTGTTTCAGCTTTGACTCTTTGCATGCATGCCCCATTGTTCTGTTACATTAGGACAGCAGAAGATTCAGAACACACCAGCTCCTCTCACTCACAGGAGTAGAGTGCAGAGACTGTCCACTCTCCCGCTCTACCCTACTCCATGCACGAGATGGCCAGTCAAAGGCTGCTGCTCCTCCTGGCGCTCCTCCTCCTGACACTGCTCGCGGCGGCGGTCGCCGGAGAAGGCGACGACGTGCCCGCCGCCGGCACAGACGGAGCGAATGCCACCGCCGGCGCGGGGACACCGGCCGGCGGGACGCTCGACGTGCGGGCGAGGAAGTGGTGGCGGTTCCCGGCGACGGAAGGCCTGGTCACGGGCAGCGAGCGGAGGGTGCCCAACTCATCGGACCCCCTCCACAACCGCTGATGCGTTGTGCACTTGTGCGCCAATCGCCTACCGTTCGTGCATTCCTTCGTGCTGCTTCAACTTCTGCTAGTAGCCTGGTAGTTTTACTTGCCCGATGCTTTTGGCTGCAGAATGTGGCTTAGTGTTTTTTTTTTTTGAAAGGGAGAATGTGGCTTAGTGTTCAGAGTTCAGAGAATTGAATTGCGTATACGAGTAAATGTAGCTGATTTTGGTTTATAGCTGGTTTGCCAGCTCGAGTGCTTGTAATCACAAATTCATCGGCAGTTTGCACCGTTTGTATATAAGTTTCCTTCGAGTTTGTCTTTGCCTTGAAACTCCCTGACAGTTTGACCTTAAAACAAGTTTGTCTTTGCCTCTTTTACTGAATATCATCTGAATCGAGTGCATTTCGTAGAGGAGTTCAGGATTCTATGATGATTGTTATACCAAGTGCATTTCAGTTCTACAGTTCTAGTAATCTGAACCAAGTGAAGCGTTCTTTGAGTTCAGAAGTCTGCAACTCTGCACAGTGCTACTGCTACGACAGTGGAGTAAGTTTCTCCTTTCCAGGCCATTTCTGCCAAAATAGTGAAATACGGGTCGTAGCACAGAAAGGAGTGGGAAAAGGCAAACGGGGCCGTGGACCCACCTGTCAGCCTCCCTTTCGAGCAACCCCGGTGGCCGGGTTCCTCCTCCCCTCTCGTCTGCGTCAAAACGTCGAACGGCTCGCGCGCGCAACGCCGCAACCGCAACCCCCACTTTCCGTGAACCAGCAGCCGCCGCCGCCGTCGCCCGATGTCCGTCACCACCAGCATATCCCTAGCGGTCGCCGACGCCGTATGGGCGGAGATCAAGTCTGCGAGCTGCGCATCCGACGAACACCTATCCATGTAAGTAATGCCGAACCGCCCGGCGTCCCCCGTCTCGCGCGGTGTTCCCGCTGTCCCGCGCATGCTTCACTCGGATCCCTGACATGCTCGCGCTCCACGCAGATTGGAGACGCTGTTCGGCAAGAACATGCTTCGCGCCTGCAAGATCGTCGACGAGCGCGGCGTCCGCCGCGTCACCGGCGCGCCCAGCGGCCGCTCGCTCTTCCTGGTCGGTGGCTCCGCGTCTTTTGATTCACCCAGACGGTTCGTTTTCCAACCAGACTAACAAGCAGCTACTTGACCCGTGACCTCGTTCCTTGTGTTTGGGCTGCAGGTGATGGGGGAGTCGAAGAGGAAGGAGGAGTACCTCTGCTTCCCGGAGCACCTCTGCACCTGCTACTCCTTCTTCTACGACATTGTCGGGCGCGGAGAGCAGCTATGCGTAAGTTCTCTTTCTGCAGCTACTGCGTCATAAACAACCAAGTAAAGTTATATCTGTGCAAACCACGGAAAGATTTGATGGATTAGCAGGTCAGTTGTTTAGCTCGTGGCTACTGAAATAGTAGCTGAATTTTGGAATGTTATTTTGGTCTTTGCAGTGTAAGCACCAGTTAGCGGCGCGGCTTGCAGAGGCTGTGGGAGAACACCAGGAGATGGAAGTTACAGATGAGGAGCTCGCACATATGCTTGCAAAGCTCTGACAGTGTGCAACTGAATTCTTCAGAATGCACATAACATTTATGAATTGTTTCTTACTTTCTCCTCCTCTCCCAGTAACACTGATGCAATGTACATGTACTTATGCATAAAGTCGTAAAGATTACAGTAGGAAAATGGCATGCCAGAAAATAGGGTGGAATCAGCATGCCATCATCAACTTTTTGTTTATATTGAACAATTGACTTAAGAATGTAGCCTGATGTATTCATAGTCATATGAACTGATTGGCGAATTTAGATGAATAATTTGTTCGTTCGCTATTGAGGTAGCTTCATGTGCTCCTTTTACCTATTTTTCTTCTTTTGACAATTTATTGGTCTTTCTCTATTTTGATATTTTTTATGATGTCTTGCTGGAGCAATTCTTGAGTAACAGGGGAAAGAAGATATGATATCGCACAATGATATGTGGTTGAAAGATCAAAGATTTTTCCCACTTGAAGATGTTGGTGCATATGCCTCTTCATGAAAAGATATATTCTGCAGTAAATAATATTTAATTGAATTCTACAAGAATGCATCAGTACAACAACTAAAGCTATTGAATACTTTTGGTATAGTATCTTGTGAATTGAAATCCTCAGTTTGCCCATAATTAAATATGCTGAAGATAATCCCAAATTTGCCCAGTACTGCATTTACAACATTCTACAGTGTTAATTTTGATGATACTTTTAAACTGTTTTGAGGTTTTTCTATATGATATTAAAATATACTAGATGCCATAAGCTTAGAACACTGTGATCGGTTAATTTTTTAAATATGTTCGTAAGTAGCACCTTTCAGTAATATTTAAAGTCATAAACAACCAGGGGATCGGTACCCAGAGGACTGTGTAACTTGCTTCTGTGAAATTAGTTTCTGCTCACACACATCTTAGCTGAAAAGATTTTTTACATGCGGTGTAACCATTGGAAGGAGTACAGTGGAAATATTGCAATTCAATCATTTGTGCTGTTGTGCTCTTATTTGCAATTAGTTTACTCATGATACAACCTGGCGATTTGCTAAATATGTCTCATGGCATCTCACTTATCATGTATTTACCCTTACCTCACCTTGTTCTCATGCTTTCTCTAGACAATTCTAATGATGTGCCCTTCCTTCCAACTGAAAAAGAATATGTTCTTGTTCTTTACATGTATACTTCCCTTGATGCGTCAAGGTGTTGTCACTCTTGATTCATATTCTTTCACATTACTTTGCATGGATTCTTTGATATGCAAAGAATCCATGGCTCTTGTCTTAAATTTGTGCGATACCTGCATCTTGATTACAATTTTTAGGTCATATCACTTGGCTACAATATATGTTTTCATAAGTATAGCTGCTTTGTTAGATATTTGCAAGATTAAGACAGTTAGACATTATATGATAAAGTCACCTAGTGTTGCATGATAGGCTTGAAGTCTCGAACAATCGTGACGGCTAAGATTTTCCAGCATATAAATATTTGTTATTTCTAAAGAGGCAAAATTCTTGCAGATGGTTGATCTCAGTAACAGGGTTTACCAATGGAGTAAATGTATGATTGTGAACTGGACTTATAGCTGCAATCTAGTTACCACAGAGATGCAGGGTGCAAGCTAAGAAAGATGCCTTATTTTTAGATTTAGAATGATCTGTTTCTCTATAGAAAGATCATCTTATCATTGTAAAAAATCCATAAAAGCTACATAGGTTGTTACTTTATCACTTTATCATCCATAACTTGTCTTCATCATATATGTTCAGTAAACACCCACAAGTGATCATGCACTCATTCCCACACTTTATTTTTATTCATTGCAGCTTCTAGAAGAAACTCTCTTCTGTCAGGCCAAGACAGACATCAGTCGTGCATTAGTTTACTAATAGACACCAATTGCATCTCTGTCCGGCATACAAGCACCAATTGCATGCGACTTGGGCTTTGACCAAGTCGATTAGACCTTCAACCAGTTCTAAGTGTGCAGTTGCAGATTGGTTGAATTCTTGCCAACTTGATCCAATATAACCAGGTTTATATGACCTATGGGATGGGAGGATGCAAGAAACTACAGAGTAGATAGAAGTGCAGTTTCTTTCAAAGAAAAATAGAGATAGAAGTGCAGTTGCTAGACATGCACAGGGGCAGGTTTAAATTTTTCATTCTCGCAGTGCACTTTATACTTGATCACCCAGCAGAAATTGTGAAAAAAGATTACACTTCTCAGAAAATTCTTATATATGACCCTATCTGTGAATTACAAATTTACAAGCGCAGGGTCAGGTCAAGATTTTTCTCTGTTTGCTTCTTTGATTCCTGTGAACCTGTTGTGAAGCTCCCTGGCCATACCAAACCAGCTTCTTCAATTGCAAAAGGCATCCAGGCACTCATTTGGCCTCCATCAAATCTTGCTACGACAACAGCAGCTCTTTCACCGTGCTCCTTCAGAACTGTAGAGTGGGAGTTCACTCTTAAAGGTTGGAGAAAGGAAGCAGCTGGAGGGAGGCCCATCATCATTTGAAATCTGTGTGACTTCCTTGCTGCACACCTCTCCCTCTTGTGTGCATTCTGGTGCCCGCCAAGGGCCTGCGAGCTGAAGAACTTTCTCATGCAGTAATTGCAGGAGAAAGTCCTATGTTGAGTGGCCACCGATTTGGCCTCGGGAGGCTTAGCAGGAGGCTGAGCTTCTTCACTTTTTGGCGCATCAAGACCCAACTTCAGCCATGGTACTGAGGTATTATCATCGGCTTGGCCAGCTTCATCAACTTGTTCTGCTGACTTCTGCTCTTCCACCCCAGGTACTCTCTCCATTCTCTCTTTGTTGGAAGTAGCAGAGGAGAGGGTTGCTCAAGGTTTGTGATATCCTGGTTCACTCTTCTTTGCTATAAAAAGAAGCGGGGGGGTCTGCGGGTGGCAATAATTCAACGGAAAAGGCAAGTTATCAGTACTTTGAAGTGGACCAGGATATGCTAGTTTGCAGTAGTGGCAAGCATGTTGGTTCTCGTAATTCCACAGGACGATATGCCTGTCATGTAGAGTGACTGGCTAAAAACAGAATTCGGTTTCTTGTCCATCTCATTCCCGATCAGATCTGGACCTATTTTGGATAGCTGTGTTATACATTTCTATCAGGTACAGTCCTGTGACCTCATACAGGCCAACGATTGGTTAGTTTTCCTATTCTGTGTGCCTGTCATCTGGGGATGCTTGCACTTGGAATTGTCCATGTCTAGAGAAGTATAAGAATATATGCTGAAAAAGAAGTCTTCTAAGTTGCCCCCTTTTTGTGAGGAAGTCTTCTAAGCTCTAACTAGCAAGCAAAAATTACCCAAAAAGAGAGAGAAAACTTGATTTACAAATTACTTTTATTCCTTGGAATGGCAAAGTTTTCTTCATCTTTTGCTAGTACCAAAGTTTAGGTGGACTGAAAACAGTTCTTTCCAGGGTCATTTGTTTAACTGACAAATAGCATGCTTTACTGAGAGTTGCTATGACCTATCACCTATCAGTGCTCTGTTACTCATCTTTGAGCTTATCTGAAACACTGTCTTTCTGTCTCTTCAGGCTCAGGCACGGACGCGTCGCATTATTCAACACCAAAGCCCTAGCTTCATCACCACATGACATCGGTGGCTTTCAAGTGACTTCAGGTGAGTGCAGCTGCCACCTCCCGCTAGCCAAAGCCTACACGCCATTCAGCATTGGCCAGTCTCCGGGCTAAAGAACAGAAGCTTTCCGCTGAGAGGCAAGTGGATGATGCACTCACGGCGCAAATGATTGTGCTTTTTCCTACGCAGCGATATGGTGGGTGTCCGCTTTTACCTGTTGGTACATGCGGCTCGACTTGGGGGGACGGCAAGAGTGACAGCCGGAACTATATTCTGATGATGTAGAACCCTACGGGAAATAGACACCTGCTGCGCTCTTTTGATCGACTAGTCAGAGAGAAATAAAAACAATCCTGATGCTGATATGGTGTTAGTGGAATGGTGACTCCGACTCGTGCCCCCGGCGGCGGCTTGATCCGGAGGAGGTGGCGAGCGAGCAGAGCAGGCCTTTTGTCTATCAGCGTTCAGCTGTTGTATTGTAGGCAGGTGACGCCTGCCATGTCGCTTTGTTGATTGCTATTACATGCAGCTTTCGCTTCTGCATTCCTTCCCGTTACAGTATCACAGTGCTCTAAGAAGACAGCTGAAGGTGAGGCGTAAAGAGAAAGCAAGTTGAGGTAAGGACGCAGAAGAAGTTCAAAGCTTAATTTTTAAGCTTTCTTTTCTAGTTTCTTTCTTTCTTCTCTTTTGTGTTCCGCAGTTTGAGAATTGGATCTAAGTACTCGTGTAGCTTCTCGTTACGTAGTCAGGATTGTTTCTTTGTGGTCGTAATTCACACGTGAATGCTAAAAAAAATAGTATCACAGTGCTGAATACAGCTGGGCGGGGTGTTTTGTTCCATGTGCCCTATGACGCATCGTCTTGGGTGGGTGACATCTTTGGCTGGTCCGCAGGGAACTGATTCTGGCGCAGCAAGCCAGGAAGAATGGAAAAGTCTTGGGTGTTGTTCTCCAAGCAGCTCCATGATTTCCACTCGGATTTGTTCAAGCACCTATCGTCTATCGATGATCGCGATACTATACCATGTGCTGTCTACCTCTGCCTTTTGAGCCACCCCCTCGAATTATTTGATGAAAAGTCGTGTACGTTCTTGCTCGACTGACACTGAGGTGTATTGTGTACTGGAATTATTGGTTGGATGACGTTTTTTACAGTGTTTTTATAACGTTTTGACAGTGGTCAGGTGACGATTGCCGCCGGACAGAAACGATGATCCTATAGTATAGTTTCATACACAAAGCAACACCCCAAGCGAACTGAGAAAGCAGAGTTGCTGAGTCAACGTGGGCTGCGCTGGGAACTGCGAAGGCGGGCCGCGCTGGGTCATGGCCTCATGGGCTATGACTTCTTTGGGCCGCACCGCACTGGCTGGGTCGCGCCAGGTGGGCCGTGGGCATCAGATTTGGCTCTTTACTGGCCCTGCTTAATCCCAGTGACCTCTTTGCCGATCAAGTTTCGCTAAGAAGGGTGTGATACCTTTGGAGTCAAAATCAGCACCTTGCATACTTTCTCGCCCATCATGGCATGACGCCGCCACAGGGATATTTCCGCCCTACAGAGCCATGCACTAGAAACGGTCGCTGCTCTGCAGTCTGTGTACAGCTCTGTACCAGCCTTCTCACCTATCATCCGTTTGAGTGGCCGGGGACAACTTGGCAGCACCGGTCCTCCGACGCCATGATGGGTCGTCGTTCGTTAGGTAAACACATTCCTTTACGACGGACACCAGACCAGGCCATGAGACGACCGGACCAGACGATATGGGCGCGATTGGGCAACGGCAGAAAGAGAGGGGGTGCTGCCAATGCCATGCTACCGCCCCCCGGCCTGCGTGCATGTGCCGTGTCTGCCTGTCGATCTGGTGCCCTTGTCGCGCCAATCCCTTTACCATCCTTCTCGTCCAGTCGTCCGTGCGTGCGTGGCTGCAGACGAGAGTACATGCCATCGATACATGCATGCATGCACACTGTCGACCTGCCTGCCGCTAGCTGCTGGTGATCTCTTCCACGGCAGCACGGCGCCTTTCTTTCCTCAGCTCACACCTTTTGATTATTCCCGCCTGCTGCAAAGGCTACGAGCTACAAGCACTATCTTGTGTAGCCAGATAATGGAGCTCGCCAATGCATGTCCAGGGCGCCTGTCTCCGACTGATTAACTTCACCATGCATGTCCGCGCTTAGGGTAGACAAACAGCCGAGTCCACGTCCAACGACCCAGCATTGCCATCAAATCCAGAAAGGAGATCCACGATCCGGCCGGCCGGGCTCACCACCATCGTCCACCAAGTCCTGCCCGGCCGGCCGGCCGGTCAGTCGACCAGTGGCTCGCACGGTGGAGATGCCATCAGAAAGGTTGTGTGTCGCGCGCGACTCGACTACTCGAGTGTCGACCAGCGCTCACTAGCGAGCGATCAGAAGGTTCCAGGGGATCGTCCGGGTTTTTATTTTGCCGCGTGCGTTTTACTGCGCGTTTGGTGTGCGTGTGCCCGTGCATGAACCGAGCCAGCAGCACTCACGTCAAGTAGATGTAGTGCGGTACAGGGAGACCTGCGATGCCACACATATTCTCTTGGTCTCTTACTCTGTCAGTTCCGGTCGACACTCATCATAATATCAAACAACTACGCTGCCAAGACACCGGTTTTAAGGTGAATTTAACTAATGTTGTAGATATTGGTATATTTTTTCTATGATGAATTGAATGTTAAAATTGTCACTAAGTAGAGAATTGGCCTTTAGTCCCGGTTGGTAGGGTGCAAACCTCCCGAAAATCCATCCGGGGTCACTCGACCGGGACTAAAGACCCTCTTTTATCCCGGTTGGTAATATGCGATTTTTCACGCGAAATATGCACGTGCGCGCTCGTGGGATTTGAACCCACAACCTCCAACCTCGCGCGTAGCTTCCTTGCCATCCCACCTACACACCACATCTGACTATATAGGGGATACTATCCTTTTGTATTAACTCGTGGGGACCCTTTTATCACCAACCGGGATAAAAGACCCCCTTTTATCCCGGTTGGTATTACAAACCGGGATAAAAGGGTTCGAGGGATTTCGTCCTCTTCCAGTCACCTCGTTGGGGACCCTTTTATCCCGGTTTGAAACACCAACCGGGATAAAAGGGGGTTCTTTTATCCCGGTTGGTGCTTCAAACCGGGATAAAAGGCCTCTCAGGATCTTTTTTTCCCACTAGCCTTTGCAACCGGGATAAAAGGTCCCAGTTAGTGAGCCCCCCACCAGTGACCGAGCTTTAGTCCCGGTTGGTGAACCTTTTGTCCCGGGCTAACTTTAAATCGGGACAACAGGGGGCGCATCGAAAGCCAATTCTCTACTGGTGTGTTTTAGTCATAACTAAACTAAAACGATCTGCCTTAGTACAATGTATGGAGTAATTTCTAGGGCGGCATGTACCACGAGTCCACGGGAGATTAGCTTAATTACGTTCTTCCAAGAACGTAAACACGCTTGGCATCGAGAGGGTAAAATAAAGCTCCACGAATCTGGGTTCTTGCCGCGTGCGTTTATACCGCGTTAGGTGTTCCCGTGAAGACGTGCGTCGATAATGTTTTGGTCTTTCGATTCTGTCAGCTTGGTAGGCTCGCGTGATCATCTTTACATGAGGATAAAGTATAGCGTAATAATTACCACTACTCGATGGCACTTGCCACGAGAGACTGACCGACGACACACGATGTTCAGACTGTAAGATGTGTGTGTAAAATTAAAATCTCTTTCAAGCGAGCGAAATGATGATGATCCGAGGCAATAAAATGGGTTAACTTATAGCCACCAGACCAAATAGCGCATCCCTCAGGTCGTTCTTTTTGTATATAAAATAGTTTTCCCCTGCCTGAATAGAAAGCATCCTTGAGGTTATTCTTAGCTCTGCATGACACGAATGGCTAGGCCTGCCACGGGAGAGGTTATGGGCAAATCCATTCTTGTTAACATCCAAATTCAAAAAATTATTATCCACTTCTTAGCCTCTCTAATCCCACCCATATCCAATGATAATTAACTTTGTGCTACATATATATACATATCCAATTGATTAATTGTATCCTCTCCATACCTTCCGCTCCTCATTTCTAATGAGTATATAATTTTTTATCCATACCTTCCTCATTTAAAGTGGGTGTGGATTTGAAGGGTGGGGATGGATATACAGTGGCGGGCCTACCAACGGCACAAGTGTTTCACAGTGGAAACCACGGTCTTTCGTACTAGTAAATTGGATCCGAGCTTCTGTTAAATATATAGCACTCCTTCCGTTCAAACCGCCAGCAAAATTTAATTGAGCAACTTAAAATATTTAAATTTAACTATTTATTGATAAAATTGTGATAAGTTTGATTTTTTTTCCCATAATAATTTGCCGGTAATTTAACCGGACGGTCGGAATATTTGGATCCAAATCCCTACAATTCAAATCCACAGAATTCAGTGCAACCTTGAGCTAAATCATAAAACTCCTGAGACCAATCCTCTCCTTCCATGCAGGGCTTAGGCAACTTCTTCATAAAAATCCGGTGAAACATATAGCAGGATTGCACGACACGTGTCCGTATGTATCTACTCCATTGGCTGAAGATGATTGTGAAACCTAGCCAAGTGGAGGGTCTTCTTCACTTTTTTTATCTGTCTATCTTTGAATGGCCGCCGTACGCGTGACACGTTCATAGAAAAAGTGATTTTACCGTCCTTGTTCGTGTCTGTACATGCTACTCGCCCAACGCTAGACTTGCCGGTCAGTCAAGACGCAGATTTCGTGCTGGTCGCCGGCTGATTTTACTTTATTTGATGAATACTACCACACCATTCTTAGCTGTATTTTTTGTATACTTTTTCTTAACTGTAAATTAGAAGAGCGATGATCAAGTGCAACATTAGCAGTTAGCACCAGGATTTTTTACTGTTTTAGCTCCAATTCCTTTTGCGAGGTATCATCAGTCCAGGATCATCGCAGCAGCCGTTTGTTGTCGCCTGCATATATTTTTTGCTGCGCGCGCGTCAGCTGATCGTATACTATATACTCGTATACGGACACGCGTCATGCAGTATACGTGCTCGATCTTTATTAGAAAGGTTCGATCAAATCAACAAACACATAGATAAAAACTTATGCCTTCGTCGAATGTCGTAGCTGATTCTTTCGAGCTCTATCGAATGAAATCGGTGGATTCCGAGGACTCTCTAAAGGAAAACAAGGAAGGTGAACCGAAACTTCTTCATTCAGTCATAAGATACGAAGATGGTTTGACATATCTCAGAAAAGAATGATGGTTTAGTTTCTAAAAAAGAAAGATGATTTCAAGATGCTAAACTGAATGACGCACATGCATGTGTGAGAAGAACTGCGGTGGAAGTAACTCGATTACATGCCAACAAAACAGCTTTCGGTGCTGACCTTCATCTGGATGTTTGCTCGGGGGTGTTTGGATACCACCCGCTAAAGTTTAGCACCTGTCACATCGGATGTTTGATACTAATTAGGTTTATTAAACATAGACTAATTACAAAACTAATTGCACAGATGGAGTCTAATTCGCGAGACGAATCTATTAAGCCTAATTAGTCCATGATTTGACAATATGATGCTATAGTAACCATTTGCTAATGATAGATTAATTAGGCTTAATAGATTTGTCTCGTGAATTAGCTTAGGAGTTCTGCAATTAATTTTATAATTAGCTCATATTTAATCCTCCTTATTAGCATCCGAACATTCGATGTGACACTGGTAAAGTTTAGCACCTAGTATCCAAACACCCCCTACTAGCAAACATGCATACATGGTGATACCAGATAAGTGGAAAGTGACGAACTAATAGTAGATAAATTAGCTATCTGTACTTTTGTCTATATGTAAAAGAGTGTCCATATTCCTGGTATAGAAAAATGGAAAAGAAAAGGAGAATTCATATTCCTTGTATCTGTCTCGCTACGGCTTTCTTGTTTGCTTCCAACTAATTTCCTAGCTCGCGCACATTATTAAGCAGCTGATGATAGCCTGATACGATACTCCCCAACCCGAACAGTCGAACACACGAGCCGTATCGAATCGCACCTACAAGCGTGGCTTCGTTGCTAATGCGTGGATTACGTTTTGTTTTATGCTACTAGTTGTAGGAGAGATGATCCTACTTGTAACAAAAATTAACAGATAACTCCACACACTTGCAGTGTCACCGAAGTCCAAGGTAGCCGGTAAGCCCGC
Organism: Setaria italica; assembly: GCF_000263155.2. NCBI lineage: Eukaryota > Viridiplantae > Streptophyta > Magnoliopsida > Poales > Poaceae > Setaria > Setaria italica. The sequence continues at coordinate 44,807,806 of NC_028451.1, read as the reverse complement.
TACCCAACCACCATGCAAGACACAGCAAAGGTCATGGGCTTTGCAGTTCACACGGACACTTTTACAGAGGCGGCCACCACCCCCGGTAATCGACGACGGCGACGACCAGCAAAGATGCAAAATGACTGTCACGATCACGTACGGGTGCCCGCCCCTAGAAATTCCCGGCACGGGCGGGCGTGTGCGTGCGTGCGTGTTCGCGCGCGGACAAAACAAAAGGCTCGCCCGAACAAGTGTTCTTGTTCCCTTCGGGTTCACGTGACGGAAACCCCCAGCCTTTTTCACGTTCCCCTGTCGCGCAAAAGCGAAGCTTCCCTTCCTCGCCGGCGCATCTTTTCCTAATAACCGCGCGTCGAAACAACCGGTGCGGATTTTCACAGCCTCCTCGGCTGCGCGTCCACCACGCCGCCTGCCAGCCTCGGCGGTGGCGCGCGGTGGCCTGGCCTGGCCACTCGAGCTGTGCTGTGCTAGCTCACTACGCGGCCGCGCAACCGACGCACGCGGCGGCCTCGTATCGCCACCGCCCCCCCAAGGCTGGCAAGGCCGCCACTCCCGCCGCCCCCCGACCAATGATGCGTGCGGGCGGCAACCGCATGCCCTGGGCGGCCACTGTACACCGTACGCGCACGTCGCAGCCAGCCAACCCGCACGCACGAGCCACGCCGGCCGACGGCCACGGCGACGACGAGCACGAGCAGCGCCGCTCTCCCCCCGCGTGCTGCAATAAACTTTTGCGGCCGCGGCCGGTGATTCGAAGTTTCGTCGGACGCGAACCGTATCCCGGCCGGATCTCCGCACCCTTCTCGCAGCCCCGGAATATAATTCCCCCTCCCCTCTTTTCTTATTCATTATTCTCCCAGCGCCACGGCCGAGCGCGTTGTGAGTTCGTGAGCCGAGTGACAGAGCACAAAAGGAATATTTATCCGCCACGCCGTCCACCCAGGCAGGAATCAATGAATCATCCCATCACTAAGGGTGCGTTTGGTTGGGAGACAATGTAGAACGGGACGGTCCCGTTCCAGTTTTTCGGGATGGGATGATCCCATTTCTTGTTTGGTTGAATGGGATGGGATGATCCTATTTTTTGTTTGGTTGGAGAGATCGCTATAGACGGGACAAGCACCGTTTTCTTCTCCTGTTAACACCGTTCGTGGGACCCACCTGTCATACTAACAGGTATTTTCTTCCTCCACCGGCCGGCCGCGGTGGAGCTCGCGCCCGCCGGCCGCCGCTCGCGCCCGCTCGCCCGCCGGCCGCCGCCCGCGCCCGCCCGCGCCCGCGCCCGCCCGCGCCCGCTCGCCCGCCGGCCGCGCCCGCTCGCCCGCCGGCCGCCGCCCGCTCGCCCGCCCGCGCCCGCTCGCCCGCCGGCCGCCGCCCGCTCGCCCGCCCGCGCCCGCTCGCCCGCCGGCCGCCGCCCGCTCGCCCGCCCGCGCCCGCTCGCCCGCCGGCCGCCGCCCGCGCCCGCCGGCGCTCGCCTGCGCCCGCCCGCGCCCGCCGGCCGCCGGCGCTCGCCCGCGCCCGCCCGCGTGGACAGACGGCGCGTGACGGGGGCGA